>NW_027069614.1:1127473-1189841 GCF_002906115.3 Quercus suber
GCATGGTTAAATAGTAGTGCCATTTCGTAAGAGACATAGATTTAAAAAAAGGCTGCAGATGATTAAAACTTCTCAATTTGAGGAAAATATCGCACCTACAATAGTTTAGGACAAGCCCATTAGGAAAAATACCACAAAAGATCCAAAGAATTTTCCAAACAACTCAATAAATAATTTGGGATACATCTCAAGGCTAAAAATGACTAAGACAGACAATTTACTGCTCAAGGCACCGTTTGAGGGACTTTGATGGAGACATATGGCTACAAAGGACTGATAGACAACAAAGTAAAAACTTTAATCCAATTACCGTGGGTACCAATCTACATTAACACAGAACACTTGATAGAAGTGGAGACCAACAACAAAACGAAAACTCTAATCCCACAATCACAAAGGTGATGCAAACGTTTTGACTCCAAATATTTATGGCAGCTTAGTTACAGTTTTTGGCTACCGAGTGGACAAATTGTTTGAGATGGCGTACCATAGATTGTCAACAGTTGCCATTGGGGCCTCTTTATGCATTTTTATAACCATGGTCTTCTGTCCCATTTGGGCTGGCAGTGGGCTTCACGATTTGATTGTTCGTAACCTGGAAAAGCTTGCTGACTCCTTGGACGGTATGCATTAACAAAGATCATTGATTGAACACTCAATATATAATTAATTCTCCTTATTCAAGCATAACCAAATTATACATAAAACACTTTGTCAACTTGAAATTCAAGATGTGTCGGCGAATACTTCAAAGATGATAAAACTAAGCTTGGCAATGAGGAAGATCCTAGTAAGAGAATGCAAGGCTACAAATGTGTGCTTAATTCTAAGGCAACTGAAGAAGTCTTGGTAGGCTGCTATCTATCCTAGTGGATCAATTTGCTAGCAATAAGATAACTATTGAGTACTTAGTTTGTTAAATTTTCTAATTCAATTGTACAGGCCAATCTTGCAAGATGGGAACCTGTGCATGGCAGATTCAACTTTCAACATCCATGGAAACAATACCTCAAGATTGGCATATCAACGCGTAAGTGTGCTTATTGCACTAAGGCTCTCAACAGTTGCATAAACTCAAAAATTTAGGTAAAACACTTTACTTTGGTTTTATGTATCATACTTTGTTTACTTAAATTTCTTGTAACATTAATTCCAATATTTTTACTTGGCCACAGGCACCAGACTATCTAAAGAAACATCTCAGTGATGTATGCATGGTATTGAGCACCAATTCTTCAGAGGTCCTGAAAGATTTGGTCATTACAATGAAAAATCTCACCAAATCATCCAAGATAGATTTATAACCTTAAAAACCCCAAAAGCCCAATCTTCTTCTTTTCTTTTTTCACAATTTCCCATTAACCAAACAGAGAAAATAGTAGAGTAACATACTATCTAAAAAAGCACCTGAAATTTGGGGAATATATGAGACTCCGATCTTCCAAACCATGTAATCCTCAACTAAACAAAACAAAAGAATATATCAGATCATTTTATTAAATAGTCATAAAATCATCAAATGATTGTAGAAATATTACTTGGTAAGCAAAAAAAAAAAAAAAAAAAACAAAAACAAAAAAAGCTAGCCAAATCCAAATGAACATACAGCAGTGCTCCAATTAAATAACCCAACAGTAACAAATTCAACACCCTAACAAAAATGATTTAGAAAGTAAATGTAACGTAACAACCATCCACACCACAGCAAGAAATAGGCAGAAACAAACGTTGAAAGGGGGAAAAAAACCATCAAGCAAAATAATAAAGCACAAAGATGTAGGGATACCTCAATTGAACCACCCAACTTACATCAGTATTTATATAGATGTGAGGAGAGGAAGGAAGACAGAGAGGCTGCCGTTAGAAGCCAAAACAGAAGCTGAAACCGTAGCTGAAACAGTAGAGCAGGAAGTTGAACCATGAGTGAAACGATAGAACATAAGTGAGAATCAAAAGGTGGGGAAGGGGAAGGAACTAAACCTGAAACGAAGAAACAAAACGTGGTAGACTGGAATTTGAGCCGTGTAACAGAAGGGAATATCATAAGTTGTAACCGTGAAAAGCAATTAGGTTTGACAAAGGGAGTTAACTGAAAAGGCTTTGGGTGTGGGCTTGGGCTTTACAGTAGATTTAAATGTATAAGAAGTGGACTTTAATTTAAAGTAGAGATAGGGCTGAAAATAATTTTAATTTTATTAGCATTTTAAAATTGGTAACATTATTTTAAAATTGAATTAAAAATTCAGAAAATAGGATGGGAATGACATGGCTGTTGACGTGGCTCAATGTGAGTGTAGCAACATTAAATGCTACGCTTCAGCTTTTAGTAATATAAAGATGAATACATGGAAGAGGACTTTCTTTCATAATTTATTTGCCCTAATTGGAAGGACAGCACCACCTGAATTTTTGGCAAAGCTAACAGTTCTGATATGGAACCACCATGAAGATATCAAGCACATTGACACGGTAAAAGAATACGCACATGGTTCTGATCATTATATTGTGGAGGTTGACATAGTTTTGCCTCCAGACATGGTTCTCAGAGAAACGCATGATATTGGTGAGACACTGCAAGTGAAGCTAGAGCAACTGCCTGAAGTTGAGAGAGCTTTTGTGCATATAGATTATGAGTATACTCACAAGCCTGAACACAAGACCACGGTTTGATGACAAAGATCTCACACAATCTCTCTCTTTCTAGAAGTTTCTCTCTAATTCTGGACATTTCTCTCTTGCTCTCTTTCCGGAATTCTCTCCAAGATAGTTTTCATATTTTCTCTAGAAGCTTTCCTGCACTAGTGAATTTTAGTGACAAATTTGTAAGGTCTCTAGAAGGTTGGAGAAAGGCATTAATTTAATGCCAATAGAAAGGAAGAAGCTAGAAGCTTCAAGTTGGTTTCCTAACCAACATGCATCTAGTATAAATAGATGTAATGAGGTGAGTGAGAGATGTGTGTGAAGTGAAGTGTCATAAAGCATCAAGTGAGAGATGTGTGAAGTTGTATGAGGTGGTGAAGTGTGTGCCATAGGTAGCAAGTGTGTAGAGTGAAATAGAGTCAAGAGCTAGTGTGTGTAGGTGTCTAGAAGTGAGGTGTGTGCAAGTGTATTTGGTGAGTTAGTGCCATGTTCTATTTCATAAAAAAAATTTAGTGAAACTACAATGCAAATAACTTCACATACAATGAGTATTTGATGAAATGCAGTGACGGAGCATGTCTAGCTTATGGTATTCTCACACGCACATACCAAAAGGGTTCATTAAGGACTCAGCAAAGACATGAAAAATCACATGTTTTCACACACACACAACACACATTTTAAGTGGGAGAGAGTGATTCGAACCCTTGATGTCTTTGTTAAAAACACCAAAAAATGTCATTTGACATTGGCAGAAGCTAGACATTACACCTGGAAATATAGTCTTTTTTGGCATGAAGTATATGAAGCATTGTATGATTTGGTAGCAGGTATGTCCATGTTAACAGTGAAACAGAAGTCGTGCAGCAAAAACACACAGATTATGAGATAAGGACAAAAGCTTTGTATTTTTTTTTTTTAAATATCTTTTCTACAAATTTCAACTTTTCTGGTGATATCATTATCAGTTGGTTGTCTAAAAAGTGTGCTAGAGTTTATCCATAAAGTTGAAGTGAGAGTTTATTACTATTAATATTCACTCACAAAATATGAATGAATAGAGGGGTGTGTCCTAGCCCAACTCTCTTTCTCTGTGGCTCTACGTATTTGTGGATAACTCTTAATTGCATTTTGAATTCTACTACTGATCTAAATTGATAAAATAACCAGCAAATTATTCACAATTATAAAAAGGAAGAATTACATTTGAAACCCTACAGATGAGGGATGTAACAAATCAAATCCTATTGTTCTATAAATTTCAAGTAAATGCAATTATTTTTTTCTTTTTATTTTAATGTGAAGATTTTAATAATTGAGCTTATTGGAACTCATGATTGCATAAGTCAAATTTTGTTCCTTTACTACCTACATTGCTTTGTTCCTACATAAGTAGGTGCTGTGTATAATGATGAGTACCAGTGGCTGAACCGTTAAACCTTAATATCTAGAATTATTTCATCTTAGAATTATTCTTTAGTCCCTTAACTTTCACGTCAGTTGTCAAATTAATCCTTAATGTTTGATTTTTGTTAATTTAGTCCTTCACTTTGTTAATTTAACCAGATATGGTTCTTCTATCCAAATCATTTAGCAAATATAATTGTTTCAACTCTTTTTTTAATAGAAATAATATTCATCAAACAACAAGATTTTCACAGAAGAACCAGATTGACTTCATTTTGACTGAGTGAGGCTAAATTGATAAAAATTAAAATTTTGAAACTAATTTGAGAATTAAAGTAAAAGTCAAGGGAGTGAATCAAATTTTAACCAAAAACTAAACAAAAGATCAAAATTTTTAAAACTAATACTAATTCTGACATATCAAAATCTTAAAAAGTTCTTAGCTGTGTATTGGAGGAGTGCAATTAACAACAAAAGACAAGCCTTATGAGTAACCAAGTTTTGCTAGAAAATCAGTTGTTTGATTTCCTTCATGGTAGGAATGAAGTAGCTCTAGATAATATAACAAGCTCATGAGAGATTTGCAATCTATAACAATAGAAGCATAGAAATCAGGAGCAGACAAGATGCCATTTCCATTTCACTTGAAATGGAAATAGTCTTTTTTTTACGATTAAAAATTGTATCGAATGTCACATCATTTAAAATTTTAAATGATGTTAATCTTAAATAAGATAACACTGGATACACCATCTTATTTATAGTAGTTAATTTGAATTATGAAATGGATCCATTTCAAATTGAGAGGATCCTAATAGATTGGTACTATTAGTCAAAAAGTGTATTACAAGTTTAGCATAGGTTCAACTAACAAATGGGCGAGAAAGCAAATTGAAGATCATCTATAATTGCTCATAAGTCCATAATGCGACTAAAGCACTGATTGCCCAAGTAATTGGGTCTGGAGAACCTATTACTAACGTCCATTGTGGTCATGAATTAAGCTCCTCACTACTTGCTGACTCTGGAATCATGATTTCTTTAGGAAGAACCATTGATAATTAAATATATAAGCATTTAACTAAGTTAACTTGGACGTGACTTTAATTCATTTAAAAAAAAAAAATTAACCTTCAGATATGAGGTTTGTGATAAATTAACCATTCTACTAGATTAAAAACAAAGGGTTTAATGGATATAATCACATGATATACGTATGATTTTTGCTAAATGATTGATATTTTCTAAATTAACCGCTAGACATTAAGGGTTTCTTTTAATATATTTTAATATTGATAATTTTATTTTAAAATCAAAAAGTTTAAAAGAAGTTTATGAAAAAAAAAAAAAATCAATCAATCAATTGTTTTTGTAAAAAAAATTAAAATAAAATAAAATAAAATAAAATAAAAAAGAGACAAAGATCTAATTGTAATTGACAATATCCTAATTAAAATAAAGTATGTTATAAGAAATATTAAGTGAATTAATAATGTTATGTATTGAAAGGAAGATTTAAGCCAAACTTAAATACAAAGAATAACTTGCTTTAAAGCTGTTGTCTTAAGCCTCAAATGATCTAATCGAGCTGGTGCTGCATGCTTATAGTGATTCAGATACGCAATAAGATGTTGAATTGCAGACTTTTTGTGTCTTCCCTCTATTAAAATTCGTCAGCAAAGCTAAAGGCATGATTTTCCTTTTCTTTTGAGGAACATGCAAAAGGCATGATGATGCTTATGTGGTAATTCAACAATTATTGAGGTGTTATGAGATGTTATGGACACCTCAATATATTTGTTTTTGGTTTTTGTTTTTTGCTTTTGCTTTTGCTATTTTTTTTTTTTTTTTTTGGGAGTGGAAATATTTGTTGTTCCTTCGTACAATAATGATTTGTTATCAATTTTTGCACAACTACTTGGATTTCAACTCCAATACCTTAAAAAACACACACACACACCCCTCCCAGCTCTCCAAAATATTTAGGCTTAGAGAAGTACCAACTCATCCAAATGGTATGGTGGTGTATTGAGTGTGGCAAATAATATTTGCACACCTGATTATTATATTAACGATAAAATTCTCGACATAACAATAATTTCACAATATTTTTAAATTAGCCTATCACTTTACACATAATGGAGTTACTATAATATGTAATTTAAAATATTTTAATAGTTCATGTGTGAGATAATAGGCTAATTTAGAATTATTGTGAATGTTTGTTGTATCACTAAAAAGACTATTTCTAATCAGGTAATTTCTGGACATATTTTTAATCCTTTTTTCCCCCTTCTTATATATATAGATGCATCCCTCCAACCCCTACAACCCGGGGTTCCAATCTCTTTTCTATTTATGTAGTGATTAGGAACTTATATCTTGAGCTTACTAATCCCAAACACTTGCATATATTGTATTAGAAATAGTGGCTCATATGCAGTGATTAGGAACTTATATCTTGAGATTATTAATCCCAAGCACTTGCAAATATCTTGTTAGAGATAGTGGCTTAAATTCAAATCGTAGTTGCCTTTGTAAAAGCTACTTAATTATGTAACTTTTATGATATATTTTATTTCCCTTTGCACCAAAACACTTTATTTTCTTATTTCTTATTACTTGGATACCTGATTGACTGCCTTAAGCTATCATCCTTGACTGGATGGGACTTTTGTCGTCCTCACTTTTCTTCATGAATAAGACTCAAAGACTTTATATTGTGGAAAGTTCCTAAAAGTTTAGCTAATTGTAGGATGTATCTGAAAGAGTAAAGCATTTGATTTGGTTAGAGATGCCTTGCATTCCACAATACATTCCCCATCAAATCTTACTTTACATTAATATATTCCCCAAGGTGACTGGTGGGTTGACCATACGTTTGGGCAAGTATAAGTGAACAAACTGATATTTCTATAATTTAATCTTGTTTGATCGATTAAAAGTAGCTTTTCCTGTCTAGTGATGATGTAGGTGAGATAAGGATCAAGGTATAGTATATTAGCTGCACTTTACTAAATCCCTACTTTTCCCTAAGGTGGAAGATTTCTTTGTTTATGAATATCTGTTGCACGATATTTCCATTTTTGCTTAGACGTCTGTCTTTATCATTATCAAAGTTTCATCCATGTCACATGGGTTCCAGTAGCTCAATTTGTAAAATTTTTTGATAAAATACAATTATTACGTAGTAGACACCATAAGTTTGAATTACTATCGTATAATCAACAAAATTTTCCAGGACTTGGCTCTCTCATATGACCCAGTTTTTACTGTTGAAAACTTGAAATCTTCTCTATGTTTCTTTCATTTAGGTTTAGGACCATTAAGTCATTTAATACCTAAATCACTTCACTTTTAAACAATAAATAAAAGATTATTGGGCTCTTAAATTATATAAAAAAAAACATGCCTCAGAGCTGAAATTGTACACTCAGACTCAGATCAATATCCATGCGTCTCCAATGGAGTCACCATTCAAAGTTAGCATGCCTCAGCAAAACTAAAGCTCCATTCACTATTATGTCTTAACATGGTTATGTTTGATGTATGCTTATATTATATCACATCTAAACGCTTCCAACTTATACAGTAAATTTTATGCTTCATCTGAACCCCAAGGTGTGCCATATACCATGCCTAATAATTAGCTGTTGTTGAAGTTTTTTCTTATTCAATACTTCTGTAATTCTCCGGATTGTGCCTAGATTTTGTGAATGGTTTGGAGATGTGAAGATGTTGCATCAACCAGAACTAAGTCTAAATTGAGCTCAATCTCAGCTATATAGATGATTACAAGGAGATCTAATTATATGCGTTTTACTTTTCTAGAATAAAGTGCATATGTAAGTAGTACATCCTCCAATCATGATTAATGGTATTAGAGTTAAGGTTCATGAGTCACGACACTAAAATATTACATTAACACAGGCTCTGGATTAAGAGCCTAGCTAATAATGCCATCATCTTTGAGTGAAAGCAATTTGGTTGCCATTGGAAACTAGTGAGAAACAACCTAATAAAGCCATTGTTGGAGTCATGAGAACTTTGTTCCCATTGGAAATTACAAACAAATATAATCAATCTTTCCTGTTTTTGAATATTTGACTGAAGTTATTTAGGTAGTCGTTGGTTTCATCACCATTCGATGCTGTGTGTACAAAGCGTGTAAGATAATGAGTAATGACTGACGTAGTCCTGGTCATTTTGCATAAAAATGATCGTGAGATGCCAACAATACAAGAACTACAGCTATTATTTTATGACACAATATATCAAACTTCTACAAAATTTAGTATGATATACAAAGATGCTTTTCTTTAATCTTTAATCTTTAATATCTTATGTTGGTCCCTAGACAAAGGTTTCACTTTCACCCATTACTAAATCTAATGAAAAATCGACACAATTGGAGGAAGCATAAAATAAACAATAGTAAAAGGAATGTAAGTTGCAAGAAAAAGGAGGCAGGAAGCTTCACATTAATAACATACAAATTCAAAGATGCTTAAAATATGTTGCAACAAGTTCTGGAATCAACCACTTACCCAAAACAAATATAAATAACATCAAAATTTAGCAACGAATTTAGCTAAACTTTGTCCCTACTTATAGGATAAATATAAGTAAATAAATTATAAACCCTGACCATAAATAGATTTTTCAATAAAATCAATTCATTAGGTTTTTTCTATATTAATTATCCAAAAAAAAGGTTTTTCTTTTAATGGGTGAGTAGAAATTGTTTTTCCATATAAATAAATGGTATGTGATTTTTTGTCCTTCGAATATAGGGTTTATTTGATTTTTGTCCCTCAATTGTAAATCGTTCAATTTTGATATTTCAAATTTTAAAATATAATAATTTAATATGCTTGTATATTTTCGTCTATTTACTACTTTTTTTTTTTTTTTTTTTTGGTTTTAGTCCCTTAAATATAGGGTCAGTTCGATTTTGATCCCTCGAAGAGTTGAATGTTTGAAGCTTTTTTTTTTTTATAAATTTAAATTTCAAAATGTTTGAAGCTTTATTGTTATGTTTAGAGTGTGGATTTTCAGAGATATCGTTGTTGAATCAATGTACGTACTTGCAGTGAGCTTGTGGCAATATACTGACTACGAACTAGACATATCCTCTGGAACTCGCTTGGATTGTAGATAATGTTTCAATAATTTGTGAAAGTTTTATACTTTTTTTTTTTTAATAAGAAAGTTATAACTTTTATTAAGAAGACTCAATCATATTAGGATTTTCTTCTATCCAAGTTACATATGTTGTGCCAAGTTGTGTGCTGGACGATTGCCTTCCCGCTTGACGTGGTTCACTTGCATGCTTCTGAAGTCTTGTAGCTTTTGCTAAATCCCCTTAATGATATTGCAAATTGTAGTAAGTGCTTCACTGACTTCCCATAAAGCATCAATGATTATCTTTGAGTCACTTTTAAAGACTACCTCCCTTACCCCCACATCCCAAGCAAAGAGGACTCCGTCCTCTAATGGTTTGGCTTTGGATTCCAAAGTTCCCAAAGGAATAGGGAGCCTTTTAGACATGGCTGCTTCCACTTGACCTACAATGTCCTGAATAATAACCCTCATTCCGGATGACTGAGAATTAGTAAAAGTTGCACTATCAACATTAACCTTATACCCAGGGCTGAGCGAAGCCACCTAATAGGTCGCCTCGTTGGACACAATGTAAGGCATGCTGAAGTTGGTTGTTTGAAATTCTTCTAACAAAACTCGTGCTTTGTGTAATATTGCCCTGCTAAGTTGTCGAGCTTTGCCATGTCGTACCTGGTTACGGTTATACCAAATATTCCATGCTATCATGAGTACTAATTCCAAAGTATCATCCCCCACATGCTGTGAAAATTTCAGGTGCCACAATAAGTCCACAAACTCATGGAAGACCAAACCATAGGTATCAAATGTGAGTCCAAAAAGTTGTCAGACCTCACGAACCTTATCACATTCCCAAAAGAGATGTGCACTATCTTCAATTCCAGTGTCATAGGCCTCACAAACTGGATTAACCATGATGTAGGGCACAATTTACTATTTAATTATTGTAAATTATTATTTTTGGTATTTTTATGTAAAAAAACGTTATTTTAGGTTTAGGTGATTTATTTCCTTGTTTTTAGGTGCATTTAATGCTTTTTAGGTCAAATTTGGTTCCTGTTATGGTTAGGTATTAATTAGGAGTTATTTTAGATTATATTTTCTTGTTTGTCAAGTTTTAAGGAGCCCTTAAATAGGCCCCTAAGTCTGTAAACGTTTTTCATAGACTATTATCAATAACACAGACATTTTGTCAATTTTCTCTTCTGGTGGATTCCAGTTTTATCTCCTTGTGGATTCAGGGAAACCCCTCGTGGATTCGAGGTTTACTACCAGAAACTAACAGTTTAGTTTCTGTTTCATCAAGAGAGCATCGTGTGTGCTTCTCTTCAGGCTTCCGCGACATCAAACCAGAACTTTCCTTCAACATAGATTTGCCTTTGTAGGCAATATATTCTTACTTGCTTTCCATGCAAAGGACTTAACTTTGTTTGGGATATTTAGCCTCCATATTGTCTTCCAAAATATTTTTCCATTCTCTTCATTCGATGCTCCCCCAAAGGTGTTACCTATTCTCGAAGCTGCTACCAATCTATATGCTCTGCGAACTATGAAATTACCCCTTAGTGTATAGGCCCACACCAATCGGTCGCCAGGCAGTTTAGTACTTAAAGGGATGCTTAATATAGCTTTAGCGTCATCTAGGGAAAAAAATTAATGAATCATATCAAACTACCAAGCTCGAGTACATGGATCAATGAGAAGAGAGACCTTCGCATATGTCGGTATTTCAGGATGTCTAGAATTAAGTTTGAAAGTAGAGGGCTTGGGGATCCATTTATCCTTTACTATAGTGATGGCTTGGTCATTCTCCACCTGCCACTGGTAGCCTTGTTAAACAATAGGTTGTGCCGCCATGATGCTTCGCCATGCATAGGAAGGGCGATTGCCCATTTAAGCTGATAAGAAATCCCCATCTAGAAAATAATGAGCTTTGAAGACCCTGTGCACTAAAGAGTTTGATTCATTCTGAAGTCTCCACCCTTGCTTCGCTAATAATGCTAAGTTGAAAGCCTTTAAATCATGAAACCCCAAGCCTCCTTCCTCTTTAGGCATACACATCTTATCCTAGCTTAGCAATGCCATCTTTTTTTTTTTCATTAACTTGACCCCACCAAAAGCGACGCACCATGCTCGTCATTTCATCACAAAGAGTATTAGGTAATTTAAAAACACTCATAGTGTATGTTGGAACCGCTTGTGCAATAGTCTTTATAAGAATCTCCTTTCTGGCATTGGATAACAATTTTTCCTTCCATCTAGACAATTTATTGTTCAATCGCTCGAGTAATTTGTGGAAAGTATTTTGTTTATTTTTTCCAACCAAAGATGGTAGTCCAAGATACTTCCCATGTTACTTTATTATTTCTGCTCCAAACCTGATTTTGACATTGTTGATGGCCATTTTGGAAGTCCAAGTGGAAAGGAGAAGCCCAGCAACGCGGACAGAAAAGAGTTGATAAATGGATAGAAAACCCATTAAGTCCAAGTGGCAGGAATAATGGATCACAGGCCCATGAGATAAACAAATGGGCCTTGAGGAGGCAAATGGGCTTAAATGAGCTCGGAAAAAGAGAAAAAAGCAAACTATGGGCAGTATATGATGTGGAAAAGTGAGAATGGGTCACGGCAGACCCAAAGTAATGAAAACAAAGAAAGTAAGGGGTTGATGGCAAGCCCATGAGCCCCAAGGATGAGGGATAATATAATTAGGCCGAGGAAGCCCAAAGAACTCAGTAAAAGCTCATGGGAATGCAAAGTTAAGAAAATGGCCAAGAAAGCCCAAGGAAAGCAAATGGCCCAAGGATACCCAAGAGAAAACAAATGGGACATAGGAGCCTGCTAGTGATGTAATAAAAGAACCAATGGCCGTATTGGACCACTAGAAGAAGAATAAACGGTAGACCCAAAGAGGCCCAGTAGGATTGGGGCAAACAACTTCGCAGCAGGAATGACAGAATAGTATGGCAGAAGATGGTAGCATGAAAAAGGGTGGGCTGAAGAAAGGCAAAGCCCACCATCAAGCAAGGCCCAGCCCCTAAGTAGGGCAAGCCATAAAAGAAAGGGAAACCAAATAATAGTCAAAAACGGATGACACAGACCGTGCAGGCCAACCACGACAAACGCATGAGTAGTAGGCAGATTTTGGGCATACATAAAAGAGAGGTACGCACAAGGCCCAGACATCACCAGCTTGTACACAACCAATACAAGACACGGTGAGGTCATGAGTTAGAGGTAAGAAGGCATGGTTTGGCGGTGGAGAGAGGGGAAAAACCTATTCTGAGGTTCCTGCTCAGGCTCTTTTGGGGGAAGTGTCCTGCTAGGATGACATACCATCCAAAAGAAGTAAGGCTGAGTTGGAACCACTAGGTGCATGCCATGAGGGATAGGGAGAGAAAAGGCATCCACACCATAGCAGGGAAGGGTGCCACGGTAGACAAACAAACAAAATAGCTTTCTTTTGTCTGATGATGGGGAGTGGCACACAGACAAACCAGTGGTGATCGGTAAGTACACCCAAAGCAGACAAAGGTGGTTAAGGGCTAAAATAGTAAAACCCAGTCATGATAGGCACTATAAAAAGAGGCCCTTGCCGTGCATAGGGAACACCACGACGACCACGGAATAGGAACTTGAAAAACCGGTGAATAGAAAACAAGTATTGAGAAAAAGAGAAGAAAGAAAAAAAAGATAAGAAAGAGGAACATTAGAAGAGAAGGAAAGAAAAAGATAGAGAGTTAGAGCGGCAGGCATGCACGAATAGGTTGATTCCCTCTCTCCCTCTCAAATTCCTGCTCTCTGCCAGAAACTAAGAATTCTCTTGTGCACCAATTATTCAGGTCTGTTTCTCTCAAAGTGATTAATTTCCACGGTAGGATTTTCTTGGGAGATTATTCACATTGAGAAAAGACGTTCTTCCCTCTCTGGCTTTGGTCCTGTGGATCAGATTTGATATGATTTCTTTCTTTCTTTTGATTAACCCATATACTACCCACTTATTCCCCTTGCTTTCTTTATGAAAGTAATTGTTATTAAACGGTGATTATCTTTCTTGATTATGGATTATCTATTCACTTTAATTAAGAAGTCAAAGTACTTTCTTTTATCTTATTATTATCATATCTGCCTGCCACGACTTATCTAAAACAGCTTTACCTACCGGAAGCGCGCTCTTAGCGAACGAGGCATAGTTTGCGCACAAGCCGGACCAAATTGAGTTGCAGCTAGACCGGTCTTAACTCCCTTACTCAGAATACTTGGGCCCAGTACCGCAGGAGGCAGCCTAGTCCGATATAACCAAAAAGGCCCACTACAAACATCATCTTGAATAGCTTGAGGAGTATTTCGACTAAAGAAGAGGGAAGTTTTCTTACGATTTAGTTGATGCCCTGAGGCTTGTTCATACTTCTCCAAAATTGTTATTAAAGTAGAACACTCTTCTTTTGTGGCTCCACAGAAAATAAGAATGTCATTTGCAAAAAAATAAATGCGAAACTTTAGGTTTTAGACTTATTTATTTTGTTAGTGTTCCTAGCTAGTATATGTATTAGAGCTAATTTAGCTTCTAAATAGAATGAGTAATTAAACCAATGTTTGGTTTAAAGAATGGTCCATCCTGTCTCTTTCTCTTTGTAAATCGTGACATTGAATAAAATTAATTCTCTATCGTACGTTTTCATTTCAAAAGAGAGAGAGAAAGAGAAAAAGAAAAAAAGAAAAAAAGAGAGAGAGGATGCATCTATATTCTATTAGTCACATAAAAAAAGAAAAATAGACATGACTAAATGGGTATATTTTAAATTATGAAGGGGCAAGAGAGTGAAAAATACATTTTTCCCTAATGAAGTTATTCAAAGAAAGATAAACTATTGCTGTATAATCAAAAGGAATATATTACATAGAAGAAAAGAGGCAGGAAGGGCGGTTCCATTAATTCCATTCCATTAAGCATAAAAATTCAAAGGTGCTAAAAATGTATTGCTGCAAGCTGTGGAATCTACCTACTTATTATTCTTCTTCTTTTTTTTTTTTTTTTTTTTGAACCTACTTATTATTCTAGAAAAGAATAAAAGCTCTAGAATCAACAACATATGGGGCATGTGGGTTAATATGTCACTTAAACAACCATAAAATAAAATTAAAAAACCAATGATCATAAAGATTTTTTTAATAAAAATCAAGAATAAAAATTGTATTTCACTTTCCAAATTAGCATGATTAAGTCATTAAAGGATGGAAGTCAATTAAGATTTAAATAAATCTTTGATTTGTAATAAACAATAACATTGCCTTTTGATGCTTTCTTTGGGTTCTTGGCTCTTTACTATTTTTTTCTTATAACTATTATGTAAAATTATTCAACACGGAGATTTTTATTTTTTATTTTTAGGGGATGAACTAGACTTTTTTCTATATGAATTGAATTATATAAATGAACTATTTGGGAAATTTAGTACCATAACCGCATGATCAAAAGGAATATTATTTACATGAAAGGAGGCAAGGAGGTCGACATTCAGAATATAAATCCGAAGATGCTCAAAATTCATTGTTGCAAACTCTGGAATCAGCCACCCCACCAAAAAAAAAAAAAAAAAAGTGATTATAAAGCAATTATGGAATAAAAATCAAGAAAAAGAAATGTTATATAGTTTGTTAACTTTTTGCTAAAAAATAAAATAACTGTACACTTTATTATTATTATTTTTAAAATTTATGAATCAAAAAATGGTTCAATATGTGTAATATTATGTGTGAGTTTGGATACCGCTTATTTTTACTGAAAATTGAAAACTGAAAACAATAAAAAACACTGTTCATTTACCTATTTGCACTGTTCATGTCCCATGAACAGTGCAATAAGTGCTAGTTTTAAAAAAATAAAAAATAAAAGAAAAAAGAAAGCTGACGGAAACGTGAGATGCAGACGCGCAAACCAAGCGGACGGTATATTTACTAGTTACTATCCCTGAAAAGGTAGTATTATTGCCGTATGATTAAAAGCAAAGGTCAAAAAAAAAAAAAAAAAAAACTGATGGTAAGACAACCATGCATAAAGAAAGAAAAAAAAAAAAAAAAAAAAAAAAAAAAAAAAAAAAAAAAAAAAAAAAGGGAACATTAGAAGAGAAGGAAAGAAAAAGATAGATAGTTAGAGCGGCAGACATGCACCAATAGGTTGATTCCCTCTCTCCCTCTCAAAGTCTTGCTCTCTGCGAGAAACAAAGAATTCTCTTGGGCACCAATCATTCAGGTCTGTTTCTCTCAAAGTGATTAATTTCCACGGTAGGATTTTCCTAGGAGATTATTCACATTGAGAAGAGACATTCTTCCCTCTCTGGCTTTGGTCCTACAAATTAGATTTGATCTGATTTCTTTCTTTCTTTTGATTAACCCATATACTACCCACTTATTTCCCTTGCTTTCTTTATGAAAGTAATTGTTATTAAACTGTGATTATCTTTCTTGATTAGGGATTATCTATTCACTTTAATTAAGAAGTCAAAGTACTTTCTTTTGTCTTATTATTATCATATCTGCCTGTCACGGCTCATCTAAAATAGCTCTACCTGCCGTAAGCGCGCTCTTAGCGAACGAGACATAGTTTGCGCACAAGCCGGACTAAATTAAGTTGCAGCTGGACTGGTCTCAACTCTCTTAATCAGAATATTTGGGCTCAGTATCGTAGGAGGCAGCCTAGCCCGATATAACCAAAAAGGCCCACTACAAACATCATCTTGAATAGCTTGAGGAGTATTTCGACTAAAGAAGAGGGAAGTTTCCTCACGATTTAGTTGATGCCCTGAGGCTTGTTCATACTTCTCCAAAATTGTTATTAAAGTAGAACACTCTTCTTTTGTGGCTCCACAGAAAATAAGAATGTCATTTGCAAAAAATAAATGCGAAACTTTAGGTTTTAGACTTATTTATTTTGTTAGTGTTCCTAGCTAGTATATGTATTAGAGCTAATTTAGCTTCTAAATAGAATGAGTAATTAAACCAATGTTTGGTTTAAAGAATGGTCCATCCTGTCTCTTTCTCTTTGTAAATCGTGACATTGAATAAAATTAATTCTCTATCGTACGTTTTCATTTCAAAAGAGAGAGAGAGAGAGAGAGAGAGAGAGAGAGAGAGAGAGAGAGAGGATGCATCTATATTCTATTAGTCACATAAAAAAAGAAAAATAGACATGACTAAATGGGTATATTTTAAATTATGAAGGGGCAAGAGAGTGAAAAATACATTTTTCCCTAATGAAGTTATTCAAAGAAAGATAAACTATTGCTGTATAATCAAAAGGAATATATTACATAGAAGAAAAGAGGCAGGAAGGGCGGTCCATTAATTCCATTCCATTAAACATAAAAGTTCAAAGGTGCTAAAAATGTATTGCTGCAAGCTGTGGAATCTACCTACTTATTATTCTTTTTTTCTTTTTCTTTTTTTGAACCTACTTATTATTCTAGAAAAGAATAAAAGCTCTAGAATCAACAACATATGGGGCATGTGGGTTAATATGTCACTTAAACAACCATAAAATAAAATTAAAAAACCAATAATCATAAAGATTTTTTTAATAAAAATCAAGAATAAAAATTGTATTTCACTTTCCAAATTAGCATGATTAAGTCATTAAAGGATGGAAGTCAATTAAGATTTAAATAAATCTTTGATTTGTAATAAACAATAACATTGCTTTTTTGATGCTTTCTTTGGGTTCTTGGCTCTTTACTATCTTGTTCTTATAACTATTATGTAAAATTATTCAACACGGAGATTTTTATTTTTTATTTTTAGGGGATGAACTAGACTTTTTTCTATATGAATCGAATTATATAAATGAACTATTTGGGAAATGTAGTACCATAACCGCATGATCGAAAGGAATATTATTTACATGAAAGGAGGCAAGGAGGTCGACATTTAAAATATAAATCCGAAGATGCTCAAAATTCATTGTTGCAAACTCTGGAATCAGCCACCCCACCAAAAAAAAAAAAAAAAAGTGATTATAAAGCAATTGTGGAATAAAAATCAAGAAAAAGAAATGTTATATAGTTTGTTAACTTTTTGCTAAAAAATAAAATAACTGTACACTTTTTTATTATTATTTTTTAAAATTTATGAATCAAAAAATGGTTCAATATGTGTAATATTATGTGTGGGTTTGGATACTGCTTATTTTACTAAAAATTAAAACTGAAAACAATAAAAAAAAATAATTTTTGAATTACTGTTCATTTACCTATTTGCACTGTTCATGTCCCATGAATAGTGCAATAGGCGCTAGTTAAAAATAAAAAATAAAAAAATAAAAAAAGAAAAAGAAAAAGAAGAAAGTAGACGAAACGTGAGACGCGGACGTGCAAACCAAGCGGACAGTATATTTACTAGTTACTATCCCTAAAAACGTAGTATTATTGCCGTATGATTAAAAGCAAAGGTCAAAAAAAAAAAAAAAACAGATGGTAAGACAACCATGCATAAAGAAAACAACCCCAAAAATAAAAATAAATTGACTATTAGTTAGAAAAACATAGCAAAAAAAATTAATAGGTAATAGTTTTAGCTTATAGTACTCATCATAAATCTTAATATCAGTTGCTGACTGATTCTACAACCTTGTAACCTTGTTGAATGAGAAGACAATATATACTTATTCAAAACTTCAAATCCAATATGAAACAAAGACGGTACTTGTTTTTACCGATTACAATTAATGTAATGTGGCTAAAATTTGTTGAACGTTAAACAACAATGGTATGAACACACCAAATCTCACCACGTTGATGTAGTCGATTGTAAGTTGTTGACAAAAAATGATGGGTTTGTGTAAATAGGAGTAGATGGAAAGTATTATCCACTCAAATTTGACATATTGTGAAATTTAGTGTGTATTTAGAATTCTTGATGTTCAAAAGAGTTATTCTAAGACCAAATTCTACCCTACAACTAACCTATATGGCAAATTATAATTGACTGATTAACACTTTAATATGGGCCCACTACTTTTTCTTCATCACTCGCGGTTCTAGGTTGAGGTAAAGTTGTGGCCAAAAAGGTTAATTGTGGTCCTAGATTTTCTGTCCAAAACCACATAATGCCATGCAAAATGGTACAAAGTATATACAGTGATTCATCTGTCTCTGTCCCTCCACTTATTAAGCAAGGGCAGTTAAAAATTTACGAACTTCGCAGTAGTAGTTGTAGTAGTTACTTGTGCTCTATATATAAGGAAACTTTGCAAGGCATTATTGATTCAGAAAATGCTCAAATACAAATAAGAGAGTTTTTGAGAGAGATATAATGGGTGAGAGTGGAACTGTGATAGGTGAAAATGGCAGAATTGAGCCTTTTTGGCCATCAGAAGTTGACACAAGTACCAAAGTGTCAAGCCAGACGACATCTTCATGGAGACTCAATATTAAGGAGTTTTGTCTGCCACAGCAAAACGTAGATGATGATGATCATCATCATAGTACTTTCCCACAGCTTTTTCGTGCTAGTAAGCCTTCTCTTCTTCACTCTCATCGCCTTGTGTTTTTGTTTCTATCTCAAACAAACTCTTTCTAACTTAGTTCCTTGTTATCATTGGCTGTAGAGCTATTAATTAATATGTTTATATATCACTAAATATTCAGAAAATGCTCAAATACAAATAAGAGAGTTTTTGAGAGAGATATAATGGGTGAGAGTGGAACTGTGATAGGTGAAAATGGCAGAATTGAGCCTTTTTGGCCATCAGAAGTTGACACAAGTACCAAAGTGTCAAGCCAGACGACATCTTCATGGAGACTCAATATTAAGGAGTTTTGTCTGCCACAGCAAAACGTAGATGATGATGATCATCATCATAGTACTTTCCCACAGCTTTTTCGTGCTAGTAAGCCTTCTCTTCTTCACTCTCATCGCCTTGTGTTTTTGTTTCTATCTCAAACAAACTCTTTCTAACTTAGTTCCTTGTTATCATTGGCTGTAGAGCTATTAATTAATATGTTTATATATCACTAAATGAAACAAACTTTTGGTAATCGGATTTAGCAAATTGAAGGCCAAAGAATGTGGAGGATGAAATGAAACTCATATTATACATGCACTCTATAGAGGACTATCACCATGATTGTCAAAACTCAGAAATAGCAGAACCCATATGAAAACGTGGCTTGTGTGACCAGAAATATAAAGTGACCAATTGTATAAAATTAACTAGGATTAATTTAGAGGGACTTTCCACTGTATACAGAATCACTGGAAATTTATTATAGGGTAAGGCATAAAAGAATTGAAGAAAAACAACAAAGAGATAAGCTTTCTATGATGCAGATGATATATTTGAAAGACTTAGAGCCTGCTTGATACAGCTTAATTTTCAGCTTTTTTGAAAACTGGGTAGTTTGAAAAATTGTACGTTGAAAAAAATCGAATTTAAAAAATTGTACTTTGAATATGTGTGGTTTGAAACTGTTTTACGAAATGGGCAAGGGACACACAGAAAACAGCTTCACAATTAAAGGTAGTGACTGTGTTCATGTAAATTGTTATACTTTACAAAAAGACTTGTATCAATAACTACTAACATTGCCATCGCATTTTTGTTTCCCCTGAAAAACTCCCACCCCTGCCTCCTAGTCCCAAAGAAAAGTTGTACCATCAACAATAACCTCTGGTCCCAAATATTAGAGTTTGCTAAATGATGCCATTATATATTATTTCTTATTCTTAGGTCTTTTAATGCTTCTCTTTCATGGAAATTTCAAATAAGGGAATGCTAGATAGATTTTGCACATACTATTGCTAGTATAATTTCAGCTTTTTCACTTTTTAGTTCATTTGTCCTTTCCATGGCTGGTACCGTCTCATTCAATGTGATTTTGATTTTACCTCAGGTGACTTAGTTGACATCAACAAGAATGTTCCCAGAAATGCTTTCCATTTTTTGTATTTTTTTTTTTTTTAAACAACTGGATTTGAACTCCAGCATCTGGTCCATAGTGGCTAAAACTATCCATTGGGTCCAGGCTTTTCTTCACATATCTTTTGTTTTTAGTTATAAAAAATTAATAAGTGAAAGTTAAAATATCTAAGGTGAGTTTTAAATATGCATAGATGAGGTCATTAACAAGATTCCCTTGGAATTTGATTTGGGGATGATTCAGCTGTGTAAAAGTTTATTACAAAATGAACACGTCTTAGGAATGGAATGTGCATACATAAACATATACCCTTCCAGAAAAAATTATTATTATTATTATTATTATTATTATTATTATTATTATATGATCAAAAGTTAAGAAAGAGGATATACAATTTTAGAGTGATGCACTTTCTACTCATATTTGGTAAAGATGGAATAATGAGAAGAAGAGTAGTGATGCAAGGCCTGTTATGAGTTATGACAAGGTTTTTCTAGTTAAGCTTTTTGTTTATCTCAGAAAATGAGAAATGTCAGTAGTTAAAAATTGTTGTCTTTGAATTTTTTGTCACAAAGATCAACTCGGTGAACAATCTTCAAGGTTGTTTACATCTAGTATGCTAATCTATTTTCATTTGACCTGAAACGGTCTAAGAATGGAATTGTGTCTCATCTACCACAGAAGCATACAAAATTGCTAGTTTATTTAATTTAATGAAGAAGCTCTCTGTGACATTATTGCCATTAAGGTTGCTGTAAAAATAAGTATGATTTCCATTGTATCCAACGCTTTCAGCCTTGAATGGCTAGCCTGGTCCTGAGGTAGCATAGCCTTGAATGAATAACTGACTGGATGTTCAATATTTTATTGCTAGGAGATGGATCATTTCCAACTTGTTTAGTATTGCATATATCAGATGAATCTCTATACGCTTGCATTGTTCTTCTGCCCTTAAGAGAATATTTTCTTCTTAAGACAGCAGTTTGAAATTAATTTGTTAATGCTCTTAATTTTTCCTAATGCTTCTCTTGCATGATGTTCAATTTATTTGTAAAAATGCTTTCATAGATGATAATTTGGGCCATTTCCATCTGTCTGTGAGCCTTGCTGAAGAATCTCCCAATTAAAGACGTTCATTGATTCACTTATTTTCTTTCATTGATTCTTGATCTCAGGGAAACGAACCAGGGTTACAGAGTACTATAGGAAACAAAAAGAGCTCCTTGAAGGGTTCAGTGAAATGGAGGCCATGACTGAAACAGGTGGTTGTCCTGGAAGTCTCACAGAGGTTGGTTGACATGGTTGTTTTGTTTATTCTCGTAACTTTTTATTTTCAATGTTCCATGTGTTTTGGACAATCTTAATATAAACATGTTTGGCTTCCTAATTGGGCAAAAAGTTAGTCCTGAACTAGCTCAAGTTTAACAGGGCATATTTACATGTAGTTCCCTGCTCAGATTTTAACTTGTGGGAAAACAAAGGAATGCATTTATTTAAATTATGCAAAAGAAAGGCATTATTTTTTGAATTACAAAGATTTTAATCCAAGTGTTTTGTATCAGTAGTGACTTAGAACCAAGTTAAGATGAACAATAAAAAAGTTCAAGAGCTTATGGTTAGTAAAAGCATGATACTTCTGACTACTACATACCTTTCTTAACTGAATACTTGTGTGGCATTGAACATTGCTTTATCAGGATGAAATGAAGCAGCTTGCTCGGAGTGAGAGGATGGCAATTCATGCATCAAATATAGCTAATTTGGTGCTTTTTGGAGCAAAGGTTTTTGCTTCTATTGAGAGCAGATCATTGGCGGTTATTGCATCAACCTTGGATTCCCTCTTGGATCTCTTGTCAGGGTTTATTTTGTGGTTCACCACATATTCCATGAGAATCCCAAACCAGTATCACTATCCAATTGGAAAAAGCCGGATGCAACCAGTGGTAAGGCATCAAACTTTTCATTTTTTGGATGAGTGAATTTCGGTCTCAGCATGATGTCTAAGAAAAGATTCAAACTAGAGACCTACTGTTCATAAGGCATGATCGCCAACCTATTGTGCTCCACCCCACCACCACCACCCCCCCCCCCCCCCCCCCAGTTTCAATCCAATATTTCGTGCATGTGTTACAAAACAGTCAAACACTTAAAGGTTCATCTGAATGCTCACTTCCCTTTACCAGCTGGATAGTATTATTTTTCTGTAGACCAGTGAGAGCTTAGTTTTGGAGTAAGATTAGAAGCCATTTAAGTCAGCTCTATGAGTTAGATCAATGACAGCTTAGTTTTGGAACTGTAAGTTCAAGAGTGAACATGTTTTTTGTTATGTAGACCTAAGGCTTGTCAGCAATCCTTATAACACAGGCAAACCTGCAACTGAAAAGTCATACCATCTGTCTTGGCCTTTTAAATTTTTCCTTAAAGTTTGCTTTTGTTTTAATTACTACAAGCCTTTACAAACCAAGCTTGAGTATGCAGGGTATCATTGTTTTTGCATCGATAATGGCAACTCTTGGATTGCAAATCTTGCTAGAGTCTGTTCGACAATTATTGAGTAAGGTATGCAATTTCAATCTTATTGGCTGTTCACCGTTAAAGGCTGCCTAGACAGTCTACAACGGGTTTCTGGCACTAAGTAAATGTATAACTTCTAATCTTCGCAATAGCCCAAGCATGGTTTTTTTTTTTTTCTCATCAGTCTCACAAGTAAGTGGATGCAACATGTGAGCATGTATGGCTATTGTCCTCTCTATAATTAGGCAGATGTTCATGTCTAACAAAGAATGAATAACATCATTTAGTACTTTTATAGAAATTTTCTTAGATAGGAGGGGGGAGGGGAAGAGTGTTTGGTAGAAATTCCAGGGTAGTTTCTCAATTTAGTCCTATGTTATATGGATTCCTTTTAATGATTTTACATGCTACGCTATATGGTAGGTGACTTCAATTAAATGGTGTAGACATTTTTTGACACTTTAACAATTCATAATTGTTTTCCTCACTAATTTTTGGAGTGATTTACACATCCATTTGATACATGTAGCCTACTCCCTCTAATGTAGTGATGCTGTCTGATGTGGATGTCCTCAACCATGACCATCAGTAATAAAAAATAATGTTCATTTACTGACAGTATTTAGTCAGTTTTCTCAGGAATTAATAGATTTTAGATTTGAACCTCTTTTTTTCAGTTCAAAATTCCACTTTATGAGAGAATAGTTGTCTCCTGTCATTTTATATATTGGATGTAGGAAACTGTTTTGTCTAGATACAGTTAAGTTTGTATAACTTGATGCCTGTTTCATTACTAATATTGCTTTCATCTTTTATATGACAATCTTGATTACAGTCCCGCCCTGAAATGGATGAAGAAGAGGAGGAATGGGTAATTGGGATTATGGTTTCTGTTACAGTTGTGAAGTTTGTGCTCATGGTTTACTGTCGAAGATTTAAAAATGAAATTGTTAGAGCATATGCACAAGATCATTTTTTTGATGTTATTACTAATTCAATCGGTTTAGCAGCAGCTGTTTTAGCCAACAAATATTACTGGTGGATTGATCCCACTGGAGCTATTATGGTGAGTTCAAAATAAGACTTAAAAAACTTTTTTTTTCCTCCCAAAGCTTTTCACTACCCCACATTAAAGCTTTCAAAAAGTCTAGTTACAACATATTTTATAACTGTCAAGACGGAAAATTGTTAACGGTTGTTAATAAAGTGATATCAATAGTGAACTATAATGAGGATTGTGGGGTACTTTTTAGCTTCTGTTTAATAACTGATGGTTCCCTCTCGTCTAAGGCTTGCACTTATAAGGCCTGGGGGGAGGGAGTTCTCTTCGATGTGGGAAAACTAAAAAAGCCAAAACCAAGCACAAGTGCAACACTTGCTTGGACAGAAGCTAAAAAGTACCCCACAAGGATAAATAACAATTTTCCAACACAACAGTTGTAAAAATGTTGTGGTAATTGCATTATTCTAAAGCTTGAATGTTCCTACAATTTTTACACTTATCGGCAAACATGCCCTACGAAAGAAAAGAAGGAAACTTTGAGGTTTCATGCTTCAAATGCCTTTATGTGCCTCGACATAACACACTATTAAATTGGAGACATGATCGAATTTCCAATCTTCCAGTGAACTAACCTTAGTTTATCTACTAATGATGAGTTCTTGAACTAATAATGCAGATAGCATTATATACAATAAATACATGGGCAAAGACAGTCATTGAGAATGTATGTTCCCTAATTGGAAGAACAGCACCTCCTGATTTCTTGGCAAAGATAACATATCTAATATGGAACCACCATGAAGAAATTAAGCACATTGACACAGTTAGAGCATACACTCTTGGTTCTCACTACTTTGTGGAGGTTGACATAGTATTGCCAGAAGACATGTTTCTGAACAAAGCTCATAATATTGGTGAGACACTCCAAGAAAAGCTTGAGCTACTCCCTGAAGTTGAACGAGCTTTTGTACATATAGATTTTGAGTTTACACACAGGCCTGAACACAAGGCCAAGCTATAATATCACCAAATTCCCTAGGATGAGAACAAGTTGTCATAAGCTAAGAGTTCAGTCTTCTTTTTCTGAAGGGACTTTTGAGAATTAACAATCTTCAAGTTGTTGAATCTCCTATATAAATCTCCTACCTGCATTATTATTTTGGCTGTGCCCTGCATGTGAAACAATTCTAGCACTGTGCTTGAGTTTCTCCATGCATTAATCAGGGTTCTGGTTTCACTGTACTACAAATTATTTGATGATAGCCATCTTGATTGTCCTTCTCATAACAAAATAATCCATCTTGTTTCTTCAGTGTTTTTAAGCATTCTTACTTTCTGGTCTTGACACAATTAAATGAACTAGACGTCAGAACGGTCAGGGAGTGAGTAATTGAGATTTTACAAACTATATATATAGACCTGACTTTTCTTGCTTGGGTGTTCTGCATCTCAAAATTGCACATAGGACATAACAAAATATTACAACAATCTTGTCTTTTAGCTGTGGTTGGTCCGGTATAATATTTTATTATTTTATTTCAACCTATGATGGGCTGACACCTCAATTGTTGTGAAAATGTTATGAGACTTTGTTGCGGCCATAAAACAACTCTTTGCATTATTGATCTTCAACCAATCGAATGAAAAGGTACGATATGAGTTGCAAGTTGAAAGATATATGCATAAGATAACACCCTGAAGGTCCTTCAATACAAAAGGTAGTCACTTTGCTATCTCAGGCCAACAGAGATATGGTCTTATAGACTCCATTAATCTCTATTATGGGTTGGAAGAGTTTTGGTTATCTGAGGGCAGTATATTATGACAATCATCAGGTGCCTTGAAGGATCGGTTTTGGTTTAATTTAAAGCTTAAAATTCTTTTACAGCTAAAAGTTTGTCACTTGGAAACCAAGGATTCCTTTCGAGATAAAGAAGAAGAAAAAGATAATCGAATTACTGAACGCTTGAAACAATAATACATATCCTTCAATTATCCCACACTGACAAAATACAAGCAAATTTTTCTATTTATAATTTGTTCTAATAGGGTTTACAAGTGCCGAGCTTAGTAACGTAAGCCTATAACTCAATGGGGGCATTAAGATGGTTGAATGTATGTTGGAATTGTTAGGGTGGAATTGGTGAAGTGTTGGTTTGTTATTTCTAGCATGCCCCATGCCCCCTAATCCTTGGGTACTTTCTTCAATGACATGTATCAATCTATGTTTACTTTTTTTAATTATTATTTTCTCAAACATGGTAAAAATTTGTATTTTTTAAAGATGTAAAATGGAAGAAAAAAAAATGCCAAGCTGGAATGGAGTTGGTAGTTTTGTTTTTGTTTTTTTTTTTTTTTTTTTTTTTTTTTTTTTTTGAGAAAGTATGGAATTGGTAGTTGAGGTGGTATAAAAAATAGAATTTTGATATTAATGTTAGTTACGCCAACTTCTATCTAGCATTTAATGGTAAGAATTATTTGACACAATATCAAAAAGATTGGGGAACTAAAATGATGCATTTGAAACATTAGATACCATTTTAACATAATATTATGGACCAAATGGTAATTAACACAAATTATTTGGTGATGAAAGAATATTTCCAAAACAAATTAAATTATATTTATATAGTAAGGAGTTATTGTTTTGCGTTTATAAATATACAAGTAATATATGTGTGTGTGTGTATATATAATTGAAATATACCAATATCAAAATATTTTATTCCATTAAGCAAAGGAGAACACACAAATTTTAAAATATTAAAAAGTTATAGCTAGTCTCATAGCTACTTGTACTAAAAAGGAAAGAACACCTCTAATTTTTTCGATCCTTTTTAAAAGTAGAGAAAAAAAAAATGTACAACTCATCATTTTTTTTATAAAAAAGAAAAAAAAATTTATTTATTCCCCCTTTTGGGGGCTTTTCTCGAACCCTAGGTCATAGTCTAAGTGAACTAAACCTAAGGCCAGCCCTATATCTCAGATGTTGTAAAAATGTTATGAAATTTTGTTATAGCCCTCGACCAACTCTTTGCCCTATTGATCTTCAACCAATCCAATGAAAAGGTAATTCTATAACTTGCAAGTTGG
This sequence comes from Quercus suber, assembly GCF_002906115.3. Lineage (NCBI taxonomy): Eukaryota > Viridiplantae > Streptophyta > Magnoliopsida > Fagales > Fagaceae > Quercus > Quercus suber. The sequence goes on from NW_027069614.1 coordinate 1,154,165, forward strand.
AAGATAAATGCAATTGATAACAACTTGAAAAATCCTAAAAAATACAAAAAGTAGTCACTTAGCTATCTCGGGCCAACAGAATTAATAGACTCAATGAATATCGATTTTGGGCTGTGTGAGTTTTGGGGCAGTATCTTATAATAATCATCAGGCTAGGTGATTCGAAGGATCGGTTTTGGTTTAATTTTCTGCCAACATATGCACGAATTTGTCACTTGCATACCATGGTGACTTTCGAGATATATAGAGAAAGAAAAAGTTAATCGAAGTAGTGAACACTTAAAATAACAAGACGTATCCCTCATTATCCCACACCGAAAAAAATACAAGTAAATTGTTTTATTTTTAATTTGCCGCAATTTGTTTTACGAGTTCCGAGCTTAGCAACGCATGCTTATGATTCAGCGAGGGCATTAAGATGGTTGAATGCATGTTGGAATTGCTAGGGTGGAATGTGGTCTCTAGTGTGCTCTCTCCCTTGGGTTAAAGGACTTCCCTAGTCCTTAAGTTAAAGGACCTACCCCAATCACCACGGTTAGTTAGCTATCTAAAATTCAAAAAATCCTTTTTTTTTGGCCCTCCAAATGGAACCCAAATGCCTCAAGTTGATTTTAAAAATGTAATAAACAAATTAGTCTAGTGGCCCTAGCCCAAATTGATTTTTTTTTAAAAAAACGTATAAAAAAAGGAGTGAGTCTACTATGAGAGTCTTTCGACAACAACGATGAGTTTTTTTCTTTTTTCTTTTTTCTTTTCTAATTACACTGTTAGTTTCTATGAGAGCGACCATCAGCATTAAAATGAAATGAATAAACCCCCAAATGCAACAATTAAGAGATTTTAACGATTATCTAATGGATGATGCGGGCATGTAGCTACTAACAATGACGATAAAGTTGTATATAATGATCAACCATACTTAAAGGAACCCATCCAAGATAACACAAATTTTGGTCTTGATGATTGAGTGTGTTTCTGAAGTTGTTTGAAACATTGTCATTTGCTTTATTTGTTTATTGAGATATTATGTATGCTTTGAGTTGTTTAACTTAGAACTTGGTACATGTAAGTTATAACTTTTGAACTTTGAACTTTGTTTATTTATTTGTAATTTGGTACTTTACTTTTTATTAGTAATTTCATTAATTTGTGTCAAAAATTACTTTTTTTTTTTCATTGTTTCTTTAATATATATATATATATATCATGAATTATAATTATGGGTATTTTTTTAGTATTTCTTTTAATTGAAAAGTAAGATCTTACAATTTTCATGCCAATCCTACAATCCAAACCCCAAACCCTCTCGCCAATCTCGATCCTAACAACCTTGATACCACACTCACCGACTCTCAGATTCTCTCCAACCGTGGCCACATCTCTTCAAGAAACCCAAAATCTCTTTCATCTTCTCTTTCTTCACCATCTTCTCAATGTGTGGGGATGTGAGATTATTGAGATCGTGCTAACATAAAAATAGTGCCATGGAAACAAAGCAAAACCATATTTATGCTCAATTTATGATTTTTGAAGCTACACTATGGTCCCTACAAAACCCATGTGAAATTCTGACTTGGCATGTTAGTATTGGAGGGTTTACACTACATCTTTATCAAATTCAGGCTTTATTGAAATTTATAGATATCACAATATTTTGTTCCAATAAACAAATGACTACATACAAAATTTAAAATTTAAATTCAAATGCTTAAAAATCTTAAGTATATTAAACAAAGGCAAAAGCCTCAATAATCGTGGCGGTTATTTGATTTCTAAATGAGACATGTCTTACATCTAAATAAAAATTAGATGTGATCTTATATTGTACTAAGAAAACAAGTGTAATTTCGCCTAAACAATAAAGTATGTTGACATGAGGAGGGACATATTTGCCAGTTATATCATTAAAAATTGCCTAAATATGAAGACATCTTTCAAACGTATCATAAACTTTATAAAAATATGTAAATCCAAGGAACCCCCCTCCGAGGATCGCATATGAGAATTTTATCTTGTTCAGCTCAAACATAATCAACCAAATATTTGCTAGGACTACCTCAATTAGAAATCAACTCCATCAAATCTATAGCACATTGCAAGATTCGTAGCCTTTATAATAAGCACCCTGTTTAGTGGCATACCTTTCAATTGCATATACTGCTCTAGATGCTAGTGGACTCATCGATTAACCGATGAACTGAATAAAAGTATAAATATAGGCAAAGGTGGGAAGGATGAGAGAGCAAGCAAAAGTGGGGGCAAAGGCATTAACATTCCACCAAAGCAAGCCTTAGAAACTTGTAGGGTATGAATTTGTCTCTTTCGGTATAGATTATCCTAGTATCCTGGCTCATTAGGTCCCAATAATCTTATATGAAATTTGTTAATCCAAACAATCAGAATTAATATTAGAATCCAATAATTAACTCCCAAATCTAACACATGCATCATCTCCCTCCCAATGTAGGACTAATCATATATATCATATATAAAGTCAAAGTTAAGAGAAAATACAATAAAGTTTTCAATTGGAGTCTAATTTTGCACAATGTGTCCCATCTAATTTTAAAATTTTTTGCGCCAAGTGAATTAATCTAGTGCAAAATACAAGGAGTTCAATATAAAATTTCAATGAAAAATTTAATCATGATCTCAAAATTTGATTATTTCATATTTTATTTGAAAAATATAAACATAAAATAAATTTATTGCTTAACAATAACAACATTAATTTAAAAATCTTTTTTTTTTTATCTAAAACAAAACTATCAAGAATGAACATTTTTTTTTGTAGGTCAAATCAAGAAGTAATAATTAGAATAAAAATAATCATAAGTAATATTAAACTTAGGCAAACATGTTAATATGCATCTAATTACATTTATTTTTTTTATAATTCGATTAATTATATATAATTTATGATAAAAATTATATTTAATTTTAAATGCATCTATGCGTACATACGAATTAGTAAAAAATAAGTACTAAGTCCTATATAAGAACTTATAATGTAAGACTCACTCGATTTGGAAAAAAATAATGTCTATATACATATACATTCTCTTTCTTATATCATGGGGATTGTCATTGATGTAGTATCGATCCACACCATGTGAAACCATGTGAAACTGATGCCGCAAATATTGAACCCCAGAAGGCTCTCACTGCAACCATATAAATATTAAGGGCATATCAATTCAATTTAAATAAATAAATAATGATTTCAACTTTTAGGGTAGTTTGGTAAATTCAAATCACGAGTAAGATTAGGGTTTCATCTGCATCACCACTCTACTATATAAACCCCTCTAAGACCAAAACCTCTTCGTCCACACTCACCCAAAACCTCAAAATTTTCATTCAGCCTCTCTCTCTCTCTCTCTACCTATGTGTTTGTGTTCATTGTAAATTTCGTGTTGTATGTGGCCTGTGAAGCATAATATTGTCCGTACCATCTGAGATACCCTCTTTGATGTATACAACTTTTTCAATTCTGAGGCCTCGGATAAATTTCTTTCATTTTTCAAAGCTTTTGAATTCTGGGTTTCGTTTTATTTTATATGGTATGTTGCAATTTAGGCTGTGAAGACTTAATTTTATACCATCAAACTATGAAAGCTCTATGAGGCTTGTTGATGTTACTATAAATCATTGCTGAGCCTTTTATTTTCTCATATACATTGCTAATTAGTGTTTTTATTGAATTTTATTTGAGTTTTCTTTGATGGGTATTTTATATTTTGGGTGTATTTGATGTTATGTATGAGATTATGTGAAAAAAAGGCAACAAATTAGAGTCTCTGATGCGCTTTCTTGATAGCGTTTTTAGCGCTGTACGTTGCTGACAGTGATCTGGGAGCTGAGATTCTGGCAATTGCCTCATGTTTTCTGTAAGGCTTTTGCATTCAGATGTTCCTACATTTATTAATGTGATCTGTTTTTATTGATAAAGTGTCAAGTATTGGCTCAATCATGAGTAGGATTGTTACCCAATTGTTAAAACTAAAACTACACCACACTTTAGTTTGTAGAAATAATTTTATGTAATTAGTTTGAGGTAATGTTCTACTTACATATGAATTGTAGTTATATAGAGTTTTATGGATGTACTTTTTATTGAAAGTTCACTTGCGTAGTTGTTGAAGTTTAAGGTAAACTTACACGGACCGTGTTTAAAATGTGAGTCATTTAACACATGGTATGTATAGAGTGTGGAAATTCTTGATGTGTGACAATCATGGTCCTAAAATTCGTTTGTCAAAAAAATTCACTCTCACTCACACACCCTTCTTTTTGGAAATTAGACTTTGAATAATAATGCTTGGACTACAACTAAAGCCACAACTTTGCCACAAGCTGTGCCATAAAAATTGTGTCTTTTGTTGTGGTTCTAGCATTTTTGTTGTTTAAAAAGCTGTACATGTGCATAAAAAGTGATGTTAAGTAGATTCTCATTTTCACAAATATGTACCATTACTCATTATATGGATTTGTTATTGTGTTTAATATATTACTTGCAATATTTTCCCACATGGGTTGGACCTCACAAATGTGTTCTATCCATGTGAGGTGATGTTGCATGTAACATGTTTCACATCATATCACTTCTATTGTATGAGTTTTAGTAGATTAATATACAAAAATATGACAAATGGCTTCTTAAGGTTATGTATGTTGATTTATTCATGCTTAACAATGGGGTAGTAGTTATACATGTTGATTTATTCATGCTTAACATGTGATTCAGTTAATTTTGTGGTTTTAGTTTCATGTCCATTGATATTCTGATGGTAGAATTCAAATTGAATTTAAATAGTTACTAGTTTTTTCTTTGCTTGATTGGATCAATTTCAATTTTGAGTTCCACCTTATTTTGTTATATGGCAAGGCGAGCTTCTCCTGAAAACTCAAGTAAAAGGCAACTGCAAATAGAAGTCGTGCTTTTTTTGTTTCTTTGCCTCTCATCTTCTCATTCTTGTTTTTTTGAGGTGTGGAAGATGTAATCTGAGCGTGTGGTTTAAAGGAATTATACTTGTTTTGTAATATTGTTATTAACCTTCATGCTATATCGTTTTTTAAATTAGATTTAGTAGAATTTTGTTTAGGCTGAGAATGCTTGGCAAGAAATAAAATTCTTTAATCTTTAGTGTATGCTCTTAAATTTACCCGTTTGTCTTTCTTAAAAAATAAGTTGTTTAAAGTAAGCTGTACCCCAAAAAAGTCCTGCTTTAAAATGCTGTACATAAAAATAGGCCTAGTGAGTGGCTAATGGACTATAAACATATTGTTTATATTGACATTGTGTACTAAATGTGATCTCTTCATCTGGCTTTTACTGCTGTGTTGATATCTTATATAATTCTTTTCTGATAGTGGCCTGTGATGATTCAAATTGTCCGTACCATCTGAGATACATTATCTTTGATGTATTAAACTTTCGCCTTTTCTGAGGCCTTAGGCACTTCTCTATGTTGCTTTATAAGCCTTTTTTTTATGAGGTTTGTATATTAGTTTTTTGTACCTATAGTTTTGATATTGGTATGGTTTATTTGTTTGCTTGGTTGAAAACTATAAGAATGTGTTATGTGTTATGTGTTTAGTAACGTGGAAGGCAACAAATTAGAGTCTCTGATGCGCTTTTTTGATAGTGTTTTCGGTGCTGTACGTTGCCAATAGTGAAACTGGAGCTGAGAATTTTGCATTTGCTTTTTTCCAAAAAGGCTCATGCTTTCCAATGTTCCAACATAAGTTTATTGTTATTATATCTTTTTGCTAATATATTATTGCTGAATTTGTGGACATGATTTATGATGAAGATCTATTACAATACTTTTGAGTGCAAATGGTATGTGGCATTTGGGAACAGACTTTAAAATACCTTGATGCATGAATGTGACAGTTATAGAATGCTAGTCTATTGAGACATTGTGTTTTCATGTGCTCATGTTGCTATGTGTTGTTTGGTCCATGTATAACAGAGTGGTGTTGCTTGCTTGTAACCAGGCTAGTGTGAGCTGCTTCTTTTGTCTTGTGCTGATTGAATATAGTTCTTGGCATTGCATGTTGATTGTTGTAGTGATAAATTTGGTGGAAAACTTATTTGTTTATGTGATCATATCTTTTGTAACAATTCTTTGTTGTCGCTATTCTGATACGGAGTGGTAGATAATCATTTTTACATCTCCACCATTCACAGTTGACCACAACAGAGTTGTGGTAAAAGTTGTGGCACAATAATTGTCTCTACAATCCTTCTTCTTTTGTAAGAAGAATTCTATTACGACCCTTTGTGTCACAGCTTTGCTACAACTTTGATGTGACAAATTGTGAATGGTGAAGAAAAAGTGATTAGTCATTTTGAAATGGTTGCTGCAACACTTATTTCACGTGGGGTTGGATCTCATGCTTGTGAGGTTCACATCAATGTGAGGAGGTTTTTTTGTAAATACACACACAACTTTAGAAATTCTAGCCGCAACTTTTGACTTTTTGAGTTTATTTTTTGATCTCTCACATCAATGTTTGGTTTTTTTTTCTTTTTTCATCATTCATCACACTTCAATCAATTTTTGTCACGCATCACTTAAAATATTCCAATTTCACCAACCCCACTCGTGACTTTGTTTCAAAAAAAAAAAAAAAAACTCAAAAAGTCAAAAATTGTGGCTGGATTTTTAGAAGTTGTGTTTATTTACAAAAATGTTACAAAATCTCAAAACTTTGTTTCCATTACTTGAAAACGCTTAAAAATGTGTTTTCAATTTTTATAATTAATTCAATTTTTATAATTAAGCACGCACGTATTTTGAATTATGGGTGATAGAAATGGAAAATCCAAACAAACTCCTAAATCTCCTTGGTAGAAGCAACCATGATATGTATAATCACATCTCATACATGGGATGCTCCCATGTGAGAGAGATGTTATGCCATCATAGGTTTTTCTCCCTTTCTTTATTGAATCTGTTCTAATTGTAACAAGATTCTCAAGTCATTATAATGATGTAGCATTTTGAAATATGCTTGTTCCTTGATGCATTTGTGAGATTATTTTAGTGAATTTTTTATAGAATGAAATGGTTGTTGGCAGCATATATTGGTTCTTGTGATTTTTTTTTTTCTTGAAGTTTTTTGCAACTGAAAACACCTTTTTTTTTTTTTTTTTTCTCTTGCTACGCCTTCTGTTCATATATATTGTAATAGACTATAAATTCAATAAGACCCGGCAATCCCTCCCCTTGAATGAGATGGTTTCTTTTGTACTGGTTGCTACAACATTTCTTTCACACGGTTGGATCTCGTGTTCGTGAGGTTCAAATCAATGTGAGAGGGATATTGTATACAATTGTTACCCAAGATAATAAATCTTCTTGAGGTGGTATCATGCATAACCATGATATAAAACATATCTCTTACATGGGATAAACTTAACATTCATTCCAATGTGATAGGGGTGTTATATATCACAGTTATAAAATTTTACCTCTTCCATGTTTTTATTGAATTTATTCCCATTGTAGCTAGGTTCTAACATCTAACAACATTTAAGTCATTGTAACTCGCAAGAAGTTTAGTCCGTAATGATTTGTCAACTATTTGCTTTTAGGTTTTTTTCCCCTTGTATTAACGCATGAGTTAATGCTACTTGTTGTTAGGTATTCCTTAAATGTATTTTACCTCATAATGTAATTTCTGATGATGACAAGCAATAATCATGTTGTCTGATTTTGCTTGTGTTTAAAATACTATTGTATGAGCACTCGTGTTGGAAAATGTAAACTATTCATGCTTTGTTTGGCATGTTATGAGGAATAAGTATTTTATTTGCCTTTTGTCCGATTTTACTGTAGATTTTCTATTTGAGATCCTTGTTTCCCTCGGAAAGATTATCTTTGTATACATTTTCTAATCTCCTTAATTTTCTGCAACCCCTTTTTTGATGGCCATTTTTTTTTACGTAAAATTTTCTACATTGATGGTTTGAGATGCTTTTTAAAAAGAGATGTTTGAGTTTTTTCTTTGTTGAGGATGTTGAGATGATGATAAATGTTTAATCCCAGCTCATTATGAGACCTTTCGAGGTCTGGGAATGTAACCATCCATATGTATCTGATCCTCTATTTCATTTATCTTATGTCCTTAATCATGGCACCTCTTATTTACACTTGTTTGTCAGAGTTGTCTCAAATTTGTTTGAGATTTTCTCAAACGAGATAGTGTGCTTTCAGTTAAAATGTTTTATTTAGTGGTTCATTTTGTGGGTCTATTGTTGTATGTGGTTAAAAAAAAATGCAAAAATCAATCTCTTCATCTTATTGTGAAATCATCTCATATGACAGCTTTATTTTTGTTCCGTATCAGACAGCTAATTTTCAGTGGGAATCCGACTCTTTTGGGTCTATCAGTAAATTATTGAGGAGTTTTTACTATGGGAAACCTTAACTGGTTGTTAAGGTGCAAAAAAGAAGACCAAGAAAAAGACAGAAAAGAAAGTTAAAAAAAAAAAAAAGACATTGAGTGGTACTTATAAAATTGAAAAAAATGAGATAAAGCTATAAAAAAGGTAAAGGTTGGGTTAACAGATACCTTGTTTGTTAATGACAATTTTTTTACTTTCTTTTGCAGCTTTATGTCATTTTTTTCAACTTCAAAAGTACTTTTATGTAATTTTCTTTTCATTTTATCTCATGTTTTTTAGGGGTTGTGAACGGATGCCAGCAACAACTATCTTGAAAATTGTCATACAATTGTTTTTATTTTTTCGGCCATTTGGATAATGTAAACAAGCACCACAAGACAAAATAATTAACAAGCACAAGGTTTTTTTTTTTTTTTTTAATAACTATAAAAGCCAAACAATTTTGCTAGTTAGCAATGTTGTAAATTATTTTGAAAACTAGCAACTCGAGTATTTTAGACTTGATTTATTGTAGCAATTGAGTTTAAAAGACTAGATTTTAATTGAGTTTAAAAGACTAGATTTTTGTGTGCTGGCAAAACTAAGATGGACTAAAAAATTCACGTGAAACTCGAGTCTTTAAGACTTGATTTCTTGTTCACAATTTTCTTCCTTCATTCTCTCTCTCTCTCTCTCTCTCTCCTTTTTTTTTTTTTTTTTTTTTCATTTTTTTGCGGTCTGTTGTACCACTCCCTTCTTCCAAGCCCCTAAAAACCCAAGACAATTCTTCTCTTCTCATCTAAATCCATTTTTAAAATTTCCAAACCCAAATCACACCATCCAATCACGATCTCAATCGGAGCAAAAACAATCCAAATCGGCACTGTTGTGCTCATGTTAGAAGGAAATTTGCCAGTTGTTCCTTCAAAATCATCTCAAACCTGAAATCACGTATCTTATCACCTCAGAACCCAAAGGTCACTTTGAGAACTCAATTTGCTATAGCTGACAATTCACGTCTAAGCAAACTTTGAGTTATTACTTTCGCTAAATAGTTTAAAAACCGTTGCTAACTGAAATTTAAATTATTTGACTTTTATAATAAATAAATAAAAAAAGCCAGCACAAGCACCGAAAGACAAAATAATTAACAAGTACGAGCACCGAAAGAAATAGTAATTAACAAGCACCGAAAGGTTAAATAATTATCAGAAAAACTTTAAAAAAGTTGTTGACGGCCCACATCATCATTTAATTTGAGAATATTGTGACACGCATTTACTGTTCATCAAATTATTGTAATATTACTATTTACTTTTGTACTCTGTATAAGTATCTTCCCTTGGTTGTTTGCATCAGTCATCAGCCATAGCTCTAAGTTTTCTCCATGCTTTCTACACCCTTTTGTAATCCAGAAAATCATTAGTTGAATCCAGTACCATCTTCCATCAGAAATCTTTCCTTTGTAATATTTGAAGAATTGAATTCAGTTTCAACACTAGATTCTATTACACAAAATAGGTTCAAGTAAGTCTTCAATTTGCTTCTTCTATTGTCATTTTGTCCTCCAAATCTTCATCACTCTTGTTTCATTGTTGCTCACTTGTTCTCTTCTTAGTAGTGAGTGTTGGGTTTATTTGTTCTAAATTGTTGTTTAGTTAATTCTTCTTCTTCTGGGTCTGACATGTCGAACCAAAGTGATACAGTAAATAATGAGGAGATGAATATTGGAAGAAATCTAAAAGATTGGAAAATGCCTTCAGTACCTATTAATCAAATTTATAAGCAATCTATTTTTTCTAAATTTTCAATTAAGTCAGATTATAAAATAAAAACTTTTGAAAGAACCTTCTCTTTAGAAAATGAGAATGAGTCAATACAATTATTCGATGAGGAATTAATGGATATGCAATGGAAGTATTCATTTATTCATATTGGATTAGTTCAAGTAGCAGTTAAGCCACTAACAAGACAGGGATTAAATACAAGCGTATCTTTATGTTTAAGAGATGGTAGACACCTTAGATTTGATGACGCTCTATTAGGAATGATTGAAACATCTTTATATGAAGATCCAATTTATTTTAATTGTTTTCCAAATTATTGTTTAGCTATGTCTGACCCACACTTATTGCGTGGATTAGAATTGGATATTAAAATTAATAATAATTTGAGGAGAGGATCACAACCTTTAACAATACTGTATAGGATTTGTTGTAAATTGATGAAATCTATATTAGAACCAAAAGCATTAGATAGAAGCCCAAAAGGTTACACTTCGTTAGTACAAACAAATGCTAGGAAGTATAGTGTTCAAATTCCTAAGAAAATTGAATGGAATCAAAATACACTTCCAAATCAATCCATGCCTGAAACAGTTGAACCTGCTCCTAAAATTGAAGATAATGTAGATGATGATTGTAATGTATCACAAAGGTCAGATGGTAAAGTGGCTATTTCCTTTCAACGAAAATCAGATTCTCACATTTCAAGTTCTTCATCCTCTAGGCAGTTTGAAGATAGACTGTTAAATAAGGGAAAAACAATAGACAATTAACTCATCAACAAAATTCTAATAAAACCTTTTTCTCAAGTCATATCAGCATCCACTTTTGCTTTAGCCAATCTCACCCTCTCCAAACTCAGTCAAAATCTCAGTTTCCCTTGTGAATTAGTTTCAAAAATGTTTCCCCTGAATTGGCATTTACTCTTTTCTTATTATGATTATCAAGAAGCATGGTTTGATGCTTTCTCTTTCAGAAAAACCGGTATCATTCTCCCTCAGTTCTCTCCAGATTCCAAAGATTATTACTCTTCTTTGTCCATTATAAGTTACCATTAAGGATTAAGTATGTTGTCAGAAAGACCTCGGTTGTGACAATTTTGTATTAGAATGTGTCCCGAAGGATCAACATCAGCTTGTTGTACATAAAAGTATGAACTATGCTAAGTTTGCTTCAGTAGAATAAGGAAAAAAAAAAAATGGAGAATAGAAAAATGTTGGAATCAGCAACTCAAATATCAGATGAAGACCAAAGTGATTCTCCTCTTCCAGATTTCTTTCAAGATGCTCAAGACTTGTATGGGATAACATTTCAGTTGAAGTATTGCACCAGATCAGTATATAAGATTTTCAGCATTTTTTGTATCAAAATAAATTAGGGGATTTTACTTTTGGTATTATTAGACAAATTACTTTTTGTGAATTAGACAGTTCTGGCAGCTTGTATCAGACCTTTCACTATTCATTTGCAATCTGCAGTATCATTTGAATTTTGGTGGTATCAGCAATTATTGGAGACTTTTCACTGTTCGTGAATATTGTTGTTCATTTTACTTTTCATTGTATTATTGCAATTTTATTATTTACTTTTGTAGGCTATATAAGACACACCTTGTATTGGGGCACTTAATTTCAGCTCTATGTTTTCCTCAGTTTCCAAACTTTCTTTTGCAACCTTCTTTTGTATCCCAAATCTTCATTTATATTCCTAACCTCAATCTTCCCTTGTAATATTATAAAATATTTAAATGAATTTTAGAGGTTCAAGTATTACTTATATTTTGCAACTTTCGTTTAACCTTCCTCCAAAGGAAAAAATAATCATCTTAGACTATAAGAAAAATCATAATTTTTTTCTGTTTAATTTTTCAAAACCATGTTTACTGTGCTCAAATTGGACAATCAAATTAAAAGATATGACTAGATCTAGTTTTAAGAGTCAAAATGCATTTGCATAGCTAAGGTGAATCACATGTGGTTGCTACTAATTAATTATGATTGATCTATTAAAAGAATTAATATAATTATTGTGAGAGGAGTAGATTCAATTCTGGGCCAAGGCCCAAAGGGCCTTAAAGCTCGCACTAAAAAGGATAGGCTAGGCCCACTACTATGAATCATAAAGGAAAGTGCCCCCCAGATGATTCTCGAGGAGTTCAGGATATGCTACCAACACTAAAACTCTCATCCAAGGAAACAAACATGGGTGACCTCGGATAATACAAAGGAGTAATCCCGGAAAACCAGTTTCCTTTTCGTAATCTGAGGTACCATTCTCCTTAAGCATATCATGGAGAACTCCTTTAGGGGGATAAGCATTATAGAGATTGTCACCCTCGCATTAATGAGAGATTCTCCACCTAATCCCTACCACATTAAATGCATGTGAGACAATATGAAGTCCTGAACAGTACTAATATCCCCAAAAGTCCTACTTTAAGATAAAAATGAGGAGAAACCAATAGGAGGAAAAATATCCAAAAAAGATCTAGTCAAGGGTAAGCCAGCTGGAGGGATAAGGGAAGGAAAAAGCCTATAAGAAAAGAGGGGGTGTGAGAAAAAGGGAGAAGAAAAAAGAAAAAGAAAAAGAGAAGAGTGGAGAGATTTTTTCTTATCTTCGAATCCCATCACAACAGGAAAAGTGTGTAATGATTGTTGCTAATAATATTAATACAATCTTGCTTTCATAAATTAGTTGTTTGAGTTTCTCATTATGGAGTTTTCATCTTACACATTAAATGAATAAATTATATTATTCGGATATCTAGGCTAATATATATTTGTAAGGGCTTTTCGGCCTTTTTAGATTGTTTTTGACCTCCACAATTATTTAGATATATATATTTTTGGGTTGTCTTCTATATATATATATATATATATATAACTCAAAGAAAATCCAATTATATTTTAATTGGATTCTCAATTTTGCATTGCATGTCTCATCTAATTTTTAATTTTTGTGCTAAGTGAATTGTTGAGTGTAATAATCGATGAATCCAAATTCAATTATATTTTAAATTGGATTTTAATTGGAGTCCAATTTTGTGACACGTATCTATCTACTTTTTTAATTTTTGTGGCAAGTGACTTATTAGGTGCAAAAACTGAAAATGATAAATCCAATTAAATTCTAAATTATATATGTATAATGAGAAATAATTATATATTTTAGAAATGCATAGTTAAAAAAAAAAAAAAAAAGTGTAAGCTAGTACCATGTATAATTTGAACATCTTCTAACAAAAATGTATTATTTGAAAGATATAATTGTGATTATTTTTAATTATACCTGTGCAAATACACGAAATTATACACTAGTAATAATAATGATAAGGATCTATGCGTTTTAGACATTCTAAGAGATTGGATTATCAGAAAGTCCATAAGTTTTAAACAATTAATTTATTTTAAGTCATCGTCTAAAAATGATAAATATTATGAAAAAAAAAGAATGAAAAAAAAGAAGCAAATCTAGACGGTTAGGATAGTAAATTAGGACTCTGAAGTCAGAACAAGTTCTAAAAATTAATTCAAAAGAGTCAAAACAGTAAACACCCAAACTTAAAACAAAGCACCAAAAAAAAAAATTGTGATTTTTCAGATTCCAGCTCAACTCTTATGCCCAAGGCTTTTACCTTTTTATAAATAGAGGAAATCCCTTCATTTACAAAGCACACAAAAATCCTTTGAAAGGGTTTTTGAGAAAAGAGACATAAGGTGGTTGCTAATCGTTTTTGTCATCTATTTGCTTGTAGGTTTTTTTCCCCTTGTATTAACACAAGTTAATGCTATTTGTTGTTAGGAATTCCTTAATTGCATCCAGCCTCATAATTTAAGTTCTGATGACAAGCAATAATCATGATGTTTGATTCTGCTTCTGTTGAAATACTTTTGTAAAATGTAAACTATTCATGCTTGTTAGGCATGTTATGAACAAAAGTATTTTATCTGCTTTTTTTGTCAGATTTCACTTTAGATTTTCTCATTGAGATCCTTGTTTCCCTAGGAAGATTATCTTTGTAAAAATTTTGTAATCTCAATTTTTTTGCACCCCCTTTTTTTTTTTTTTTTTTTTTTTTTTTTTTTTTTTTTTTTTTTTTTTTTTTTTTTTTTTTGTAGTAGTAAATAATGAGGAGATGATTATAGAAAGAAATCTAAAAGATTGGAAAATGGCTTCAGTACCTATTAATCAAATTTATAAGCAATCTATTTTTCAAAATTTTCAATTAAGTCAGATTATAAAATAAAAACGTTTGAAAGAACCTTCTCTTTAAATAATGAGAACGAGTCAATACAATTACTCAATGAGGAATTAATGCAAAGCATAGGCAGGAGTATTCATATTTCTCGGATTAGTTCAAGTTGCAATTAAACCACTAATAAGACAGGGATTAAATACAAGTGTGTTATTATGTTTAAGAGATTGTCGATTCACTTAATTTGATGAGTCTCTAATAGGAAGGATTGAAACATCTTTATATGAAGATCCACTTTATTTTAATTGTTTTCCTAATTTTACTTTACATCTTGTCTGATCCATACTCCATTAACATTGGATGTTAAAATTAATAATATGGTAGAGGATCACAACCTTTAACAATTATGTATAGGATTTGTTATAAATTGATGAAAAATTATATCCAAAATCAATATGTAAAAGCACTTCGTTTATACAAACAAATGCTAAGAATTCTAGTATTCTAAGTCTGTGTTGTGTATCCAAAAGTTAGGTCTTTTGGATATAGACCATTGTCAATTTCTTAAGACATTTCCCCTCTTTCCGTTGTGTATGTTAAAATATTTAATATTCTTAAAAAAAAAATTGTAATAAATTGAATGGAATCAAATTACACTTCCAAATCAATTGATATCAGAAACACTTGAACTCCTAATGTTGGAAGCAGCAACTCAAATATCAGATGTAGAGGATGAAGACCAAAGTGATTCTCCTTTACTCAGATTACTTTCAAGATGCTCAAGACTGGTATGGGATATCACTTCAGTTGAATTAATATAAGATTTTCAGCATTTTCTGTATCAAAATAAATTAGAGGATTTTACTTTTGGTATTATTAGACAAATTACTTTTGGTGGAATTAGACAGCTCTAGCACTCGTATCAGACCTTTCATTATTCATCTACAATATCATTTTGGTGGTATCAGGAATTATTGAAGTCTTTTCACTATTCATCTACGGTATTGTTCTGGCGGCATCAGCAATTATTGAAGACTTTTCACTATTCGAGAATATTATTGTTCATTTATATATCATTGTATTATTGCAATTTAATTATTCACTTTTGTAGCCTATATAAGACTCCCTTGTCTGGAGCATCCCATTTCAGCTCTATATTTCCTCGTTCAAAGTTTCCTTTGCAACCTTCTTTTGTATCCCAAATCTTACCCTCAATCTTCCCTTGCAATATTTTAAAATATTTAAATAAATTTTAGAGTTTAAGTACTATTCAAGATAGCTTCAAGTAATTTTAGATTTTACTTTCTTGCAGCATCTTTCTTCATGATTCTTATTTCTTTGTTATCCTCTTTATTGTTCTGGGATACAAAGAGGAGCACAAGTAACAGCTTCACCTATAAAAAAAGTAAGATCAAAGATGAAATCTTGAATTTAGAGAATATAATTGTAGACACTTATATTTTGCAACTTTTGTTTAACTTTGTTCCAAAGGAATAAATTAATAATTTTATCATCATAAGAAAAATCGTAATTTTGACCATTCAATCTTTCAATACATCATTGAAAATAAATCTAGTACTTTTAATGATCAGAACAATGTATTGTGTGCTCAAATCAGACGATCAAATTAAAAGATATGACTAGATCAAGTTTTAATGGTCAAAATGCATTTGCAAAGCTAAGGTGAATCACATGTGGTTACTACTAATTAATTACGATTGATCTATTAAAGGGATTAAATATAATTAATTAGATATAATTTTTTTGGGTTGTCATAATAATAATTGTAGAGATCCACGTGTTTAAGACATTCTAAGAGATTGGATTATGAGAAAGTTCATAAGTTTTAAACAACTAATTAGTTATTTTAATTCATCAAGTGTCTAAAGATGATAAATATTCTGGAAAAAAAATATATAGATGGTTAGGATACTAAATTAGGACTCCGAAGCCAAAACAAGTTCTAAAAATTAATTCAAAAGAGTCAAAACACTCAAAACTCAAAACAAAGCACAAATGTAGGATTGGGTCCAAGTGCCGATTTCCTCCAAGATTCAAATTGTTTTGTGATTTTTNAAACCACTAATAAGACAGGGATTAAATACAAGTGTGTTATTATGTTTAAGAGATTGTCGATTCCTTAATTTTGATCAGTCTATAATAGGAAGGATTGAAACATCTTTATATGAAGATCCACTTTATTTTAATTGTTTTCCTAATTATCCTACATCTTTGTCTGATCCATACCCATTAACATTGGATGTTAAAATTAATAATATGGTAAGAGGATCACAACCTTTAACAATTATGTATAGGATTTGTTATAAATTGATGAAAAATTTAAATCCAAAATCAATATGTAAAAGCACTTCGTTTATACAAACAAATGCTAAGAATTCTAGTATTCTAAGTCTGTGTTGTGTATCCAAAAGTTAGGTCTTTTTGGATATAGACCATTGTCAATTTCTTTAAGACATTTTTCCCTCTTTCCGTGTGTGTATGTTAAAATATTTAATATTCTTAAAAAAAAATTTGTAAATAAATTGAATGGAATCAAATTACACTTCCAAATCAATTGATATCAGAAACACTTGAACGTCCTAATGTTGGAAGCAGCAACTCAAATATCAGATGTAGAGGATGAAGACCAAAGTGATTCTCCTTTATCAGATTACTTTCAAGATGCTCAAGACTGGTATGGGATATCACTTCAGTTGAATTAATATAAGATTTTCAGCATTTTCTGTATCAAAATAAATTAGAGGATTTTACTTTTGGTATTATTAGACAAATTACTTTTGGTGGAATTAGACAGCTCTAGCATCTCGTATCAGACCTTTCATTATTCATCTACAATATCATTTTGGTGGTATCAGGAATTATTGAAGTCTTTTCACTATTCATCTACGGTATTGTTCTGGCGGCATCAGCAATTATTGAAGACTTTTCACTATTCGAGAATATTATTGTTCATTTTACTATTCATTGTATTATTGCAATTTAATTATTCACTTTTGTAGCCTATATAAGACTCCCCTTGTACTGGAGCATCGCCAAATTTCAGCTCTATATTTCCCTCAGTTTCCAAAGTTTCCTTTGCAACCTTCTTTTGTATCCCAAATCTTACCCTCAATCTTCCCTTGCAATATTTTAAAATATTTAAATAAATTTTAGAGTTTGAAGTACTATTCAAGATAGCTTCAAGTAATTTTTAGATTTTACTTTCTTGCAGCATGCTTTCCTCATGATTCTTATTTCTTTGTTATCCTCTTTATTGCTTCTTGGGATACAAAGAGGAGCACAAGTAACAGCTTCACCTATAAAAAAAAGTAAGCATCAAAGATGAAATCTTGAATTTAGAGAATATAATTGTAGACGCTTATATTTTGCAACTTTCGTTTAACCTTGTTCCAAAGGAAAATTAATAATTTTACATCATAAGAAAAATCGTAATTTTGACCATTCAATCTTTCAATACATCACTGAAAATAAATCTAGGACTTCTTAATGATCAGAACAATGTATTGTGTGCTCAAATCAAACGATCAAATTAAAAGATATGACTAGATCAAGTTTTAATGGTTAAAATGCATTTGCAAAGCTAAGGTGAATCACATGTGGTTACTACTAATTAATTACTATTGATCTATTAAAGGGATTAAATATAATTAATTAGATATAATTTTTTTGGGTTGTCATAATAATAATTGTAGAGATCCACGTGTTTAAGACATTCTAAGAGATTGGATTATGAGAAAGTTCATAAGTTTTAAACAACTAATTAGTTATTTTAATTCATCAAGTGTCTAAAGATGATAAATATTCTGGAAAAAAAATATATAGATGGTTAGGATACTAAATTAGGACTCCGAAGCCAAAACAAGTTCTAAAAATTAATTCAAAAGAGTCAAAACACTCAAAACTCAAAACAAAGCACAAATGTAGGATTGGGTCCAAGTGCCGATTTCCTCCAAGATTCAAATTGTTTTGTGATTTTTCAGATTCCAGCTCAACTCTTAAGCCCAAGGCTTTTCCACCTTTATAAATTGAGGAAATCCCTTCATTTACAAAGCACACAAAAATCCTTTAAAAGGGTTTTTAAAGAGACATAAGGTGGTTGTTGATCGTTTTTGTCAATCTCCATACACTACCCCCTCAAAAATCCTAAGTTTATTACTTCCTTAGCATAAATTTGATGCAAAGCGCCTTCAATCAATATTCAATTCCAAATCATTGAAGAACTATTGTTATTTTGCTCAAATCTTCAAATAACACAGAGAACATCTCGAGAACACTTCGAATGAAGGAGGTGTTTTCCATCCAATCCAAACCCCAATCCAAATCCATACATCTGAAGGTACTGCCCAATTTCCAAACTTGAGGGAAGAACATGTTGCACAATGATCAACAAGCACAATAACATTTAAGACCACTATTGGATGATGTTGGAAAAACATATGCACCATGTTGCCATCATACATGTTATATGCAGCAGAAACAAAACTAAGATCTACTTCATATGATGCATAGACCACAAGCAAGTATGAATATGAAAATTGTAAAGTAAAATTGTACCATTGATGCATCTACCTTGCAAAACAAAATAAATCTCACCAAGAGCCCTTGAATCTTCACCCAAAGCTTTGATCAATCCTTGTACAACTTGATCTTCACCTCAATGATTGTGTGTGGCTAAGAGTGTTGGCTCATCCTTTGTTGAAAATGCCATAGAACCGAGTATGGTAGGAGAGAGAGATTTGGTGACTAATGTTATTAATTTAGTGCGTAAGAAAATAGTTTATAAAAATTAAAATATTAAACTTTTTAGAAAAATTGATTGTCCATAATATGTCAGCATACTCATAACATTCCTTTTTTTGTTGAAACAGTTATAGTTTTAATTGTATTATATTTAGCTCACAATTTTGGGGACCTTGGGACAGGGAAGAGAGTGTACAACCAACCTATGTTTTATGATTTTATTTTTATTTTTATTATTATTATTATTTTAAGTCAATTACCCCCTTCCCCCACTTCCCTAACAATATTGAAATGGCTTTGCTGCTTCTTAGCTGTTGAGGATTTTTTTTTTTTTTTTTGAGTTTTTGATGCGTGCATCTTCTGCTAGGTAAAGACACAATAATTCTATTTAAAACTTTTTAAAGGGCTAGTTGTTTGTTTTGAGTAAAATTGGTTAATTAGGCTTAATTATTTTTAACTTTACTATTGGTAATTTTTGTTATTGTGCTAATTTTTTTGGGCTTGTATATTTTGTTTTAGATTTTAGATCTATAAAATTTTTAATGGCCTTTAAATGAAAAAAATGCTAGAGCTACAAACTTTTTTACAAATTGCTAATATGGTGAGTGGTTATTGACAAGTAAAAAAGTGATGTAATTGGTGGATCCAAATGCGAATCAATAAAAATTTCTACCTGTAACATTAGTCTAAAAAGAATCAAAAATATTGTTAAGGGGAAAAATGTAATTTTATTGAACAAAAATGCTAGAATTAGTGTGTATATGTACACACACACACACACAGGGGCAGTGCCATGACCAGCCTAGGGGGTTCAAATGAACCCCTTGACCTGGCCCAAAATAAAATTATATATGTAGTATTTATAAAATTTTATTGTTTTGACCTCTACAATGAAAATTTGAACACCCTGATCCTAATTTTTTTTTTTTAAGCCCAACTGAAATTAGTTTGAATATGATTCTCTTAGTACCACTTTCTCAATATTTTCACAATAAAGGTTAAATGGTAAGTTGTAACTAGTTTTTATTTGGATCCACAATTGATATCATTTTTTTAACTACCATTAATAACTTCTCACCTAGATTTTGTTGTGAATTTTTTGTAAAATTGTTGTGTTAGTAGCACAACTCTTAAAATATTTAATTTAACAAGAAGGAAAAAAAATGTTTCAAATTTTTGCTCATTTGTTTAGAAAGGAAGAAAAAAAAACTCTCCAGGACTCTCTAGCTTACTTTGGCATTGACAGCATAAAGTATCCACATCTGTGTTTCTTTCCTCTTTCTCTCTGTCTTTCTTTCTCCCTTCTATGTTTTCTTAATTTTTCTCTATGTCCGATCAAGTAATTTGATAAATGCTCTACAAATTTCGAAGTCTAAGAAATCTTTTACTGCTTGCTTTAATTTGAAGAGAGTGAACTCGTGTATGTTTAAAAAACCATACACTTCAAAAGCAAAAAACTTATTACTATTCTTTTTCTTAGTTTCACGTTTCCTCCAATCTCTACTCCTATGTGTACTACTAACTTATTGTTCTTATTTATTCTATATTTTTTATTTAATTGATATAACTTATAAATATAATAAGTTATTATTAATTTGACAAAAATGTATGATTAGTTATTTAATTCTATTTGTTTATGCATCCAATGATTGTTGTCTTAACGATCTTTAAACTATTAATAATTTTTTTAACTATTGTACAATATAGTTGTATTGTATATAATGTGGAAGTTGTATATATATAAAAATAATCATCTTATTTTTCACTTGCCTACCCCCACCTACAAATTCTTGGCTCCGCCATCATTGACCCCCCTAGAAAAAAGTTTTAGAGCTGCCACTATATATATATACTATATTTTTTAATAAAAAATATACCTCCATCCTTGCCTAATAGCGTATGAGTCTCACGTGTTGTGAAATAGCTAGATGTATACACCCAAAATATAATATCATTTTGTCTATTTTCTATATATAGTAGTATACAACAGAACAACCAACCCTCCCCCACTCCAAGATATAAAAAAAAATAAAAATAAAAAATGAGAGTAGAAAATATATATATAATATACACGTGGGTAGAGTTTTTTATTTCAGAAACCATGCGGGTAGAACTTGAAGACGTCAGTTTGAGACTTTTTGAGTAAAATAGCATATTTATAAGAATCTTAAAGAAACACAGCCATCAGCCAATTGTTTATTATAGGGCTGTTAATTATTTGTTAGTGATGAACTGAACTAAAATATTGTCATGTGAATATCATTGACGACATCCGCTGCAAAGTTTCTGCTTTTCAGTTTTCTGATTCCTATTATGTTAAACGCATATGTAGGGTCCGTTTGGGAATAACTTATTTAACTGAAATTGAAATTTTTTTGCTAAAAGTACTGTAGATAAAGATAAAAGTTAGTTTAAATAATACAATGAAACTCATAAATAGTACCAAAAAATGTAGTAGAACCTATGAATAGTAGCAAAAATAAATTAAATAGTAACAAAAATAAGCTAAATAGTAAAATAAATTGACTTTAACAAAAAGAAGCTAAAGATTGTGTTGGGCTACAGATTTGGTTGGAAGACTTATTAGTCTTTCTAGATGTTCATTAATTTTGTTTTCAATAAATTCCCAGGGCTGTTCCAGTCTGGTTTCTAAAAAAAAAATAAATAAATAAAAAATAAAAAAAAGAAGTCATGTGAAACCTTTATATAGGGAAAGTAAAAATATTTCATTGATATTTTCAAGGAAATTCATTCCTCCTCATATTTTAAAACAAAATGCTATCTCTCATGCCACAGAGTTCTTCTTTCTTAGCACCATTCCCTTGAGGTAGTCATCTCTGCTGTCCATCAAATATATTAGGTGGAGCCCAGCTCCTATCCCTTACATCACTATTAATACAGACGGCAGCTCAATAGGTAACCCTGGAAAATCAGGTGCGGGGGGTGTGGCACGCTCAGCCAATGGAGAATGGTTGTGGGGTTTCTCCTTACATCTGGGAATTACCAATAATACTATGGCCGAATTGTGGGGTCTTAGAGAGGCATTGGCTCGAGCATGGGCCAAGGGTCATCACCGAGGTTGTTTTCAAACTGATTCTCTTCTTGTGAACAAATGGTTGACTACTCATATAGATTATCCTATGGAATTTTCTAACTTGATTTTGGATTGCAGGTGGCTCCTCAACAGGTTCTGGGAGGCGCGCGTTGAACATATATGGAGAGAGGTGAATAGCTGTGCAGATTTACTAGCAAAGAGGGGTGCTTCTCAATCCGAAAGGGAAGCTTTGTATGATACATGTCTCACTTTTTTGTGGCAATGTTTATATTGGGACTCCATGAGTTTTGGCTCATCCCGGAGTCATCACAGTTAATAAGGGTACAATAACGTTTTGTTTCGAGTCAGCTAGACCTCTCTTTGGTGATGGTTTGGTCGGTTTGTGTTTGGATTTCCTGCTGTTAGTTTGTGTGGTGATGTGTTTTCTTGTTAAATAAGTCCTGTTGTAATATTTATGTTTGTTAGACTTATGTTTATGTAATATAGTTCCCGTTTATGCAATATATATATATATATATATATATATATATATATAATTATTTTGGGCTAAATTTTAAACATGCCTACCTCAGCAAAAAGCCAATAGTAATGAATTTTTGGTTAAATTGCTCTTTGCCCCTTTGGCTTGGCTAGAGAATTGAAAGAAACTAAAATATGAGTATCGAAAAAGGAATGTGCTCTCTTTCTTAACAGTTTCTTTGAACAGGCCCAACAGAATATCCTTTTCAAATGCCCTCCAAAAGTGTACTTATTTTCCCCACTCAAATTGTTGTCATGTCCTTGAATCATAACCTTATCCAATGCTCGAACTGAACCGTTCATATTTGAGCAAATCAGACAATGAACTCACCTCTAGTGTTTGAAAGCTATCTGGATTCTCTGGTCATCTTGCCCTTAATTGTGCTTTTCAAAGTCTGAGATTGTTTTTTAGCTTTGCTTGAATTATTGTACCAAATTTAACCAAATTTTCAAAGTTTTAAAAGTAATTCTAGTACAACAAAAAATTCAACAACTTTTGTTACAATTTTTATCATAACTATCTTACATGATAGATTGTGATTGACTATATGTCACTTTCACATGAACCCGCTACTTTTTCTTTACCACTCACAGTCTGCCACGTGAACAATTATAGCTAAAGACGAAATATCATATGGTCTTAGAATTTTTGAAGTTTTAAAAGGTAAACCATTGCAAATTTGCAATGTTTTTAAGTGCTTTTCATGAATGTTTAGTTTTGACCATTCACAATTAGGCAGATTTCATAGTTGAATGGTTTGTGAAGCAGCCTGTTAAATCTGAATTGACTAGTCATAAATGACAAAACTGGCTTGCTATCATACTGAGGAACTATTTTTGAACAGGACAAGCAGCTTGAGACACAGACTACCAGTCTTTTTCATCTTTGAGTTGCTTTGCACAAATATCCTAAGATAGTAAGGTACTTCTCATTTTGTTAGTATCTAACTAGGAGGAGGCGAATCGAAGTGTGTGGAATGTGGATAATATGAATCAAATAATGGGTTAATGTATAATTTAGAAATTATGACTATCTTGATTCATGAGTCTTTTAGCTGAATATTGTAAAAAATAAAGTTTATTTGTGATATGGGTACTGTTCAAATTTATTTAGGAAAATGAGGAGAGAAGCGAATTTTGGCAACACCATTGCCAAAATTCTGAGAAAAAGCAAGAGAGATGAGAGAT
Organism: Quercus suber; assembly: GCF_002906115.3. Lineage (NCBI taxonomy): Eukaryota > Viridiplantae > Streptophyta > Magnoliopsida > Fagales > Fagaceae > Quercus > Quercus suber. The sequence continues at coordinate 1,178,065 of NW_027069614.1, forward strand.
AAATGATGTGACGGATGTGGAAGAAAGAAAAAAGAATTTCGGCAATGATATTACCAAAAATTAAAAATAAATAATAAATAAATAAATAAACTGAATTGTGGCAATTGAATTGCTGAAATTGGAGGATTAAAAAAAAGAAAAAAAAGAAAACTGAACTGTGGCAAGAGTAATGCTACGGCCACAAACTATTTTATCATATATTTTACAAACTGTTGTTATAGCCAATTTCTTACTGGTTCTCATCAGGGCCCACCAATAACATCATTTTTTTTATTTACCAATAATCGCTCATCACATCAACAATTTATGAAAGTTTTTGTAAAAAAAAAATTTGTATCTCTAGCATTTTGTCAAAAGTAGAGGATTAAAAAAAACTGTATTTGAATTGCCGAAATTCAGGTTGCATTATTACTCCTCCAATTGTGGCAATTCAATTGCCACAATTGAGTTTTTTTTTTTTTTAATCCTCCACTCTTAGCAAAATGCTAGAGATACAAACTTTTTTACAAAAACTTTCATAAACTGCTGATGTGATGAGTGATTATTAGTAAATAAAAAAAGTGATGTTATTGGTGGGCCCTGATGAGAACTAGTAAGAAATTGGCCATAACAACAGTTTGTAAAAATATGGTAAAATAGTTTGTGGCCGTAGCATTACTCTTGCCATAGTTCAGTTTTCTTTTTTTTTTTCTTTTTTTTTGGCAATATTATTAACAAAATTCCTTTTTCTCTCTCTCACATCCGTCACATCATTTCTCTCTCCTCTCTCCTACTTTCAATAGTGTTGCTGAAATTCACTTCTCTCCTCATTTTCCCAAATAAGTTTGAATAGTACCTATATCACAAATAAACTTCATTTTTTACAATATTTAGCCAAAATACTCATTGATTCATTGTCTACATCTGAATTTAGATATTTATTTTTGAGAATCATTTTTTTAAATATTTATTTTGAAACTAAGATATCATGACATTCTTAATTCATAGAGTCTACATTTGAATTTATAAATAAACTTTCAACTAGATAAAAAAATAAATATGTTCTTAGAATTTATCAACAAAATTTATTATAATTCATCCTCATTCAAACTAAGTTGAATCAGCTTTCTAGATACTGATCAAAATAAGCAAGACAGGGTGGAATTAAATTGCTTTGATCATGGCCATTCCATGAAATTAGAAGTCGTGGCCTTGAACCATATGGATATAGTGATATACAATATATGGAGGCAATAATATCAATTTAATATTCACCATTTTTGTGGGTTTTAGGTAACTCAATTGATAATTTTTTTTGTCATTGAATCGGATATGAATTCACATCTTGCTATAAAAAACTAATTGGTGTTTTAGTTTGAATAATCATTATAGAGTGAATACCACAAATTTAAATATATCGCATCAATTAAGAACAAATCACCAATCGCTAACCTAAAAAACTTTGATAAAAGTAAAATTCTTTTGACACAACTAAATCCATCTATTTATAAATTATAAGCATTAAAGTGCTTCAAATAATGGTAACTTGATGATATATATGAACTTTGTTTTAGAAATGGAGTTGGTTTTTTTTTTTTTTTTTTTTTTTTTGGGGTGGTGGGGGTGGTGAGGAGTTCCACTAAGAAGAGACAAATCTATGAGGTTTGGGCTAATACTAGGCACTTCCTAGTCTTCTAAAAAATATCCAATTTACTCCCTAAGCACAAACCAAATAACACTATTTGTGCTCATTTCCCCAAAAACTATTGCAGCAAGGTTAACTGGCACAATGCGAACCCATAGTGATTGTATTGTGACAATTATAGGTATAAGAAAGCTTTTCAATAATAAATAGTAGATAAATAACAATCAGAGAATAGAAGCAAAGAGGACTTGGAGAATCAAGAGAACTATCCAACAATTTTAAGTGTGGTTTGTACTTAAGGGTCAAATTAGATATTTTTGAAAAGTTTAGGTAGTGCCTAAAATTAGCCCAAACCTTAGGAGTGGTTTTTGTATTTTACTATTTTCTTTATAGTCTATGACAATAGCTTGAATCTTTCTCTCTCTTTTTGTTTTAATAAAAGCTTTAATTTCAAACCTTTCTTTTTGAACACAAATAATAATACTACACTATTTTGTTATGGTAAGGTGTGAAACGTACCTTAAAAAAATATTAAACCACATTGAAACATGTAAAAGCAGCCTAAAAAACTGTAAATAGTTAGAAAATATGTCATCCCTTAGAATTTTTCTAACTTTTCCTAGTAAGTAAGGTTGAAATTATTAAACATAAACTCCTAATCCTAAACAACCCCCCCTCCCCCTCTTTTTCTCCAAGAAAAACTCTCCCCAAGGATGCAAACCTCAATTCTATTTGTTCTTTTCAATAATAGAAATTTCAAAGAAATGCACTCATGCCTTTCATGAATGGAACTGTTCCACTTTAGAGAAAACACCAATAAACCATAAAGAGTGGTGAAACTTTCCTTCATTGAAAATTCATAGAAAAAACGATCTAGATTTTGTGTGCACAAATAAGAACAAATAGTAAGTCAAGTCATAAAACGTAACCATTTTTTATTAACATGACTATGAACTATGAGTGGATAGTGTTCATGTTTGATCTAATTACCACCAACGCCATGGTTGCTTTATTCAAACCGAAGGTCAGAAAATGTGAATTCAATTTTTCCTCCTACTGAGAAGGGTGCAATAGCAACAAATTTTTCATGTTCACATGTGGAAGACAAATATACAAATGTAGTGCACAATGTCAAAATCGACAAAACGACTAAAAATTTCACATATTCATTTGGACCATTTGGTCCGTTTTCATGGCCATGTTCAAAATCACTAAAAAATCCAAATCATAAACCTCAATTTGTTTCAAAATTTCAATTTTCCTCCTATTGACAAGGGTACAATAGCAAGAAAATTTTCATGTTCACACATGGAAGAGAAATATACCAAATGTAGGGCACAATGTGCAAAATCCACAAAACCTTTTCATGGCCATGTTCAAAACCACTAAAAAAAAAAAAATCATAATCACAAACCCCAATTTGTTTCCACGAACTCAACAAACACAAAACAAAACAGGGTGTAGCTCAGGTTAACACTCCCACTGGTGCACAAGATAAGCACCAAAAAGATGACTTCTTGTGCATTTTTCATCTAGTACATTTTTCTTCTACATTTTCATCACAAAGCAACTTCAAGTGACCTTGTGAGATGGGCAGCCACAGTTGTTGATGAGAAATTGGGGTGAGTGAGAACTAAAGAGAACTTTAGGTGTTTACTAAATAGAAGTGACGACCAATCTCTCTGGTCATGTCCTTGGATGCTTATCACTTCTCTCAGGCTACCACCTTAACCTGTACACTGCAAACAAGGTTTCAGCATATACTAAGAAATTCTATTTTATGTAAATATTGTCATTTTTGGTAATTTATAATTCAAATTTCTATTTTGATAAAATTTAGTCAAACACTCACAATTTTCAAAAAGCACCTTTTAACTTTTACAAAACACTTTTCTTTTAAATAGAAAAATCTAGGGGTTGTTTGGTTGTGTTGTTTAAACAACACGATACATATTTTCACAACACATTTCACCCACACATATTTCCACAACACTTAAACAACGTTATTGGAACAACATTACCAAACAGACCCTAATAGCAAACCTCAATTTTAAAAAACACCTTAATAAAAAAAAAAAAAAAACACAATTAAAAAAATTGAACTAAACTGACTCTAATTTGTGCTGGATTGAGATTAGGTATATTAGTGAGATTTTAAAGTGAAAAAGAAAAAGAAAAAAAGTAAAAAAAGTTGAAAAAAGCAAAAGAGAAAGTAAAAAAAAGTAAAAGTTAACCTCGAAATCATTTCATATCATGGCTTTATGTCCGAATCGGACACTTTTGGCTCCACCAGGAAATTATTGAGTACTATTTGAGAATATTACTATACACATTTTACTTTTTACTTTTATTTAACGAATTATTGTAATATTACTATTTACTTTTGTACTCTATATAATTATAAGGATGTGCCCTTGCTTTCTACACCCTTTGTAATCCAGAAAAAATCATTCATTGAATCCATTACCTTCTTCCATCTAGAAATCTTTCCCTTTGTAATATTTGAAGAATTGAAATCAATTGCAACACTTGATCTAAGTAAGTCTCTAAACTGTTTTCTTGAACTGTCATTTGGTCTTTTGCAATCTTCATCACTTTTTTTATTCTCTGTTGCTCTCACTTGTTCTCTACTTAGGAGTGTGTTCGGTTATCGTGCTAAATTTGCTGATTCTTGATTTTGCTAATTCTTCTTCCTCAGGGTCTCCATGTCGAACCAAAATCAAAGCAATACAGTAGTAAATAATGAGGAGATGATTATAGAAAGAAATCTAAAAGATTGGAAAATGGCTTCAGTACCTATTAATCAAATTTATAAGCAATCTATTTTTTCAAAATTTTCAACTAATTCAGATTATAAAATAAAAACGTTTGAAAGAACCTTCTCTTTAAATAATGAGAACGAGTCAATACAATTATTCAATGAGGAATTAATGCAAAGCATAGGCAGAAGTATTCATTTATTCATATTGGATTAGTTCAAGTTGCAATTAAACCACTAATAAGACAGGGATTAAATACAAGTGTGTTATTATGTTTAAGAGATTGTCGACACCTTAATTTTGATGGTCTATAATAGGAAGGATTGAAACATCTTTATATGAAGATCCACTTTATTTTAATTGTTTTCCTAATTTTCCTTTATCTTTGTCTGATCCACACTTATTGTGTGCATTAACATTGGATGTTAAAATTAATAATATGGTGAGAGGATCACAACCTTTAAAATTATGTATAGGATTTGTTATAAATTTATGAATACATTAGCTCCAAGATCAATGTGAAAAGCACTTCGTTGATACAAACAAATGCTAGGAATTCTAGTATTCTAAGTCTGTGTTGTGTATCCAAAAGTTAGGTCTTTTTGGATATATACCACTGTCAATTTCTTTAAGACATTCTCTCTCTTTCCGTGTGTGTGTTAAAATATTTAGTATTTAAAAAAAAAATCATAAGTAAATTGAATGGAATCAAATTTCACTTCCAAATCAATTGATATCAGAAACACTTGAACCTCCTAATGTTGGAAGCAGCAACTCAAATATCAGATGTAGAGGATGAAGACCAAAGTGATTCTCCTTTACCAAATTACTTTCAAGATGCTCAAGACTGGTATGGGATATCATTCAGTTGAATTAATATAAGATTTTCAGCATTTTCTGTATCACAATAAATTAGAGGATTTTACTTTTGGTATTATTAGACAAATTACTTTTGGTGGAATTAGATAGCTCTAGCAACTTGTATCAGACCTTTCATTATTCATCTCCAATATCATTTTGGCGGTCTTTCATTATTCATCTACAATATCATTTTGGTGGTATCAGGAATTATTGAAGCCTTTTCACTATTCATCTACGGTATTGTTCTGGCGGTATCAGCAATTATTGAAGACTTTTCACTATTTGAGAATATTGTTGTTCATATTACTAGTCATTGTATTATTGTAATTTAATTATTCACTTTTGTAGCCTATATAAGACTCCCTTGTTTGGGATTCACTTATTTTCCAAAGTTTCCTTTGCAACCTTCTTTTGTATCCCAAATCTTACCCTCAATCTTCCCTTGTAATATTTTACAATATTTAAATGAATTTTAAAGTTTCACGTATTATTCAAGAGAGCTTCAAGTAAGTTTTAGATTATTACTTTGTCTTGCAGCATACTTTCTTCATGATTCTTAGTTCTTTGTTATCCTCTTTATTGGTTCCTGGGATACAAAGAGGAGCACAAGTAACAGCTTCACCTATAAAAAAAGTAAGTATCAAAGATGAAATCTTGAATTTAGAGAATATAATTGTAGACACTTATATTTTGCAACTTTTGTTTAACTTTGTTCCAAAGGAATAAATAACAATTTTATATCATAAGAAAAATCGTAATTTTGACCATTCAATCTTTCAATACATCATTGAAAATAAATTTAGTACTTTTAATGATCAGAACAATGTATTGTGTGCTCAAATCGGACGATCAAATTAAAAGATATGACTAGATCAAGTTTTAATGGTCAAAATGCATTTGCAAAGCCAAGGTGAATCACATGTGGTTACTACTAATTAATTACGGTTGATCTATTAAAGGGATTAAATATAATTAATTAGATATAATTTTTTGGGTTGTCATAATAATAATTGTAGAGATCCACGTGTTTAAGACATTCTAAGAGATTGGATTATGAGAAAGTTCATGAGTTTTAAACAACTAATTAAGTTTCAAAAAAAAAAAAACAACTAATTAGTTATTTTAATTCATCAAGTGTCTAAAAATGATAAATATTTTGGAAAAAAAAAATATAGATGGTTAGGATACAAAATTAGGACTCCGAAGCCAAAACAAGTTCTAAAAATTAATTCAAAAGAGTCAAAACACTCAAAACTCAAAACAAAGCACAAATGTAGGATTGGGTCCAAGTACCGATTTCCTCCAAGATTCAAATTGTTTTGTGATTTTCAAATTCCAGCTCAACTCTTAAGCCCAAGGCTTTTCCACCTTTATAAATAGAGGAAATCCCTTCATTTACAAAGCACACAAAAATCCTTTGAAAGGGTTTTTAAAGAGACATAAGGTGGTTGTTGATCGTTTTTGTCAATCTCGATACACCACCCCCTCAAAAATCCTAAGTTTATTACTTCCTTAGCATAAATTTGATGCAAAGCGCCTTCAATCAATATTCAATTCCAAATCATTGAAGAACTATTGTTATTTTGCTCAAATCATCAAATAACACAAAGAACATCTCGAGAACACTTCGAATGAAGGAGGAGTTGCCCATCCAGTCCAAACCCCAATCCAAATCCATACATCTGAAGGTACTGCCCAAATTCCACACTTGAAGGAAGAACATGTTGCACAATGATCAACAATCACAAGAACATTTAAGACCACTCTTGGATGATGTTGGAAAAACATATGCACCATGTTGCCATCATACATGTTGTGGACGACTAAATTTCTCTTTTCGAAATAAAGTCAAACAAGTAAAATAGTTGCACAAATGCGAATTTATATTAATGATTGTGGTATAATTCTCTGTGATTACAAAAGAGTTATCCTCTGATTCGATCTCCTTGCAAGACTTATTGATTTGGATTTGTGGTAATGTGATTGTAACTTGAACACAAAATATCCTTCAATTTGGTTGAGGGATGGATCGAAGATTACTAAAACGGAATTACAATGAATCTCTGGCTATGAGCTTGTTAGAAATCCTCTGTTTTTCACGTTCTTCGTGTTCTTCGTGTTCTTGGATTTGTGGTGGAAGTTCTTCGGGGCTTTAGAGGCTTGAATCCGTAGAGCTTCACTGATTTGTGATTTGTTGATGTTTTCGGACACTTTAGGCTTGATTCCCGCAAACTTTTGGATCTAGGCGGATGATTTGGATGATTGCTCTTCGAGTGTTCTTCGTATTCGAAGTTGAAGTTCTTGAAGTTCTTGGAGGCTTTAGAGCTTGGTTCCGGCAGAGCTTCTGGACTTCTGAGTGCTTCCAATGGCTTGGTCCCCTCCAAATCTCTAGATCTCCCTCAAATGCCTTAGGAAGGCTTCTATTTATAGGAGTTTAGGGGTAGGTAAGTGACATGTGGCGGAGCTTGATTGGTGACACGTGGCAACACTTGATTGGTCCGCTTATGTCATCGCTTACACGTGCGAGGCTGATTATGTCATCGCTTACACGTGTGAAGCTGATTATGTCATCGCTTACATGTGCGATGATGCATGATTGGTTCTTGCATGACACTTGGCGAATTTCTGTTGGCTTCTGAATAGTAATAGTAAAACGTAGCAGCATTATGTGGCGCTTTGTAATTGGCTGCATTTCGTGGTCTTGGTAGTGTGATGTGTCAGCTTGTGATAGGTCGGGAATTTTCCCTGTCTACACATGTTATATGCAGCAACTAAGATCTACTTCATATAATGCATAAACCACAAGCAAGTATGAATATGAAAATTGTAAAGTAAAATCGTACCATTGATGCATCTACCTTGCAAAACAAAATAAATCTCACCAAGAGCCCTTGAATCTTCACCCAAAGCTTTGATCAATCCTTGTACAACTTGATCTTCACCTCAATGATTGTGTGTGGCTAAGAGTGTTGGCTCATCCTTTGTTGAAAATGCCATAGAACCGAGTATGCTAGGAGAGAGAGATTAGATGACTAATGTTATTAATTTAGTGTGTAAGAAAATAGTTTATAAAAATTAAAATATTAAACCATTCAGAAAAATTGATTGTCCATAATATGTCAGCATACTCATAACATTCCTTTTTTTGTTGAAAAAATTATAGTTTTAATTGTATTATATTTAGCTCACAATTTTGGGGACCTTGGGACAGGGAAGAGAGTGTACAACCAACCTATGTTTCTTTTTTTTTTTTTTTTAAAGTCAATTCCCCTACTTCCCTAACAATATTGAAGCCTTTTGGGGACTTCTTTTTTCTTATCTTCTTTCTTCTTCTTCTTTTTTTTTTTTTAATTGAAGACCTTAGGTCTACGCTAAATCCATGGTCTAAAGCTGGCCATGAGTTCTATCATTATAGTTTGTCAAATACTCTACACAGTAAAGCTCTTTTTAAGTAAAACTATTTATCGCGAAATCTCTAGAATTTCAATTTTATAGATGAAGCTCTACTTTTTGAGAGGGTACATAATGTTTTGGGTTAAACCCAAGCTCTCATAACATGTGAGACTTAATAGCAGGGATGGAGCTAGGACTTGAAGTTAGGGGAGGCGATTCTGACCATTAGCTTTGCTGCTTCTTAGCTGTTGAGGATTTTTTTTTTTTTGATGCGTGCGTCTTCTACTAGGTAAAGACATAATAATTCTGTTTAAAACTTTTTAAAGGGCTGGTTGTTTGTTTTGAGTAAAATTGGTTAATTAGGCTTAATTATTTTTAACTGTTATTGTGCTAATTTTTTTGGCCTTGTATATTTTTGTTGATGCCCACTTTGGCAAGAAGGCCTAACAATAGGAAAAAGCCCAACAATATAGGAGGGGCTAAAGAAGAAGAATTAGTAAATTGAGAAGAAAACCATTAAGCCCGAATTATAGGAATGATGGACCGCAGGCCTAAAAAAAAAAAGCAAAAGGGCCTCAAAGAAAGCAAACGAACCCAAAGGAGCTCGAAGAAAGAAGTGGTAAACCCATGGGTATTATGAGAAATGGAAAGCAAGCAAGAATGGACCGAAGGAGTCCAAAAGGAATTAAGTAAATAGGATTTGGTGGAAAAGCCTATAAACCCCAAAAGTAAAGTATATGGTAACTTGGGCCAGGGAAGCCCAAAAGATTTAGCAAGAGCCCATGGGAATGAAGGATTGGAATGGGCTGGGGATGCCCAAGGAAATGAAACGAACTGAGAATTCCCAAAAGAATAAAATGGGCCAAGGAAGCCTGAAACAGCATGAGTGTCAGCCCAATGATAATGTTGGGTTACTGGAATTGAGCAGAAGGAAAGCATACAACAGGTTCAAAAGAGGCTCAGCAAGCACAAGTCAAATAATAGTATGGTAGGAATAACGGGATGACATGGCAGGAGTGTCAACCGACCCACAAAGAGGGTAGGGGATGGATTGGAGAAGGAAAGGCCCACGACTAAGCAAGACCCAACCCAGGAAAGAAGTAATGCATAAAGAATGAAAGCCCAGAATCATCCACACCACAAGAGGTCAAGAACAAGTAGCAAAACATGCAGACAAGCTCTCAGGTCATGGCAAATGCATAAACAGCAGACAAGCCATGGACACACATGGAAGTGGAGCACGCACAAAGCTTAGGCACCACTAACTTGTACCCAGCCAATACAGAAGTGGTAGGCCATAGGTCAAAGGTAAGAGAGGGTATGGTCTAGCGGTGGAGAGAAGGGGAAAGCCTATTCTGGGGTTCTTACTCAAGCTCTTTTGGGAGAAATGTCATACTGGGATAACATACCACCTAAAAGAGGGAAATATGAGTTGGAATCACTAGGTGCATGCCATGGGGGATGGTGAGAGAAAATGTCCACCCTTATCCGAATGGGAATGCCACGATAAGTGAGAAAAAAAATAAGACTCTTTTGTCTAGGAATGGGATGTGGCACGGCCAACACAGGTAAGTGGTAATGGTTGGGCAGCTGACAGGCCAGTGGGTGGTCTGGGAAGGACACCTATACCAGGACAAAAGTGGTTAAGGGATAAAATAGTAAAAACCCGTCACGGCAAGCAGTATAAAAGGGGCATCAGTTGTGCACAATGGGGGCAATAGAACAAGGGGGAATAGAGGAGAAAAAGAAGTGAAGAAAAGGAGTGAAAGATAGGAGAGAAAACAGGAAACTTAGAAAGGAAAAAGGAATCAAAGAGAAAGACAAAGAGAAAACAAGAGCATGATAGTGGGCATGCACCAATAGGCTATTCCCTTCTCTTCCTCTAAAAACCAACTCTCTAGTGAGGATTAAGGAATTTGAGGATAAGTCATTTAGGCCCATTCTCTCAAAGTAGGTAATTTCTGAGGTAGGATTTCACTGTGAGATTGCCCACATTGAAGAGTGGTTCCCTTCTTGGACTTGACTCCGTAGAGAAATCAAGCATAGCAGGCTGACCATTCTTCCTTTTATTTTATTAATCAAGCATTAGTGTTATTTCATTTTCTTTATTGTTATTATCTCATTTATGCTGCATTACTTTTCTCTTTACTAAGATCATGATTTAGCTTTTCCGTTTTTCTAGCTGATAGTAAGCATATTCTTCCTATTATTATCATATTACACCTGTCTGCTATAATTTTTTTTGTAACAGTTTCCTCCATCATGGGCATTTGTCCAAGGTCTTAGCAAAGGGGCTCTAGTTTATGCACAAGCTGGCTTGGGGTGTGTTGCAGTCAAGCTCGTCCTAACTTTCCTACCCATAACCATTGGGCCGTAACGTGGCAAGAGACAGCCTAGCTTGCAATTGCAAAAAAGGCCCACCACAATTTTGTTTTAGATTTTAGATCTATAAAATTTTTAATGGCCTTTAAATGAGAAAAATTATAGAGCTACAAACTTTTTTACAAATTGCTAATATGGTGAGTGGTTATTGACAAATAAAAATGTGATGTAAGTGGTGGGTCCAAATGCGAACCAATAAGAATTTATATCTCAACGGTTTGTATAAATGTTGTAGATAAGTTTGTACCTGTAACATTAGTTTAAAAAGAATCAATGATATTGTTAAGAGACAAAATGTAATTTTATTGAACAAAATTGCTAAAATTAGTATATATATATACACACACACACACACATCGGCGGCGCCATGACTAGCCCAAGGGGTTCAAATGAACCCCTTGACCTTGGCCAAAATAAAATTATATATGTAGTATTTATATAATTTTATTGTTTTGACCCCTATAATAAAAATTTGAACACCCTGGTCCTAATTTTTTTTTAAGCCCAGTTGAAATTAGTTTGAATATGATTCTCTTAGTACCACTTTCTCAATATTTTCACAATAAATGTTAAATGGTAAGTTGTAACTATTTTTTATTTGGATCCACAACTGATTTCATTTTTTTACCTACCATTAATAACTTGTCACCTAAAATTTGTTGTGAATTTGTAAAATTGTTGTGTTAGTAGCACAACTCTTAAATTATTTAATTTTACAAGAAAGAAAAAAAATTTAAAAAAAAAAAAAAAAAAAAAAA
>NW_027069614.1:1190005-1316162 GCF_002906115.3 Quercus suber
TTAGAGTAGAATTTCTATCTTGTATATATATAAAAAAAAAAAATATATATATATATATATATATAATGTACACATGCGGGTAGATTTTTTTTTTTTTTTTTTTTCTTCAGAAACCATGCGGGTAGAGATCTTTTGAGTAAAATAACGTATTTATAAGAATCTTAAAGAAACACAGCTGTCAGCCAAATATATTTAATGTTGTTTATTGTAGGGCTGCTAATTAATTGTTAGTGATGAACTGAACTAAAATATTGTCATGTGACTATCATTGACGACATCCGCTGCCAAGTTTCTGCTTTTCAGTTTTCTGATTTTTTATGTTAAGTGCATGCGAAAGATCCGTTTGGAGATAACTTATTTAACTGAAATAGAAAATTTTTTACTAAAAGTACTGTAAATAAAGGTAAAAGTTAGCTAAAATAATACAGTGAGACTCATAAATAGTATCAAAAAAATGTAGTGAGACCTGTAAATAGTAATAAAAATAAGTTGAATAATAACAAAAATAAATTAAATAGTAAAATAAGTTGGCTTTAAACTTTAATCCCACACACAACCGTAATATTGTTACTGATGCTCTAACAAAAAGAAGCTAAAGATTGTATGGGGCTACAGATTTGGTTGGAAGACTTATTAGACTTTCTAGATGTTCATTAATTTTGTATTGAATAAATCCCCAGGGCTGTTCCAGTCTGGTTTCTCAACAAAAAATAAATAAATAAATAAATAAAATAAAATAAAATAAAATCATGTGAAACCTTACATAGGGAAAGTAAAAATATTTCATTATTTTGGGCTAAATTTTAAACATGTTCACCTCAGGAAAAAAGCCAATTTAATGAATTTTTGGTTAAATTGCTCTTTGCCTCTTTGGCTTGGCTAGAGAATTGAAAGATACTAAAATATGAGTATCGAAAAAGGAATGTGCTCTCTTTCTTAACAGTTTCTTAGAGAAGGCCCAACAGAATATCCTTTTCAAATGCCCTCCAAAAGTGCACTTATTTTCCCCACTCAAATTGTTGTCATGTCCTTGAATCGTAACCTTATCCAATGCTCGAACTGAACCGTTCGTATTTGAGCAAATCAGACAATGAACTCACCTCTAGTGTTTGAAAGCTATCTGGATCCTCTGGTCATCTAGGCCTTAATTGTGCTTTTCAAAGTTTGAGATTGTTTTTAAGCGTTGCTTGAATTATTGTACCAAATTTCCAAAGTTTTAAAAGTAATTCTAGTACAACATAAAATTCTACAACTTTTATTATAATTTTTATCATAACTATCTTATGTGATAGATTGTGATTGGCTGCATGTCATTTTCACATGAACCCGCTATTTTTTCTTTACCACTCACAATCTGCCACGTGAACGATTATAGCTAAAGACAAAAGTTGTAGTATATCATATGGTCTTAGAATTTTTGAAGTTTTAAAAGGTAAACCATTGCAAATTTGCAATGTTTTTAAGTGCTTTTCATGAATGTTTAGTTTTGACTATTCACAATTAGGCAGATTTCATAGTTGAATGGTTTGTGAAGCAGCCTGTTAAATCTGAATTGACTAGTCATAAATGATAAAACCTGCTTGCTATCATATAGAGGAACTATTTTTGAACAGGACTAGCAGCTTGAGACACAGACTACCAGTCTTTTTCATCTTTGAGTTGCTTTGCACAAATATCCTAAAATAGTAAGGTACTTCTCATTTTATTAGTATCTAACTAGGAGGAGGCGAATCGAAGTGTGTGGAATGTGGATAATATGAATCAAATAATGGGTTAATGTATAATTTAGAAATTATGACTGTCTTGATTCATTGTCTACGTCTGAATTTAGATATTTATTTTTGAGAATCATTTTTTTAAATATTTATTTTGAAACTAAGATATCATGACATTCTTAATTCATAAAGTCTACGTTTGAATTTATAAATAAACTTTCAACTAGATAAAATATATATATATATATATGTTCTTAGAATTTATCAACAAAAATTATTATAATTCATCCTCATTCAAACTAAGTTGAATCAGCTTTCTAGATACTGATCAAAATAAGCAAGATGGGGTGGAATTAAATTGCTTTGATCATGGCCATTCCATGAACTTAGAAGTCGTGGCCTTGAACCATTTGGATATAGTGATATACAGTATATGGAGGCAATAATCTCAATTTAATATTCACCATTTTTGTGGGTTTTAGGTAACTCAACTGATAAATTTTTTTGTTGTCGAATCGGATATGAATTCACATCTTGCTATAAAAAACTAATTGGTGTTTTAGTTTGAATAATTATTATAAAGTAAATACCACAAAATTAAATATGTCGCATCAATTAAGAACAAATCACCAATCCCTAACCTAAAAAACTTTGATAAAAGTAAAATTCTTTTGACACAACTAAATCCATCTATTTATAAATTATAAGCAGTAAAGTGCTTCAAATAATGGTAACTTGATGATATATATGAACTTTGTTTTAGAAATGGAGTTGGTTTTTTAGGGGGAGGAGGAGCTCAACTAAGAAGAGAAAAATCTGTAGCTTTAGGGTAAAATACAAAAAACAACCTATGAGGTTTGGGCTAATACTTGGCACTACCTAGTCTTCTAAAAAATATCCAATTTACTCCCTAAGCACAAACCAAATAACACTATTTGTGCTCATTTCCCCAAAAACTATTGCAGCAAGGTTGATTGGCACAACCCATAGTGATTGTATTGTGACAATTATAGGTATAAGAAAGCTTTTCAATAATAAATAGTAGATAAATAAAATCAGAGAATAGAAGCAGGAGAGGACTTGGAGAATCAAGAGAACTATCCAACAATTTTAAGTGTGTTTGTACTTTAGGGTCAAATTAGATATTTTTGAAAAGTTTAGGTAGTGCCTAAAATTAGCCCAAACCTTAAGAGTGGTTTTTGTATTTTACTATTTTCTTTATAGTCTCTCTCTCTCTCTCTCTGTTTTAATAAAAGCTTTAATTTCAAACCTTTCTTTTTGAACAAGAATAATAATACTACACTATTTTGTTATGGTAAGGTGTGGAACGCACCTTAAAAAAAATATAAAACCACATTGAAACATGTAAAAGCAGCCTAAAAAATTGTAAATAGTTAGAAAATATGTCATCCCTTAGAATTTTTCTAACTTTTCCTAGTAAGGTTGAAATTATTAAACATAAACTCCTAATCCTAAACAACCCCCCTCTCCCTCTCTTTCTCCAAGAAAAACTCTCCCCAAGGATGCAAACCTCAATTCTATTTGTTCTTTTCAATAATAGAAATTTCATAGAAATGCACTCGTGCCTTTCATGAATGGAACTTTTCCACTTTAGAGAAAACACCAATAAACCATAAAGAGTGGTGAAACTTTCCTTCATTGAAAATTCATAGAAAAAACGATGTAGATTTCGTGTGCACAAATAAGAACAAATAGTAAGTCAAGTCATAAAACGTAACCATTTTTTATTAACATGACTATGAACTATGAGTGGATAGTGTTCATGTTTGATCTGATAACCACCAACGCCATGGTTGCTTTATTCAAACCGAAGGTCAGATAATGTGAATTCAATTTTTCCTCCTATTGAGAAGGGTACAATAGCAACAAAATTTTCATGTTCACATGTGGAAGACAAATATACCAAATGTAGTGCACAATGTCAAAATCCACAAAACCACTAAAAATTTCACATATTCATTTGGACCATTTCGTCCATTTTCATGGCCATGTTCAAAGTCACTAAAAAATCCAAATAATCAAATTGTTTCAAAATTTCAATTTTCCTCCTATTGACAAGGGGACAATAGCAAGAAAATTTTCATGTCCACACGTGGAAGAGAAATATACCAAATGTAGGGTACAATGTGCAAAATCCACGAAACCACCAATTTCACATGTTCATTTGGACCATATAAAGTCCATTTTCATGGCCATGTTCAAAACCACTAAAAAAAATCATAATCACAAACCTCAATTTGTTTCCACGAACTCAACAAACACAAAACAAAACAGTCAAAACTCAAACACAAACACAAATCTTTCCCCTCTCTCTCTCTCTCTCTCTCTTCCACATGAAAAGCTTAGAACTTGAGAAAAACCCAATTGAAGGATAATAAAGGCCATGTCTTTTCTCTTACCCAACCTCTCTCCCTCTCTTGTTCTTCATCACAATCACAAATCAAAAGAAAAAACCTTCATTCACCAATCACTCTCCCCTCACCAACCAAAACCCAATTCTCACTCTCACTATATCTCTCCTCTCTCCCTCACCAGCCTCCAAACCCCTCCTCCACTACAGGGTGTAGCTCAAGTTAACACTCCCCCTGGTGCACAAGATAAGCACCAAAAAGATGAATTCTATGTCAACCTTGGCCTTGCTGTAAGGACACTCAGAGAAGACCTTCCTGTGCTATTCACCAAGGACCTCAATTATGACATTTACAGGTTATTTTCTCATCTGGGTATTTCATATTCTTTGGTTTTCTTATCTGGGTCTGTTTGATTTTCTGTGATAAGTGTTTGGGTCCTGAGAAAGTTGGAATTTTTTGTGGAACGTTAGAATATATTAGGCTACATCTTTTATATGCTGAACTGTGTTATAAAGACCCAATATAAATAGTAATACTTTAGGCTTGATATGATAACCCTAAAACCATAGTAGTCCTATTGAATTTTACAAAACCATGGTCTACTCAATTTATAGAAATGTCCTAATATATAATATCCTAATATGTTCTAAGTTCTAACATGGAATTTGATTGTTTTCAGGGATGATATTACATTTTTAGACCCATTGAACACGTTTACTGGTATTGAAAACTACAAATTGATCTTCTGGGCTTTGAGATTTCATGGTAAAATTCTGTTCAGAGAGATTTCACTTGAGGTATATAGGATTTGGCAACCTTCTGAGAATGTGATTTTGATAAGATGGAACTTGAGGGGTGTACCTCGGGTTCCATGGGAGACCAAAGGGCAGTTTCAGGGGACTTCAAAGTATAAATTGGATCGAACTGGGAAAATTTATGAACACAAAGTTGACAATTTAGCATTTAATTTCCCACAGCAGCTCAAGCCGGCTGCTTCGGTGTTGGATTTGGTGGGTGCTTGCCCTGCAAGTCCTAATCCAACATTTCTGTTTGGGCCAGATGATGTATATTCATCTTCATGGGTGGAGTTTTATCGGGCAGTGAGGAGGACATTGAATCGAGAAGGGTACTTACTTTCACAAGATGGTTTGGTTACTTGTTCATAGTTTAGTGAGCAACTCCATACATGATTTATACTTGAAATTCAATATACATATGTATTAGTATTTAGTGCATTTCATTTTGTATGATATATTATATTGGTCTATAGCAAATAATGGTTTTTGATGGCCAAGGGTGTATGTACATAGGCAGGGATAATGGAGAGATCAATGTAATTCTTGTTTTGGTGGAGGCAGAGTAGCTTGGGCATATATGGTGAGCTAATACAGGTCAGAGATGTTACATATATATGTATACAAAACCTTGATTCTGTTTCTAGTGAATCTAATTCTACATTTATTCTGTCACAAAATTGAATCCTATAGTTGATTTACTGCTACCATGTGATTGAGTTTGTCTCTTATGTCTATGGTTTGTTTGGCTCCAAAGATTCTTCACCCATAGTTTTATATGATGCTGACCTTGATTTGAGGTTTGGCATGGAGGAAGTTCATGTTTATCCTTAGAAGTCTTCCTTAGGTGTATTTTTTCCCTGATTGCCCAACTTTGCATCTCATAGTCTAATTCCCCAAGCTATCTTTGCTATTACTTTAACTCTGTTTACTTTCTTTCCTCAATTTGGTCTTTCTCTCAAGGAATGGCTGACTGACTCAACAGATGTAAGGTATCAAGATTATTTTATTTTCTCAACCACACCACATGGTCATATATTGTCTATAGTATACATTTTTAAGAAATCAGTGCAACATAACATTGAAAGTAGATGAGGACTTTAAATTTATAATTGAACTGCTGTTTGTTTCTTAATCCTGATGCTCCTCTTGTGTTGAACCAGTTCAGTCAGCCAAAACTAGATGTGAATTTTAAAATACCTTTCTCCTTTGTGCTTCCTAAACTCTTCAGGGATGTTACAATAATTCAAGCATATGTACGGTTTGAACAAATTCTAATAATTTAGAGAGTATTAGTAATTGTGGAAGAACCTCAATGATGGGCAAGGAGTGGTACAATGGGTTTATGAACTTCGGGGCACAATCAATTGAGAGCCATGCTCATGAAATGGAAAACACTAGTTTTGCATTCCCTCTTCTTCCTCTTGAGGCCAAATTCTCAATTATCAGAAACAAATTGTTTAATGGTCACTACAACAGAGGAAAAGGTGTGCTTTGTACGTATATAATGGAAAAACTTGTGTTTGGATGGCAGATTTTCACCTCAAATTTTTTGCGGAGTCCTATAGGCTTTAAGACTATAACAACTTAACACACACAAAAGGAGCCATTCTAATTTGTGAGAATCAAGAGTGCAAAGCATACACAACTTATGGAAGAACATCAAATATTTATTACTGTACTGCAAAAGTACAAAAGATACTAAGGTTTGCGCTCACAAAATACTCACTAGGAATTATGCCTTAGTCAAGACTAACCACCAAAGCTTATAAATTAAAAACATGCACAAAATACATTGATCCTACACAATTCAATCTTTTTTTTTTTTTGCCCTTTATTCATGCTTTTGACACCCGTAACAATCTAAGGGAACCTGTTTTGCTTTACAGCCTAAGTTACATGTTGAAACTCCTAACAACTTAAATAAACACACAAGAAATAATTGTTGTACTTATCTACCGGGTCTAGGAATTGCCTTTAGGACATAAATGACTGCTGCCTAGGAGCCTTCCATGTTGCTAGCAGGCATGCAACTACTTGATAACTGCCACACCATGTTGGTACCACTTGTTTTGCGAGTAATTTTAGTGTCACCTAAAAAACCACAACTTTTACCGCAATTATCCTACGTGGCAAACTGTAATTGACTGCCTAATATTTTTATGTGGACCTGCCACTCATCTGTTTGCCGCATAGACAGTTGTAGCAAGATTTGTGCATTTTTTTTTTTTTTGGGTACTACATTTTCGCTTGTTCTAGTTGTGCACTGTCCAGTGATAGCCTAAGTTCTTGCCCAACCCCAATCTTAGCCAATGCATACGAAGTGAAGGGTTCGGCCCATGTCAATACCACCTCCCAAATCTGACCACACAATGCCACAACAAATCATCACCCATTTGCAGCCCGACAGTGCATCATGCATGCCACAACTCAATCTGATTGCCCACATGAACCAACATGCCATTGCCAACGCGTTCCAGTTCCACCTTACAAAGAAGCAATCAATCCATTGCTCATCAACGCGTTCATGGCTAATCCACACAAGGTTACTATGACTCATCATCGCACATGCTGCTTACAACACACGCATGGCCTGGAAAATACCAAGGCATGACCACGAGTACATCACATTTACAAGGCCATCAACATGTTGCCATCTCAGATTGATTGTACAAGCATTGACCACAAATGGGAAGCATAGCCTGCTACTGCCTAAAACTCATTTCTTAGCCTATGACATAGCTCCTCATGCCCATGGGTTTGTGTTCGTGGCTTGGGTCCAAGGTGCCTCTACATGCAACCAACCATCTCAAGGATCAAGGGTCTAACAAAAGTACCTTACCACTCAAAACTAGTTATTTTTTTATTCCCCAAATTTTTAGAACTCAAAAGGAGGAATTATAATTTAATGGTTTTTTCATCTACTTCTATAGAGTTTTATAGGAATGAAATATTTATCCTCATCATACACTCCACAAGTCCCAATCTATTCTCCTCCACCCCCATTTCTCTCTCTCTCTTTTTTTTTAGAGAAAAAAGGGGTAAAAATACCAAAACCGTAAGCATAGGGGTGTTCCTCAAATATGAACACAGTTATCTTGAATATGGTTCTTTTGTGAGTCCCTACACAGTTTATAGCAAAGTTCATCTATGAAAAATTTTCCCCATCCTAAGCTATTCTGTGTAGAGAGTACCACATTGAATTAGATGTGCAGTGGTACAAGGTTGATGTGCTGGTTGAAGCTTTCCAGCTAATATATATGTAGGTTGGATGTTCTGAAATGGTATGAGTTTGGTTTGCTTGTTTATTGGAACATGCTCCGGCCCATCTAAATTTGGGTCTTGAACGTGATATGCAGTATTAATTGGTTAGATGTAGACTCTGGTATGAATTTATGTACTTGTTGGGCCTCCACGTAATTAAAAAAAAAAAAAAAAAAAAAAAACTATAATTTAAAGGGTGCTGTTAACTTTAGAAGCATTTATTAATGTAAGGGTGGCAAAATTGGACACGACTCACTAACCTAACATGACACGATACAAAATTAGTAGGTTATTGTAGGGACTCAACTTGGATTGGACCTGGAGTACGAATGGGTTTTCAGCCCAACAAGCCCAAACAATAAATTTTTAGAGCATGGGTATCAGAACTAGTGCTGTTGACAAGAAAAGTTATATCCTCTGAGTAATAAGGGATATATGAGGCTGATTGTGTGAGAAAAATTCTCCTCGGCTAGGTTTTAGTAGGCCTTTCTTATGCATGGAATATCTACCCTTCCTTTCTCCCAATTCCCAAAGTCCCCCTCAAATGTCACCTGTTTCCATGTTATATACTCCGTGCCTTCCTCCATTCCCATCGTACACGTGTAGTTCTTATCTTGGGAACTCCTTTCTGTCCCATCCAGCACCTACCGGAACTTTTGCTCAGTAGCCATAAATCTGCTTAATTACTGTTCAGGTATCACCTCCACATTAATGCGGCCATAGGGTTAGTTGGAAAGCATTTAATGTGGAGGTGATAGCCTTGGAGGATATTTGCTACCTTCCCCGACTCCTCCTCAGGTTTATACTCAATTTCTAGTTCAGATACAACTCTATGGAGTATCCTGAATAAAATGAAAGTTACGTTCACCTCGGACTTTGGTGTCCGAGATGATTTTCGTCCTCGGACGTGCGTCATGCCATTATACATGATATCCTTCCCTTTCTCCTATATTATCCCCTCAATAATTCTTTTACACAATCCTCAGATAACTAAGCGTCCTCGGATTGGGCTGTTGGGCCCTGAGCCCACTTCTGAGGATTCCTATACCCTTTTAAATAACAGGCCCCACAGTTATAGATTAAGACTTAATGGGTTCGTATTATATTCGAGTTGACACAATTGACCCGTTTAATAAACGAGTTAGGTTAGTGTTCAATCCATGGAACCCATTTGACCCATTTGGCCTATTTAATTAAATGATATTTTACCAATATGCCCTTCAAACTCTAAGTATATAAACTTATTAGTTGTTATGGTTTATTTTCTTTGACATATTGTGATTGATTTTTTTTTTTTGTGATATTGAGATATGCTTTAATTTTAAATGATTATTTGTAATGCAGTTACTCGTTAGTTCTGAATTTTATATTAAATATATTTATTTGTTTGTTTTTTCATAATATATTTTGATAAAATTTGATAAACAGGTCGACACAACTAACCAATTTAATAAATGGGTCGTATTAGGGTTGATGAATCATGACCCATTTAATAAACATGTCGGGCTAGTGTTGATCCATCTAATCAAATATTCATGAGTTGACATAACACAAATCCGACCCACAAACACAAATTGTCACCCCTATATTAATGGTAGTAAAATCAATTTATGGAATGCTTTTACTGAAATACCCTTACTTTAATGGGAAAATCGAGAAAAACAAATCAACTGAATAATAGTGTCTCACGCAGTATAGAAAAGAAAACAAAATCATTTCATTATGACTTAAATATCCTTTGAACCATTAATAAAAGGCATTTTGGCCTTGTTTTAAAATTGTGAGAGTTTTTAGGCTTTTTTCACACTTAAAGCATGCACATAAGTGGAACTTATTTATTTATTTAGGTTTTAGCAACTTAAAAAGCTACTACACCCAGTATCAATGGTTCTATTTTTTTTTTTTTTTTACAACTTCATTTAATATTATTTATTTATTCTTCCTCTCTCTCTTCCTCTTCCTATTTGTGAACAAACAAAAAACCCACACCAACACCAGTCACATCCACCACCACCACCACAAACCCACCTCAACAACCCACCATAACAATCCACCCACAACAGCAACAACCCGATTTCAACCATAATAGCAACAACCCAGCCACTGATCCCAGCAACAATCTAGCCTCCAATCCCACCAATCCTAACAACAACCCACACCACCATTAAAACCACCAATCCAAACCACACAACCACACAAACCCGACCCACACCACGAACCCACACCAGCCCACCACCATGAACCCACACTAACGATCTCAACGAACCTAGGTAACACCACGAAGAGAAGAAAGGCTTGGTTCAATCAAGAGACAGATAGAGGCAGCGCTTGAGAGAAAAAGAAAGAAGGAAAAAAGGAGATAGTATGAGAGAAAAAAGAGAGAAGACTGAATAAACATTTTTTTTCTTTTTTTAGCATTTGTTGCTACAGTAGACTACCAAAGATGGCAGTTTATTGTAACAAGGTTGTTAAAATTTTTAACTATGCCACCACTGATGTAGCATGTATTTTTGTTGTTTGTGATGCTAAAAATAGCACTATAGCCTTTTAGCACTACCAATACTAATGCTCGTTTACTCTCTTTTTTTTCACTTGCAATAAAGCATGTGCTGTTTATTAATAAACAATTCATTCTAAACCAGTGTCGCTTAACACCCGATAACAAAGCCTCTGGTGCAATGCACGGCTTAATAAAAAAAAAGTATATATAAATTTTAAAAAATATTTTTTGATAATATAATTAAACTTAATAACAAATAAAATAGCAAAAATATTATAAAAATTATGGCAAGTTTTAAATTTCCATCTTTGCTGTGCTTCTGTTTTCTATAATACTTGCTGAAGTTTTCTTCCTGTGGAAATACTCAGAGGATTCCTTGCCTCTTATTTGGATTTCCTTTTGGGAATGACTGAGGGTAAGTCATACTGTGTACAAAAGTTTCCTTCTTGTACTTGGCTTTGCCTTTATGGCTTTGCTCTGGATTTTGAGATCTTTGCACATCTTCATTCCTTCACTTCGAATGGTGTTAGAGAAGTCTCTATAGGTTAGGTTATCATAATCTATGACACCTAAAGGGTTAGAAAGGGTTTCCTTGGGATTAAGAAGTTTATTCACTTGTAAACCCTTAAACTGTTTTCTAGATGTTCTATCTCCTTTTCATTGTCTGAGGAGGTTTTGCTAGAACTGTAGAAGCTTGTGGATATCTAAGGTAACTAGACGGTTATCTAGTCTGGGATCAACATTGGTTGAAGTGCTAACTGGGGAAGAGGTGACTGGTTTGCCTTCACCACACTTTTGGCCATTACGAATGGAATGTAATGCCCTTTGGACTAAAAAATGCACCTTCTGAATTCCAAAACATCATGAATGAGATTTTCAATCCATTCTCCAGTCACATCATTGTGTACATTGATGATGTACTCATTTTCTCTGAATCCCTGAACCAACATTGGAAACACTTGAAAGCATTTCTTAATACTATCAAGTTCATTGGTCTTGTTGTTTCCACCCCAAAAATCAAGCTTTTCCAAACTAAAGTTCGATTCTTAGGCTTTGATATTCATCATGGAGTCATCAAACCCATAGATAGAGCTATTCATTTTGCTGATAAGTTTCCAGATGAAATCCTAGACAAAACCCAGCTCCAAAGGTTTCTAGGATCTCTCAATTACATAGCTGATTTCTATCAAAATCTCAGGCAACAATGCAAACCCCTCTTTGATAGACTTCAAGCTAATCCTCCTCCTTGGACCCTAGCTCATACTACTGTTGTCCAAAACATCAAAAATATGTCATATATATATATATATATATGGCACTACAAGGGGCTTTTAGAAATTTAAAACTTGCCATAATTTTTATAATATTTTTGCTATTTTATTTGTTATTAAGTTTAATTATATTATCAAAAAATATTTTTTAAAATTTATATATACTTTTTTTTTATTAAGCCGTGCATTGCACCAGAGGCTTTGTTATCGGGTGTTAAGCGACACTGGTTTAGAATGAATTGTTTATTAATAAACAGCACATGCTTTATTGCAAGTGAAAAAAAAGAGAGTAAACGAGCATTAGTATTGGTAGTGCTAAAAGGCTATAGTGCTATTTTTAGCATCACAAACAACAAAAATACATGCTACATCAGTGGTGGCATAGTTAAAAATTTTAACAACCTTGTTACAATAAACTGCCATCTTTGGTAGTCTACTGTAGCAACAAATGCTAAAAAAAGAAAAAAATGTTTATTCGGTCTTCTCTCTGTTTTCTCTCATACTATCTCATTTTTTCCTTCTTTCTTTTTCTCTCCAGTGCTGCCTCTATCTATCTCTTGATTGAACCAAGCCTTTCTTCTCTTCGTGGTGTTACCTAGGTTCGTTGAGATCGTTAGTGTGGGTTCGTGGTGGTGGGTTGGTGTGGTTCGTGGTGTGGTCGGGTTTGTGTGGTTGGGTGGTTTGGATCGGTGGTTTTAATGGTGGTGTGCCTTGTTGTTAGGATTGGTGGGATTGGAGGCTAGATTGTTGCTGGGATCAGTGGCTGGGTTGTTGCTATTATGGTTGAAATCGGGTTGTTGCTGTTGTGGGTGGATTGTTATGGTGGGTTGTTGAGGTGGGTTTGTGGTGGTGGTGGTGGTGGATGTGACCGGTGGTGGTGTGGGTTTTTTGTTTGTTCACAAATAGGAAGAGGAAGAGAGAGAGGAAGAATAAATAAATAAATAATATTAAATGAAGTTGTAAAAAAAAAAAAAAAAATAGAACCATTGATACTGGGTGTAGTAGCTTTTTAAGTTGCTAAAACCTAAATAAATAAATAAGTTCCACTTATGTGCATGCTTTAAGTGTGAAAAAAGCCTAAAANAGGGTGTACTAACCTGGGATCTGGTCTGGACACCTTGGAGCTCTAGATCTAAGTCTCTTCTAGACTTTGGATAAGGTGCTAGAGGTCTGGATGTACTACACTGGGATGCAGGTCTATCTCTTAAGAGAATAGTTGGCTGCTGGAAGGGTTGGTGTAGATCTACGGGGGATCTAAACCTAAGTTCATCATATCCTGATGGTGAACCTATGGGTGTTCTGAGCCGAGACTGGCCAACACTAAGCCTAACCGTACCATTGGCTAGCTGCTGGACAAAGTCTAAGTCTGGATTCTGGGCTGGGTTTTGGATCTGATGAGGAAAATTCTCATTCTCCAGAGTACAATTCTTGGGGAATGTAACCTCTGACCATTTCAGGGTTTTGGGGACCTAAATGTTAGATTTGGTATCTGTGGTCTGGATGAAGGTCGTTTCACCTTTCACTCTTTTGTCAAGTGCTTGAATATTGAAATTCGTTCTCATGCACTTATAGGATATCCTGTATATCAAGGCCAATGAACTCCTAGCAACATGAGGGTGCCATGGGTCTTGATATTGAGGGCGAGGGTTTTCGTGACATGTGGGTTATTAAGAGCCACTACAAAATTAGGAAAACAGTCAAAATGGATTGGTCCATTGCTAAGACTGGTTTGGATGATTCCTAAGAGGCTGTCACTAAACCTTATATGACGGGTGTCTCTAAGAGCCATAAGGACAGAAGCATCTAATCCTTCTCTGATCAAGGGTTTAATTCCAACCTGGACTAAACCTATGTGGATGAGATTATGTCCTTCTTTCTTGTGTGCTTGCAAGGCTGCTTCAGGTAACAAGTAGCACGTCTCGTACTCCTTGTTGATATTGTAGACTTGCTCTATGGTTCGGACATGGTAGCTTGTCTTAAAGGCATTTCTAAGGGTCCAAGAAGATCTATAGATCTTGTTTGTGGGAACCTTAGGGATATCCAATCTCTTAGCTTTAAGTCTAGATCTAATAACTCATAACTCTCAGAATTGAGAATTCCACTTTCTTGAGGAATCTCTGGGAGGGATGTACTGGATGATCTAATGCTGGTAGAAGAGTTACTTCTAAACAACCTTTTCATTGATATGGATTAAAAGCCTGATTAAACAATTAACACCTAATTACCTTTAACCTCAAACTTCTGGATCTATCCTTAGATCTAAAACAAGGGTACACAACAAGACTATTGCTTGATCTCATGCACACTCAACCTCTTATCGCCACAATCCTTTCCACAGTGTAAACACCCTAAACTCCTTACACACGGCTAAAGCGAGCTAACCAACACGACAGGAGCGGATACCGGGTCTTACTAGGTTAACACAGCACAGATCTTGGTCTTATGTGTCTCAACAGTACTCATCTGCAACAAACTTTTGGGGATAAACAGAAACAGGAAGAAGCAGATAACTGGGATATAACTGAGCAACAAGAACAAATAATCACAGAATGATAAATAGATAGGTAAAGAAGGAGGCTCAGCGAAACCTTTCGTCCAGCACATCTCTTATATTGAACCATACCTTGTTCATATAACAAATCCCTTAGCCTTGGCCATGGAAGTTTTACCCTTAGGATGGCACTTCCTCCCTACCATCAAAAGAATAGTACAAAAGAAGAGATAATAAATGTAGAAGATGATGAATGGTAAAGGAAGAGTTATCAGAAAATAGATGTAAAACAAAATAAATTTATCAACAGGAGTGATCATGAATATGTCTCCTCAAAATAAATCAAATTAATGATAATGCGGAAAATAATTGATAATTATGGCGGCAGTGCCGACCAACTTGATTCAAAATAAAAATAACTTACAACACTATTACCGGCCAAACTTGGCTCTGATACCAAAAGGGGTTTAAGTTACAAGCGATGGGGGGAGGCCATCTGATTACAAGCAAATAAAAGGTACAGGGTATAGTTGTTGTTACAAGTGTAAACTGGAATACAAAATAAGGGTGCCATCTAATTACAAAATTGTAAGGGAGAGGGCTATGACGTTGTGTTTTGCTGGGACTGAGCTAAAACTGGAACTTTAGAAATCCTAAAATTGGACTTGATGGCATCAGTGATTCTAAAACTATCCCACCATTTTACAGAGAATTCCATGTCCAAGAGATTGGAATTGATCTGATAGTTCCACATGCTGATCTAGTGGATCCTGTACTTGATTGTCATATGTAGAGTGGCTGGAAACTGGGAACCATGGCTTGAAGGTTGGATATATATATATATATATGTGGCACTTACAAAAATATTTCCATTATACTTGCTAACATGTAGAGTAGTGAAGTGCTAACCATATATAAATTTCTTACATATATAACCAAAAAAAATAAAACCATAAATTACAAAAATAAAACAAATTACAAAAATTGCAAAAATATAAGTATTTAGAGTTTCTAGATTGCAATGTAGACGTAAAAGTTTACCTATAACTTATTTTAATGTTGCCATAAGTGAGGAAATAATTAGCATAATAAACTAAAAACACCAAATCAAAGATGAATTGCATTATCTATTTTTTTTTTTAAATCATAGAATTTAAGCTATAATTGAACTTAGTGTCTAGACCTTCTAGGGTACCACACTCAAAATAATTTCAAAAATAGATAAATAAAGGTACATAAAGAGAAAACAAATATTTTATTGCAATGTAAATGTAAAAGTTTAAATATGTAATACATGCAAGGCTGTAGGTAGAAGAAGAGAAGAATAGAGCTTGTAGGTAGAATAATAGAAGAATAAAGAAAAAGAACTGTATTGTAGATATTCATTATAAATTATTGAGATATATATACAGTTCACATTGAAAATTTTGATATGAACAAAAAGTGTTAGTTGAATAGAATTATATGTTTTTTTTTATTTGCTGTTTTCTTTTTTATACGTGTAGTAATATAATTATAGGAAATGAAGATAAGAAAAAAAAATTATATCTATTTTTAAATAAAAAAAATCTAAAACCTGTATTAAAAATCTGTTAGATTTTTAATATATAAGAGTATTATATATATATATATTAATATATTAATCATTAATTATAATTTCAAAAAAAACGTGTACTACTTCCTTTTACGTGTGCTTTTGTTTTTGTTATTAAAAATTTGGGTTTAAGATTTTTTTTGTTGCTGTTTGTTTTTTAATTAAGATTTTATTTTTCAACTTATAGATTACAATAAGAAAATGATTAGATGGAGAATTTGGATTGTAATCAAATTACAAATTTTATCAACTTAGAAATTATAGGAAAAGAAAAATTATTTCTATTTTTTTAAAATCTAATAAAATTTCTGCAATTATAACTATTTTTTAAAAATTCTAAATCTAGAACGTGTAAGATTAACGTGTAAGATTTTTTTTATTGCTGTTTTTTTAATTAATATTTTTTTTCAACTTATATATTATAGTAAGAAAAGGATTAAATGAAGAATTTGGATTGTAATCAAATTATGATATCTACCAACTTAGAAATTATAGGAGACGTAAAATTATATCTTTTTTTTAATAAAATTTCTATAATTTGGTGAAGTTACTTGGCACAACCATGATTTCTAAACTTAACTTTTATTATATACTAGTGTTATATCCATGCGATGCTCGGCTTAATAGAAAAGTATATGTAAATTAAACAATTTATTTCAATAATATGATTAAATTACTTATCTTAAAAAATTTAAAGTAAAATTTTTGAACTTATAATGGAGATTTTAACTCTTTGATAGTAAGACTACACACAATAGAAATTTAATACATTGAGATGATGATTATATGAGAATAAAAATGATTACTTTAAGAAAGACAAAAGGTTAGAATGGAATAATTAATCATATAATGAATATATGGCAATTTTCGTTCAAGAAAAAATTATTTAAATGGGAATTGAACAGTTGTCCTTAAGAGTGAGAATTATATCTAAATTTACCTTATTTTTCCAAGAGGGTATTTGGAAGTTTAGAAGAAGAAGAAAAATTTCTAACAACATACGTAACATTTAGAAAAAGAAAAGGAAAATAAGCACAATTGAAACTAACTCAGGATTCATATTGAAAGAATATACATCGCCCAAGAGTCTATTCCGTGTATCCATTTATTTTTTTATTAGCTTATATATATATATATATATATAGTAGATAAATATACATTATAGATTACCCATTTATGCTAATTAGCAATTACTATCATACTATAACTCATTCACAATGAAGATCGGTTTTATCTCAATAATCAAATAGATATTAATATATAACTCTCCAACTCAAGCACATGTCTAACTCTTCCTAACTAGTTTCTCAAAAAAAAAAAAAAAAAGGGAGCCACGTTAATAGAGTATGTTATTCTCTATCAAAATCAATAACACTTTGTCACATGACCAATTTATTATTTCGTATAGAGTATGTTAAATAGATATAGGGGTGGATCTACGTTAATAGTAGGGGCCCCAAATATGTTGAAATCTTTTTATAATAGGTAAAATATAAGACACCAATGCTTTTTTTTTTTTATTAGAGCTCCCCATGCACCTAGTTATAGGTAGGATTTGTATGACAAACTCAACTAGTGCTAGATTAATATTATAACATAAATTTTTTAGTCAAATATGTGGTACCACTAATCTAATATAAAAAAATCTAATACACATGTCAAAACTAACGAATTTATCTGTGTTTGACAATTGGAGAAGCAAATCTTGAATTGATATTTGAAAATTCATTAGTGTAGAAATTAGTGGCTTATGATTGTTTAGTTCAAGACTTTACTAATTGAGTTAATTAGAATTCATCATACAAGGCTTTAAACACTACTAATTAAATAAAATTAGAGTTACTAAGAATTGAACCCCTCGTGATAGAGCCACCATTTCTTTGGTAGTAAAACCTTTTTTTGAGAAGGCGTTGATAAGGCCACTAAGATCTAGGATTCATTTGGGGTCCACTTATTTTGCTAAAAGTATTGTAAATAAAGGTAAAAGTTAGCTAAAATAGTACAATAAGACTTATGAATAATACCAAAAAGTACAGTAAGACTCATGAATAGTAGCAAAAATATGCTGGCAAATTTCATCCATGCTAAACGTACACCTAATGTTGGAAGCAGGATGTTGCCAATAACAGCAATAGAACTTGATGTGGCAGTCTCTTTTGCCCAAATCAACCGTCAAAGACCAACTAGGTGCACTCGGTTGAATTAAAACCAATAATATGATGAAAATAACATCAATCGAACAAGGTTGTTATAATAAACAAACTCTGGTCTATAGCCACAACTTATTTAGTTTATTTGATTTAGATACAGTATTTTAAAACTTTACTTTTTCTATGTAACATTATACTTTCTCTGGTTTATCTTTAAAACTAAATAAACTCAAGAATATAAACTCCTCACAGGATCTCCTAATATTATGGGTTAAAAATAATAAGTAATGTTGATATCTTTTAGCATTTATTATTATTATTGTTATTATTGTTATTATTATCTTTAGTGGGTGATAGATTGGGAACAATCTTGGTATTTCACCCAACAAAATGCTGATAATGAGTCATGACAATGAAATTAATTGCTGCGTTATAGGAAGGGCTTATATTATATTTAATTTGAAAACTGTAAACTTGTATGGCTGAAAAAAGGAGCACATGGCACACTCACATGCCCAAATAAGAACAGACTCATATTGATCAATACAAGATAAAGTTAAAATGAAGAGAGCACACTAACTGTATTTTTCAGTTTATATGATGCTAGCTAGCATTTTTTTTATAATGATAAATTTTATTTGAAAAAGAAACCCCAAAAGGTTACCTCTTGTAACAAATTAAACCATAACTTATAAATTATTATTATTATTTGTTTTTTCTTTTTCATTTTAAACCCTATACTTTATAAACTACACGATATTCTAAACACTATGTTCATAGAATAAATTATTATGTACTCTCAAAATACTATAAATACGTACTCTCTCCTCTCACTCTTTTCACATAAATTATAAGTTTCATCAATTACATTCATAATGTACTCACCATTCTACCTAATAATTTTCCATGTGCATAGAGGTTACTCTAAAAACAATAAATGGATAGTCAAAGGTGCGCTTTTCCACGTGGTTGTCAAAACTTAAAGCATATGACTGCCCACTTTCCTTATCTTTTTGTAATTTTCCACGTGACACAAGCTCTCTCTCTCTCTCTCTCTCTCTCTCTCTCTCGCTTCATGAAGCTGTCAAAGCCATAAAAGTCAAAAACATATGAACGGAGCCGCAACAGGTGGTCAATGAATCGGGCTACTATTCCACTACCATCAAATTTCACCTCTCAGGGCGGCGGTGCCAAACTCTGAAGAAAGTTTCTTCTTCTCTTGAGTCTTGAGAGAGTCACACAATACGTATTAACACGAAAAATGGAGGGGTTACTGTCTTACTGAAACTCTTCGAAGTAGAGCACAAGAACCCATCGGAAGAGCCTTTGAGACGATGGAGATCAGCCCATCTCCCCCCGCCGGCGCTTCCTCGTGGCAGTCGATCTCGGCAAGTTTTAAACTAGCGCTTAGATCTAAGTTTAGGGCCTGTTTGTTGTTACTAAAAAACACAAAATGCAAAATTGTTTTCTACGTCTCAACCAACTAACTCAAATTGCACCGAGTAAGGATTCAGAAAACTATTTTTCTGAAAGATATGATTAACTGTGCTTGTTTTATTAGATTCAGATTTGTTTACGTGGGGATAGGGGTTTCATTTACTGTTTTCCTTTGGTTCTTGTTTGGCCGCTGAGAAAAAATATTGCGAAATGGCCATATTACAGAAGACAATAAATCAATTTGGTACTCTAACGTTATTGTCTGGCCTAGAATTTAACTTTCCTTTATTTTTCTCTATTTTCTCTGCACTTCAACAGATTTGATACGAAGTAGATAAGAGAAAAAGAATCAAAATATGGAATTCAGTAATATTGAATTCTATCGCTTAACAAAAAGACTAACCCTTTTGATATTTGAAAACCTAACCAAACATACACATATCAGTTGAACCAAAAAGTGAAAATTCTGCTACATATATTATAGTAACAAAGAAAAGAAAGGGTGCACAAAACACATCGGGGCTAGGTGATGGAGGTGTCAGCATGATCCTGGCAGTGGTGCCGGTGAAGGGGCAGCGTTGTGATTTGCTAAAGTATTTGTTGAAGCTGGGACATAGGTTTCCGGGCTTGGAGCTGATGGATGAGTATAACCCTTTAGAAGCTCTCGGCGCAGCAAAGGTAAATCACTAGCAAAGGCCTTTTCGCTGATCCGGGTGTCGCCTGTGGTCGGAGAATTAGGTACAGGCAGAGAGATTGGAGGGACTTGAGCTTGCAGTGAATCTAAGACCTGGTTTTTCTTCATCATATTCGTAGCCTCGCCCATATGTGCAGGCAAGCTTATCAGCATAAGCGCCTGTGTGACGAAGACTAAGAGAAGCATATTCCGAGAAAATAGCATTTTCAGTGGAAGAGATAGATGATCTCGAAAATTGTGTGAAGAAAATGGGGGCGTATTGTTATGGTGTGTGGTCAGCTGTGACCCCATGAAGCCTTTAAATAATATGTTTGGAGATAAGAGATCTCTCAAACAGCTGTAAATGAGGGCCAGTGCAGTTTCTGCTTGCAGTGTATATGTCTTCTAGATGGAATATCTTGAATTCGACTTAAGTTATTCCTCTAGAAGTTTAGTCTTGGTTTATGTGCTACGGACAGATTCAATGAATCATTCTTTAAACTATTTCTGTTATCACCATATTCGTGCTTATCTATCCAACTACCAGTCTACCCTCCAGATACTTTCCCAAGTGCACTTATCAATTCAGACAATTTGTGATACGCGCATGATGCAGCGGGACCATTCTAGAAGAATTGCAGGTTGTATGTTACACAAATGATGTAGGACTTTGATGGGTTACAATTGTCTAGAGTAAAAGGAAGAGTGTTGATTTCCAACGGGAAACGTCTAAAATCAAAACACTAGACTACCTTTGTATATTACACACATGATGTAGTGACTTTAATGGGGTTAGACTTCTCTAGAGTAAAAGGAAGAGTATCGTAGGCTATAAATGAGCTAAACTCTGTTAAGTGGTGAGGGTTAAAGTTTGGCTCGACAACGTATATAAAATGTTCAAACTTGGTTCAAGCTTGAACCAAGCCTATAAAATTATATTTAAGCTTGAGTTCGTTAAAAATCTAAAAACTTGAGTTTGTTTTAGCTTGATTCATTAGTCAAGATAAACTTGAGCTTAATATCAAGCACAATATCAAACTTTTGAACTTGAGATCCAACATAAGTATATTATCAAATCTCATACCAAGCTTGTTATCATGCTTATTTGGTTTGGACAAGTAATCTCAACTCCTACTTACTTCAAGTCTTAATAACTTATGAGTTTAATTGTCAAACTCATATCAAGCTTATTATTATGCCTATAAACGAGTTTAGGCTCAACTTATTTTGTATTGCTCCCTAATGTTCACGAGCCTGTTCGTAAACAATGTTTTTTGTTTGAGCTTAACTTGTTTATTAAATAAAGCTAAAATTGAGGTTCAAATTTAGCTTGTTTATAAACAAACAAGCATGAATGAATTTTTTATTGAGCTAAACACGAGTTTTTTTATGAACAACTTGATTCATTAATAACCCTAATGAAAAGTGTCCATTTCCATTAGGATACGTCTAAAAACAAAACAGGAAGGAGCATATTTTTAATTGATTGAAATTGTTTGGAAATTTAAATGGGAAAGTGGAAATTGTTGAACAACAATTTAGGCTATGTAGCTAGGCCTTAATATATAATATCAACTTTATTTTTGTAAAATTTCTTTATGACCTTAAGATTAGGTTTGAAGACACGCATAATTGGCATAGTATGTGATCTTAGATGCCATGTGACACGTGAGATCCATTATTATCAAATGTAGAATATTTGTGGGAAAGGAGCATTTGATATAATTAATTTGGGTTGCTTGTGAGATTTATATGTCCATCAATTGGTTATGTTTGATTCAAGCAGGGCCTTTACGCCCTCACATTTAGGTATTGCCCAAATAGTGATGCATTAAAAATTATTTGTAAGGATTTTTCTTCCCTTGCAAATAGGGATGGCCATGGGTAGGGTATATCCATACCCAACCCAATTAATTTAATCATGGATATCCGATTACGTTATCCAATTAGTACCTGTGGGGGGAGAAAAACCCAGCCCAACTTATTGGGCCCAAGGCCCTGAATGAGGAACACTCTTCATCCGAGGAGATGGGGCTTTCAGTCGGATGCCCACGCCAATGGGGGATGCCTGGAGATGAACACGTATTCCATCCGAGGAGATGCTCATATGTCCGAGTAGTCATGAGCCCTCGGATCCGAAGAGGTTTGATCAAGCACGAGTATGGGAGGTTCAAGTGATCTATTTGACAAGTGTCAAGAGGGAGAGGAACCTCGGACACACATAAAGATAACGGCAACGGAGAAATATCAAGGAGGCATACTTCAACCACCACATTTAATGCACTGTACCTACCTTTCTGGCCGCATTTATGTGGACAGGACACCTGAACAGTGCTTTCTCAGCTACCGCCACTCACATAAGGCTAAAGGTGGGATTATGGGACATGTACTCAAGTGGGAGCCTGGATGATGAACAAGTGGACGTAGGAGATGTAAGAAGGTAATGCTATATAAGGGAAGGGTACCCCTGATAGAAGGGGAGGAAAAACAGGAGAGAGAAATGAGATATTAGATGGTTGTAGCTCCAGAAATAGTAACCTTTGATTATCAATGAAAAACATCTCTTCGGACAGAATACTCATATTAGTCCGAGAGCACATTAATTCAACTTCTCGCATTGGTGTTGTTGTTTAATACTGTTATTTTCATTATTTGTCTAGCCCTTTCGCCCACTCTCTACAAAATTTATTGTTTTGGGCTCAGTGGGTTCCGAATCCATACCTCCTTGGGCTTGGGCCGCAAAAACTGACCCTACAGTACCCATACTCAATTGTTACCTAGTTTGTTTATCCATTGATATATATCCATACCCTACCCAACCTGATTTCTATAAAATCACCAAATATGCTAAAAAACCACTAAAATGAACAAAATATCCTCAAAATCTCTAAAATGACCAAAATACTCCTGATATCTCTAAAATCGCCAATTATGCTAAAAAATCACTAAAATGGCCAAAATCTCTAAAATGAGCAAAATACCCTTGAAACCTCCAAAATGGCCAAAATACCCTTGAATTCACCAAATATGCTCCAAAACCCCTAAAAATTACCAAAATACCCCTCAACCTAAGAAATGATTGAAATATCCTCGAAACCTAAAAATGACCAAACTATCCACGAAACCTAAAAAATTTCCAAAATACCTTCAAAACTTTAAAATTACCAAAATAGCCCCCTAAACATAAAAAATGACTGAAATACCCCCAAAACCTAAAATTTGACTGAAATACCCCCGAAACATAAAATTACCAAACTATCCTATAAACCTAAAAAATAACTGAAATACCTCTGAAACCTAAAAACTGGCTGAAATACCCCCGCAACTTAAAATTACCAAAATACCCTCTAAACATTATAAAAAAAAAAATGACTGAAATACTCTCGAAACCTATAAAATGACCAAAACACCTCCAAAACCTATAAAATGACTAAAATGCCCCTAAAACATATATGATGATAAAAATACCCCCTAAACCTAAAAAATAACCGAAATACCCTCAAACCTATAAAATGACTAAAATACCCTTAAACCTTTAAAATGAACAAAATACGCCCAAAACCTTTAAAATGACCAAAAGTAACCCCAATGTAGACACTGCATTTTTGTACTCCTTACGACTCGGGTCCCCGTCCCCCCAATGATGTTAGAAATTTAAGGCCCAAGGTTGGTTTAGAGCCCAATCAACTGAAAATTGACTTGAGGAAAGTGTTTATGAAAAATATAACTTATTTTTGGACCAATTAAACCATTTTTGGAAAAGAAAGGCCACGGAAACCCTAGGGCATGCGCATGCATACACGCATATGCGTATGCATGCTCAAGTTCTGCGTACGCATGCTCCCTACATGCATGTGCATACTTGTACATGTGTTCGCATGCTTGGGTTCCATAAACTATGAAAGGAAATGTTTTCTGCATTAAACTTGATTTGGAATGAATCCCACATCGTCTGGGAGTTGCTTTAAACCCCTATTTTTCGACTATATAAAACCATAAAATGTACTTTTTTAGAGAGGAGGAATTGTAGTGGTAAAACACATAATATTCACTAGAAAATAGTGAATCAAAGAATTGACTGAGGGAAAGGGTCAAAATCAAGCTGTAAAGAGTTCTAGTGTTGAGGTAAAGTTCCTAACTTAGGCTCTTTACTTTTCTTTGATTTTCTTTGTTTATGTGTGTTTATAGTATGCTTGTTTAGTCTAGGTTTACTTTACGTTTGTATTTTGAGCATGTTAGATTGTTGGATTCTTTGTTTTAGTATTTATGTTCTACAGTTTCTAGATTAGGATTCTTGGGTGTGTATGTGTGCACATGCTGATTACATGCATACGCATACTCGTAGTATGTGTACGCATATAGATAGGCTGCATACGCATGTCCCATGTATGTGCACACATACTTTTTCCTAGAAACCCTAATTCACATTCTTTTTGTTTTTCTTTTGTTTTGTTCACATGTTTGGCCTCTGTTTAACCTATTTTTTGTATCTCTATATATTTGTTTGCTTTGCTTGGTCTTATTTTGTCTCATTTTATCTCTTTTTTGCTTATTGGGGTTTCTCTTATTTAAATACCATAACATGTTCATTTTAAATCTGCTTTGTGATGTTGTTGCCCTTGATAATATATACTTAATGCCATGATAAATGAATGCTAAGTTTGAGGATGATTATGACATGTTGATGCTTTAGAAGCATGTTAGAGTGTGTGTGTGTGTGAGTTAGAATAACATGTTAAATATGCATTTGCCGAGATTAAGACTGGAACACAATGAGTAGAAGCTAGCCCATGGGTCCGGTGGGGTGGGGTGCCTGACACCTTTCCATCCCCATACTTAAACTCCAGACACATGTTTTGGTAAAGATCGGTCCTTCCACGAAAGTGCGCCATATTTATGGTTATGGTTGAACAAACAAGAGATATAAAATATAACCTCTTTTTGATAGGATCTAGGATCTCTCTAAGTGTAGGTAGGCTCCATAAAGCTAAAAGGATAGATCAGTAGATCACTCACAACTAGGTGGGCCATGATTCCAACCAAGGGCCTAAGTGGACCTTCGTAAATTGGTGGCAAACCGTTAACGTACTTAAAGCCCATCATAGGCAATGGCACAAATTATGAGTTGGTGGGATGAATTTCGAAAGACTTTGGCCCGAATGGAGCGTACTCATCTTCCCACTCATCTCCAACCGAGGTAAAAGGGACAAAAGAACCAAGTGAAGTGTGTGCAAACAAGTATTGAACAAGCCTTTATTAAGATTAAGAAATATGACGCATTGGAATCAAACTTTCTATCCCTAGCGGAGTCGCCATAATGGACGCAACATGTTTTCCTCCTTAATAAGGGGAGTACACCTCAGCCGAGTGAACCAGTGCAGAGAAAAGATTGGAGTCATCACCTAGATTAGGTCTAGGAACCATAAATATAGTGCCCTTACGTGAAAGGACTAAGTCTTACTACCAGAGTATGAGTTCGGAGTTTTGATACGGTTTTAGGAAGATGTTAGGCACCCAAAACCACCCAATCTGTGGGTCGGCTTCCAGTTATTATTTCTTACGTCTTAATCTCATTAAAGGCATATTCAACATTGTATTCTATACTCACACACACTAGCATACATCTAAGCATACAACATGGCATCAATCATCCCAAAATCTTAACATACATCTATCATGACACCTTATATCATCCTATCCAAGGCAGCAAACAAATTATGGTAGGATCAAACAAACATGTTATTGCATCTCATTATTAAAGGAAAGACAAACAAGCAAACATCATCCATGTTCATCATCCTAAGCAAGATCATATCCCAATCAAATGCATGTACATATGAATGCAAATTTTACCTCACTTATCTTACTGCATCATAGCACCTATGCATCAACGCATGGTCGTATCATATGCATGTTCAATGTAAAATAAAGAATACATAAGAGAAAACCCTAATATACTCATGTTAAGGACAAACAAACAATCAAACAGAGAAACGGAGACTTAAAAACATAAAGAAGGGTCAAAACAAAAGCATATGGTGTAAAAGAAACAAAGAAGAAGAAGCAAAAGCAGAAAAACTCATTGTAGTGTTTTTGGGCACGAGTATGTGTGCGCATACATAGGCCTGCGTACGCAGGCCAGTTGTATGCATACACATACTTCGAGTCTGCGTACTCATACAAAATTATGCGTATGCAGACATGCCTTAAAAACACTAACGTAGAAACTCAAAAACACATAAAACAAAGCAAGACTTAAAACAATAAATCTAACAACCTGACATGCCTTAAAACATAGAAACTACATAAAATTAAACTTAACAAGCATATTAAAACATAAACAAAGCAAGTAAACAAGATTAAAAACAAGATTAAAGCAGAAATGAAAGAAAAGAGTTTAGAATTTAATACCTCAAAACAAAAGCTCCTAGGCTTGATTTTGACCATTCCCCTCAGTCAAATCTATTCACAATCAAACAAGGAAGTGATTAGTAATCTTAAAACTCAAAGATCAAGGCCAAAAATGCCTTAATCAGCAAATATTGACTTGAGAATGTTTTGTGGACTATTTCTAATAAATCTTGTGTTTTCCCTTGGGATTTTCTGTGTGTTTCTAAAATATGCCATGTAAAGTTTTATATAGTTGAAAATTTAGGATTTGGAACGACTCCCAGACAATGTGGGATTCATTCCAAACCTCAGCTTTAATGCATAAAACTTGCATTTCATAGCTCTCTGAAACTCTAGCTGTGTACACAGGTTTGTGCCTGCATACGCATGCATCAAACCTGCGTACGCATATGCGTGTATGCGTATGCAAGCTGAGGGTTTCCTTAGCCTTTATTTTCCAAAAATAGATTTATTTGCTCATAAAAACTTTCCTCAAGTCAATTTAGAAACTGATTGGGCCATAAACCAACCTTGAGACTTAGAATTTCATCATCATTGGAGAATGAGGGTCCGAGTCATAAGTGGTATAAAATGCGATGTCTACACACGTGTTGTTTCTTTTCTATTTTTATACATATGTTTCTTAGTTTATATAACTTGTCTATATTTCACATTTGATACCTTGATGGATCTTGTTTAGT
The DNA here is from genome assembly GCF_002906115.3 of Quercus suber. Taxonomy (NCBI): domain Eukaryota; kingdom Viridiplantae; phylum Streptophyta; class Magnoliopsida; order Fagales; family Fagaceae; genus Quercus; species Quercus suber. Next base: position 1,217,358 of record NW_027069614.1, read on the forward strand.
GTTTCAGCTAAGACAGGTTGCAAGTCTTTCATACTGTAATCTCCCTTCTTGCAAAGTTTTTCAAGAGTTCATTGTATTAGTTAGACTTATGTAATTTTATGTGTAATAATTAGGGATTTTGTTATTCATACTTATCTCATAATTATGCTTATGGTTTTGTCAAGAATTGCCAAAGGGGAAGATTGTTAGGGTCATATTTTCTATGTAATTGGCTAATCCTTAAACAAAACGCTCTTTACTTGTAATTACGTAGATCTAAATTAGGTTTAATGTATCAAGAGGTATGTTGTTTAAACATATCAAGTGGTATCATTAAAGACATAAAGGTTGATTCAAGAAACAAGTGAAGAAAAACTATTTCATTAAAACTCAACACAAGCTGCTATCGAGGACTAATGAAGAAACTCGACACAAGTTCAATCTATCGAGAACAATGAATTCAAAATTCTCAAATTTGAATTTCAGCCTATGATGACTTGAATGATTAAGGTTTCTCCCTCTACAACCCTAATCATATATAAGGTTTATTTTAAAAGTCATCAAGTACGGAAACAGAAACCTAGAACTCTTATACTCTGTGTGAAGCTACTGCATTTGTACCCTTTAGGGTTTTGTAATCAAGTGTTTTCTGATCTTCATCGTCTATGAAGTGAAGAATTTTGTAGCCAACAACAATTAATCAAGTTACTGGAGTTAATCATGTACTGGATCCGTGCAAAGGAGTTAGTCATAGATTGAAGATTTGTGCAAGAAAGAAAGAAGTCTACTACAAAACCAAGTCCAATTGATTATTGGAGTAAAGGTTCAGTCGTAGGTTGATATTTTGGGATAGTCTAGGGTAGTGATAAGATTTATTATACTTGTAATTGCTTGATTATTAATTAGTGAATTCTTAGGAGTGGTGATCTTAAATTAACCAAGTAGGATTTTTACCTTGTGAGAGGTTTTTCCCATTTGTCAAATCTATTGCATATTAGTTTTTCAGTGATTTGTTGATACCTCCACGATTTGCATGTAAATTGATATAATTAGCGTGCATTTGGATTGCGTTTTAAAGAAAAGATTTTTGCATTTTGCTGAAAATTTGGTGGGTTCCATGTTACTGTTCATATACTTTTTGATACTATTCATCGACTCCACTATACTATTTTAACTAACTTTTACTTTTATCTACAGTACTTTCAGTAATAAGTTTTCAGTTTCAACAAAATAAACGGTATCCAAACACACCCTTAATCAATTTGGGTAATTAAATTAATTAACCAGTGACAACCATGATAAACTATGATAAAGATGTTATCAGTTGGTTTCAATTTGCTCAACTAGTAAAGTTTTTTGTCGTCGAATGTAGGTATGAGTTTAAATCCCGCTTATATAGAAAACCAATTAGTGTCTTAACGTAATGGTATAAAGAAATCATCAAAATAGATCTTTTAACCACCACAAACTATTCAAAATCTTACATTGAATTTAGTAGTTTTATTTTTTTAAGAGAAATTTAGTAGAAATTTATCAGTACTATATGTAGTGATTCTAGGGTGACAAATTTTACAAAGACTATTTTTTTACTATGAATATATTTTAAACACGTAGGGAAACCCAAAACAATAAAATAAAAAATTCTATGCCCGCATGAATTCGGCATCAGGTCCAAGTTTCATAATCTTTTTTTTTTTTCCCTGAATATAGTTTTATAATCTATTTGGTTAGGAGGGTAGAAGAGTGAGAATAGAAAATAACTGAAGGATATAATTTTTTTTTTTTTAAATTTTCCATCATATGTGTTTGGTGGGAGAAATATAAAAGTGGAATGATAGAAATTATATTATATTATGCCCTTATTATAGTTTGAAATAATGGAGTAATAGTTTGAAATAATGGAGTAATATGGGTAGTAATATCTTTTTTTAACTTCAAATCCATCTTCCCCCTCTTTTTCCTCCGTTTTGGGGAGATTAATTTGTGAGCCTGGGAGTAAAATCACCTATCAATTTTCCTTCTCCTCCATTTTCTCTCATCTCCCAAGCAATGAAAACACCTGTCTAACCACCCCTCCTTTTTCCATCCTCCTTTCAACCCAACCAAACATAGCTTAAAAGCCTAGTGGTTGTCTGCCCAGCAGAGGGGGTAACCCCAAAATGAAAAGTCCAACAAAAAAATCAGCATTAAATAGGACAAAAGAAGGACGCAGCAGGACATGAATATTGCAACGGAAACCAAACAAGACTAAACTTTCATGCTTCCCTGCATGTATGAAGTATTTGTGACGACAATCTTAAATTTTACAAAAAATCACATTGGAACAGGGTCCATTCAATTGTTGTACCAAAAATTATGAAAACCTCAAAATTGATTCAGATTTTGGCATTTATTAACCAATGCATGTGAGGGAAGCCTCAAAATGGTCCAGACATTAATGGATCTGAAAGAGTCCAAATCAAAGTGCCATGGCAGAAATACGATAAACAATAATGACCTGCCAATCAAGCATTATAGAAATTGTGATAAACAACAAAAATGTACCATTTTATATCACTTCCATCGCAGTGACTGCCTAATTCCAGTATAGATGAGTCCTAATGACCTCCCAATCAAGCATACCAGAAAGAATGAGATGGCATCACTGACTTTGCTAATAACGGCTTTAATCAATGGCATACTAATGTCAGATAACTCGAGCAACAGGCTGAAGTAATATCTCCTGAAACATATTAATTAACATGTTAAAAAGGCAACCAATCTTACTTGACCTCAAAATCACCAATGAAGCAATTATATTTGAAGAAGGCACCAAAAAACAGATTAGAAGATTCCAAGCTCTGGTATTTGCTCTAGCTTTAAAATTATAAAATTGTGGCTTTTCCTAATGGAATTTACAATCCATGCGTCTATATAAAATTTGGATCCTAAAAGTCACGATTATGCCAAGTGGTTATCTTCTCTTTGACAACAAGTGAATACACTCTTACATAGCTAAAAGTGGATTTCTGGAATTCAGCTAAAAGTGAATTGTAACAAATTTAGGTAGTGAATTTTTGGAATTCAGCTCTAAATGTATCTCTTTCTGGAATGATGGGGGTGGATTTTTGGGCAAGAAGAGACATAATTACTTGAATAGCTAAAAGTGTTCTGATTTTACAAATAGTGTACAATGTTCATGTGGTTCACAGATTTATAAAAAATCATATGTAAACTGGAAAACACGGACACATACTACAGACCTACAATATAGTGACGAGCAATTTTTAGAAAATCATAACATGACACGGCAAATAGGACACGGGTACAAAACCAATACAACACTGGTACGACACCCCAAATGAAGTGTCCATGCTTCCTAGCCATAAGCTGGGCTCATCTGTGAAATTGGCTAGAGAAACTGAAAGGATGCGGTTTTTGTAGTTCAGAACCATTAGGTGTACACAAATCATGTTCTGCTCCCTCAGGCTATAAAAAACCATACAAAAATTACAGCAGTGTAACTAATCAAAGAAATCAACTTTAGACTTCATGAAATCACTGGCCTTCCTAAAGTATCTACGGAAGCACTGACTGATGTCCTCACATTAGCACCATCCCAATTCAACACTAGACTCTAGACGTTGTCAAACTCTAGATAGGAAATTCCCCTGATGCAACGTATCTAAATATTACTTAATCCATGATATTTCACCAGTGTATGGTACAATTTATTGCTAATATAATCAGATAAGTATGACTAGAATGAGAGAGTCACATGATATTCCATAGAACACCTCATCTTCACACAGCCTCTTTTAGTCCTCTTGAAATAAACCTATTAAAGCAATTCTCCATCATGGATTAACAAGTAGAATCAATTACTTGCTGCCTTCAATCCAAAGGACTAAAATAAAAACGAAAGATGAGCAATTGATTTCTGGAATCTCCAACAATTAAAGTTTATGTCAACTAAAAGTGTGCATCCCAGTGATAATTGCAATTATGCGGTATGGATGAAATAATCAAAAAATCCAGAGAAAAGATAAAGCAACATACCACCCTCTTAAGGCCCTTAATTCCTTCATCCGCTTTACAGGCATGGAGAATTGGCTTATTACGGTATAATGTATTGGAGATAACACAGTATCAAATTTTCGCAGGGTAAGCCTCTTCCACCAGCTATAATTCTCAGTCTGGCTATTTCTTGGTGCTTCAATGAGTTGATTCTGTAGTGTCCATAGGTCAAAGCGATCTTCGTACATTGATACAACTGCCTCCACATTTAGATACAACCACTGGCTCAAAGCCACCTATAAAAAAGCATGGGTATAAGTCTTGGAGGTACTTTTGGCTGAAAATTCAAATATGCAATAGTAATATAACACAGTACATAAAATCTTAGGATGATTTTTTCTTTCCATATAATATTCAATTTTTCAAAAACAATGTGAAATCCTGTAACTTCTGCCACACCCCACCTAGACACCACCTCCTCCTCCATTTTTCTGTCTTTAAACCCTGAAAGAAAAATGTATGCATATTCTATAAGTAACTTTAATTCTTTTTTTAAGTAACCATTTAATTATAATCACTAATCAATCATCACCATGGCTCCCCCACTCCCCACCCCCCTCACACCCCACCTTTTGGAACCCATGCTTGCATCCTTTGAATTGTCCCTTTTCTCTGGCTTTTCGTCCCTTCAGAGCAGAAATGCCAGTAAGGATCTTGTTTTGATTGTGTTTCTATGTTTTTCTGTTGATTTTGTGTTTCTCTTTTTTCACTATTTAGTTCTCCCTTTGTCTTTATTGATCGTTAAAACTTTTGTTTGTTTCCATCTTGTTTTCCTTTGTTTGTATCCTTATCATTATCTCCTCCGTCTATGTCTTGCATCCACATCTCTTTGTATGTCGTTAATGATTTACTTTTTTAGTCTTCATTAAATTTCATTGTTTACTTATCAAAATAAAAAAATAAAAAATTCCATTGTATAAATATTTTTATTGGATCATTTCAGTCGCCCTTGCAGTTTGTTTCCTTGGTAACCATTTTGTTCGTTTTTTCTTGACTGTGGTTTCCTGCTTGTCCCTTCTCCATTATCATTTCATCTTCCTCAAAATGATCCATACAGATTTTATCTGTTACTTCATTTTTCTTTATTAGTATCACTTGACTCAGTTCCCACTTTTCATAATATTATATTAATTTTCTTGCTCTCTTACTATCGTATTTTTCGTTTCCTTTTCATCCCTGCAGTTCTTTTCTCTCATGCAAGTTTTTGTTGCATGTGTTTTTTCTATCTTCTCACTGTAAGCTGTGTTCTTTGATATTAATTCATTATCTGATGATTTGTCCTTTGCTCAAGTTGATAATCCATAGGTTATGCGCTCCAATTTGGTGGCAGAAGGGGTTTGTTATTTTTTCTGATCATGGCTCTGAAGGAAGAATAGTTAATCTATCGGTTATGGCGATGGTTGATGATTTCCCTCAAACTTTGGCACCAGTTTGCTGTGAGCAACAGATCCACAATGGGAATTATCCTGATCAGATGCTTTTGGTGGTTAGTGTAAATGTGTTTTGTGATTATTCTACTCACCTTTTTCTCAATCTGCCTCTCCCATTGACCATGTGACTTGATCAGATTCTGCTATGGTAGTTTGTGATAAACCACCAATTCCTATTTGCTGTTATCCAAGACACCACAAATCCATTCCACTAAACTACTTCCATCACCAAAATGTAAAGCCTTATCCAATGACCTTACCAATTCCCCAGGTTTTTTTTTTTTGATAAGTAACTGTAATTTATTAAAATTGGTTAGGGAGACTCCTTGGGTGATTAATATAACATATAGAGACACCACTTAACCCAAATGTTCAAAACAATTTCTTTGTTACTAATTGTTCAAAAAAAACTCCCCCCCCCCCCCCTTTCACCCTTCTGTTTCATCTTCACTAAGGCTGCTTTGCAGCCTTGTGTTTTGGAATGATCATTATTTGTTGGATGTCCCAGCATCAGCACTTTGAACTTAGGCTACATAATCAATATGGACATTTCATCAAGAATTATTTCAGATTTTGCACGTCTGAGCTCTTGATCATTCCTCTATGTTGCTAAGTAAGAGAATTAAGTTGCTTGTGCTATTGCTATTTTTGTAATGGAATGTGTAAATATGTTGTTTGGCTTGAAGATCTGCTTTGTGTTTTTTCTGCCTTATTGGCAAATGATGTACTTCAATTATAAATCAATAAGCTTTCTATCTTTTAGTCAAACACGCACCCCCTCTTCCCCCCACCCCCCCCCCCCCCCCAAAATATATATATATATATATAAAACCCAAACCTTACTCAGAAACACCCACACTATTACATACGTAAGTGCCCTATAAACTATAATCATAACTTACAAAACAGCTCTGGTGAAATGTACCCAAAAAGAGATATGTAATTGAGACAGAACACTTTTCCACACATAATGTACATGTTGGAAAATATTAATTAATACGTTTCTGAGAAACCTTATGTTAGCAAAAGGGAAGAAAAAAAAGGAATATTATTTTGGCTGTCAGGTGACAACCAATGTCCAGCAATAATATAGTTTATGTCTTAAGGCACAAGGTACTGAGTAAAAAAAGAGGAGACAAATGAATATATATATATATACAGCCTCAAGTAGATTCCTAATGCCTATGGGAAGTAGTTATGAGATAATATACAACTGGACTGAGCAGGGTTCTAAATAAAGCATAAATTGTCAAATGTCCAAGCTATGAACCTGAATGGTTTCTAAATAGCAGGTCAATATACTTCGCGGGATCAATGCATCACAATGTTATGGTGAGAGCATAACACTCCAGCCATAACAACATTCATGTCACATAAGCTGTCAAATAAAGTCTGACTAAGAATTAGCTCACGCCCAAAAAATAGTAAATAAGACTGCAAGTAGCAATATAGCTTAGAAAACCAGTTGTGCATAACAAATCAAGAATCATTATTCTAAGCTCACAAACACTGTACCTCATTTCGCAATCTTTGGAGTGCCCGGGTTGACAAAGTACACAATGCCAGGCCTAGGCTATTCATTTCATTTGACAAATTGCCGTCAACAGAGATAAGCTCCAAAAATATGCTTGCAATCCCATCAGCTAAAGTTATCACCAAATCTTCCAATATGGAAACTCCATGCAAAAGAAATATGCTATTGTCATAACAGCAGTCCTCCCTGCTAAAACACAAATGAAGGTATAGCAAGTGTGGGAAGATCAAATATAGTTTGTCAGAAAAATATGGAAAGTGCGTTTTCAGTAACCTCTACACACACAAAAAGATTTTTTGACCCATTCATTTGCAAAAATCACATTTTGTAGAGGCACCAATTTGACACTTTGATAGCTCAACTATTCCAAATATTCTCTTTGGAAGAAGATGAATGCAAAGTCCAATAGGCGTCTGTGGTAGTTGATTAGGTCATTAGTTTTTTTCTTTTAGAATAAGGTCATTAGTTATTTTGTTTCAAGTTCTTAATTGATTTTTTCTACAGTCAAGGGTATTTTAATAATTCTATAATTTTTGGTTGTGCACCTAGGGTTTTAGTTTATTAAAAGATAGGCGTTCTTTAGCTTATGGGCTTTTATATGTGTGCCTTGGTACAATTCAATTAGAGGTTTGTTTTACTAGTCAAAGTAGGAGTTCTAGTCTATTAGGAAAAGTAAATGTCTAGGCTCTCTAAAGGTTGTCATCATACAAAAAGAGAGGTTGGCTAATAGAAAAGTTGAGTGTTTTTCACATTGACCGTATTGTGTTCATTTCTCCTTTTCTCTTCTCTTTGATATTGTCACTGTTTACACTACTACTCATGTACACTATTCCCAGTGCACTGTTCACAGATTGTGTTCAGATCTGATTTCCATTTCTTTTTAAACCTAAATCAAATCCTTTCCCTAGTCATTCTTGAATCTTAACCCTCCTAAAAGTTATAAAAGCTAAATTCTCAAACCCTAAGGGCGAAACCTAGGATAAGCACTTCTTGGGGTTAAAATCACTTGTTAAATAAGAGCCAACCTCCTAATTCTTGCTTATGATCCCATAAAATACATTATGGCAGTCTTAGGCAACCTACTTTCAACACTAATAGCATATTACCTCCATTCCACAGATAGAGATGCTTCAATGCAGTCTTTGTTGGTAAGACAGAATGAGGGAAGGAGTTGGGATGTAAGATTCTTTTATGACTTCAATAATTCAGAGTTTATTTTTTATTAGACCTATCAAAAAAAAATTTGGGAGATAGATTTGGTGGCCTTGTTTCTCCATATTTTAGAATCTCATATCTTCTTAGAGAGGGTGGTGATCAAGTGAGATGGAGGTTTCAAATGTCGTTCTCTTCCCATGGAAGGCATTTGGGGTTAAGGCCCCATGGACAGGACAATGGCATGAGGAAAGATACTCACTTGTGAGTACCTCATCAAGAGGGGTTACATGATAATTGGTTGGTGTTGCATGTGACAGTATGGTGGGAAGACAGTGGATAATCTATCGAGACCTTGCACTGCTGCTTTTGATTTGTGGAGCCTTTCTTTTAGATCATTTGGGATTCAATGGGTTTTATTGGAAAAGGCTATCAACCTTATGTTTGGTAGGAGAAATTGGGTTGGTAAGCATTTGTCAGATTTTGGAATATTGTTCCATTATGTTTTATGTGGACTATATGGAGGGAACACAATTGACACACTTTTAAAGATATGGAAAGTACAAGGTCTCAGTTGTTAGTACCCCTTCACTAGTTCCTTGTATAAATGGTCTCATGTTAGGGGTTTTACAACTAACCATTTTATTGCATCATTTATAATGTCGTTGCCATTTTGTATATATCTTGCAAATCTTTAGGTTATTTTGTGTCCTTTGTACATTAAGCAGTCCCTTTTTAATAAAATTATTCTTACTTATCATAAAAAAAAATTTATATATATATACACACTAAAAAAAAACAATTACATCTTTGTTACTCAATTCTATCATAAAGTTTCTTTTGTTGATTGGTGAGGTTAGAAGGGAAGATAAGATTTACAATACACAAGACAACACTGTTACAACTAGAAAGCATGAACACTTCATTTGGGATGTCGTACCCATGCTGTACCCATGTCTGACACTTGACACACCTAGGACACTTCTACATGCATGTCCTAGCCATGTCCTTTAAAAAAACACAAGACATGGCCAGGACACAAGAACAGAAGGAATTGAATACCCTTTCACAAAAACAAGAGAGCATTCATTTCACAAAACAAAGAGAGCATTCATGCTTTGAATAGTAACAGTGCATTTAAAAACTAATAAATATCTTGATTATTGGTTTGTATTTTAATTTGTAAACATCCTTTAATAGTCATGGATTTGCTTTATTATCCATTAGTACTCTTAATTTGATATATTTCTAACATTATATAAAAAATAAATGCGTAATAATATATAGAAAATAAAAATAAACTATATTTAATAATTATTTAATAAACATGTTCTGCCGTACCCGTGTCCTATTTTTTCAAAAATAGCCGTGTCGCAATGTCGTACCCGTACCCATGTCCAGTGACAAGATGATAACTACAATAGTTTCAAAACTCAACTATGTGAGAGATCAGCCAATCAGGAAGGGCTTCAAGCTAGAAAGAGTGGTGGAGCCAAATGCACTAAGTTTTGAAATTGATTAAATTATTGCTTCTAAATCAGTTATAAAAAACCAATATTTTGTTTTTTAATAATTCAATAGCTACAACAATGGGAGAGGGGGATTTGAACGTTGGACATCTAGTTGAAAATACCAAGTACCAACTAAGTTACAAGGCTCTTGGCTCAAGAGAAAACCATTATCCAAGCAAACAACACCAACTCAAGAAACTAGAAGTCATGATATCAAATAAAATTGTTCAAAGCAAATTATGTCAAATATGACTTGGAAAATCTTCCAATTCCCATAGATCTCGGGTTATAGATTAAAACTTAAATAATCATTAAAATAATTGGGATAAATTTAGAAGAGCATATCCCCAAAGAAAAATTGGAAACTTTTCATATAAATTTTAGAGTACTTATCCCAAAAAAAAATAAATAAAACAAAACAAAAACAATGGTTAGTTTAATAAGTGAGGAAATTGTTTGGACTATGGCATTGAAAAAGGTGTCCCTTTCCATTTATGTTGCTGTTGCTATATTTTCCAGCCATATAGTGGATAAAATATAGGTGGTGATCAAGGTTATAAAAACCAAACCGTTGAAAAACCAAAAAATGGAGACGTTCAAGGTTTAAGGGTTGGATTGGGTTTCAACCAAAGGTCGGACATAATGACATCATAATTAATTTAATAATAAAATCAAATAAATAAATAAATTGAAATTTTTTGTAAAAATGAATAAATATGATTACAAAAATATCTAAGGAAATTAAATGATTTTCAACAAATTTTTGACAACTTATAAACAACCAGGCATTAAAAAAACAATTAACATTATAAATATTCCTTCATGTTTGAAACATAATTATGCAAACAAATAAATAATTTTGAAATTTCACATTCAATCATGCCAAGTACATTAAGCCACAATGAATATACAACAACAAAAATTTAGTCCAAAATTTTTGGGGTCGGCTAGGGATCCTCAATAAAACCACAATGAATATGTATGATTTTAATTATAATTTTTTTACAATATATATATATATATATATATTCCTTTTAGTTATGGATAATTGCATGATATAATGAAAGATTCTGAATATATTAGTTATAATAAACAACAGTGAAAGTCTATTTATCTTATTGTGTATGCATATGCATGCATGTGTTTAAGAGCATGTGTTCCCTTTTGTTCTTATTGTTTTACCACTGAAAATACCAAGAAATATCATATTTTACAGTTTTCTTAATCAAATCTTGCAGAAGATAAATGGAACATCAAAATGAGAACTTAGAGAGAACAGTCAACTTGTTTAGACTAGTTAACTTGTTTAGAGAAAACACAACCAAGAAACAGACAATAATAAATGAATTTACCTCTGAGAGCCAAATCTTAAAAAGCACAATAATTCTGCATATAGGTCTCCCTTGCCTGACTTTCTAATGTTCTGTAAAACAGTGTCTTCTCCTTTTAACTTTTCATATATCAGAGAAGCAAGTTCCTGATAAGACGAGGAACAACATCGACATCTCGTTCAACATGCTAGTTGTATAAAAATCTACAAATTGATAAATTTATTTGTCCAAGTTACCTTGCTAGTGGTGCTGTTTTCAAGGCAAAGCACGTTTTCCAGCCATGCCATGCATACAGGCTGACAGGATCTTTGAATAATATCAGGGAAAACAGTCAACCAATCTTCCATCTTGGCAGTTTTGGGAATTGATGAGGTATTAGTCACCTGGAAAAAAAAAAAAAAAAATCCCTAAGCGGCAGAAATTAATTCAACAGACTGCAAAAGTACTAAAATATTTATTTCTCAAAGTACTGGATTATGAGATATACTTTTGCAATTGGAAAGAAAAGACTGCTTGCAGCTTTGTAAAGGTCACAAGAGTCCCCCAATTTCTTTTTATAAGTGGTTATTGGAGCCCCACATTACCAATCAAAGAAGCCAATCAACTATCTCAGTTACTTTTCATTCTTAAAGAGTTCACATAAAATGCCCAGGGTCACTCTTAACTATACATGTGTCTTATCAAAAGCTGTTACTCTACACTGATCATCAGTGACAAGTTCACTACTATAAATTCGATATACGGCGCAATCAGCTAAGAATTAACTGCCTCATGAAGTAGAGATCACTAGTTCAAATCTCCCCTTTCCCCTTCCCTTGGGGCCAAAACCTTCTTTTAAAAAAGTAAAAAATAAATAAACAATAGATATACGAAAACAGATAATTTATCAACTCTATCACTTTAGAACTATTTATTTGCACCGAAAACATTGAATGAGGAGGCAAGTTGACTTTTATCACAATATGGGCATCTTTAAGAAAAATAATAGGCCAATCCATGTTTGGAAATCAAGAGTACACACTGTGGCAGACAAAGCAGGATCAAATAGTCAGGACTGTTGATATCATGCATAATCTTGCAATAACATTCAAACCTTCAGGGTTTATTTGTATCCATTTAAGACCGTCCAATATAATATCAAACACAGCCACACTGTGGATATATCAGTCAAACATTGGTAAGAACAAGCATTCAATGGACAAACAAAAATTGAATGAACAACGTAATATCAGTTAATATTGGTATGCAATTGTAGGGATTTGATGTGAAGAGTCCCGCATTGGCTTTTTACTAGGTGGATCTTGGGTATATAAGTGATTACAAAGAGCCCCAATTGTAAATTAACTAGTTTTTTTTGGGAATAAATGCAAATATGGCTAGCACTTTCCTTGACCTCCAAATAATTTGGATTTGATTTGACTTGATTGTATGAGTATGTGTTGTGTGGGCATGTGCTAAGTTCCACATCAGGTATTTACTAGGTGGATCTTGGGTATATAAGTGATTATGAGGGGCACAAACTGTAACTTGACTACTACTTTTGGACTACAAGTGCAGATGTGGCAGCACTTTCCTTTGGTCATTATAACATGTGTTGTGAATGCATAAATGTGTTATATATATAATCCATAAAAAAGAAATTGGAACAATTTTTAAATAAAATGGTTTTTAATCTCCTATAAACTTGATATTTGACAAGTATGACAATTATGGGGAAAACACATGATCCAACCATGAGTTTAACGAAATACTAAGCCAGTAAAAACGTATTGGCTGGTGTAATATTAATGAAACATCTAACCTTATGTATGGTATTGTTAAATTGTCAAATATTTTCAATATGCAACATATCTTACTTCTCAACCCAAGGAAGAAAAGATACCGTTTGGCCTTTATGCCCCTCCCTCCCCCATACTAGGACTCGTCAATATATGTATACAGGCATGAACTTATCTATCTTGCCATGGAAACCAAGAAAAAGAAAAAGGGTTGCTGAACCAACAACTTTATATTCTTTTTTCCCAATAATGTTTTGAAATCAGCATGACTGTCAACCAGATATGTAAAATGCAACAGCTTCTACTAATATAATAAGTTCTGGAAAGTAATGATAGTAAAAGGAAACAATAGAGACAGTGCCTGCCTCTTCCTCAACTTGCTGAAAAGAAGCCCAAAGCAAATGCAGTCTTGGACCCTCAGGAACAGCATTCAAACTTAAAGGTCCCTTAGCGTGGTGTTCTTCAAATTCACGGACCCTCTCCTCCAAATTTTGGCAATGTTCAAGAGCTTTTAGAGAGTCCAAAAGTTTTCCTTTCACTACATTCAAGGCATACTTTGAATTAAGTTGATCATCATTCTTCATGGCACTGCAAAAAACAGCAAGATGTCTATGTAACTAAGAGAAAGAGGAATAATAAATCAAATCCATGTATATTCAAAGTGCCCTTCAACCTCTTTTGACAAGCTTACCCTTACCTACCAGAAGAGGTTCCAGAGGCCACATCATCATGGTAGACGTTCTTTGGAAATTTTAGAAAAGACTTCTTCCGTACAGGAATGACTCCAGCCGTGTATGTGAGAAATACACTGGCCATCAGAAGTACTTGATCAACAACAGCAATCCAATCAGAGGTTGTTGCACCATCCGGGTTTACCAAAGACCCCAAGCAAGTACTCTTCAAGGAAGTTCCCCTGAGACAAGGACTTAGTTTCAAATATGAGACACTATGAGTAAGCTCCCACATTTTCCATGTAGAGATCCGGAGAACTTTACAGGTTCCATAGGAATACTTTCTACAACTGCAAATATATAACAGAAATGTGAGGTTAACATCATTGACAATTCTTAAGTTTCAATAGTATTTTCACTTATCTATAAATAAAAAAAAAAATTTTAAAAATGATACTGCAGTTATAATATCATACATGAAGTATTTTGTGTTAACAGTTGATAATGGCTACATATCCACGCAAAAAGATAATTAACCATTATTCATTTGAATTTTAAGTAAAAGACTTTCCTGTTATCTAGGATCCAATAAATTAGAAATTATGTTCAGCAGGTCTACATCTAGGAAGCATGGACGCTTCGTTTGGGATGTTGCACCCGTGCCGGACATTTGACATGCCTGGGACACTTCTGGCTGTGTCCTTTCCAAAAAAAATTGCACAACATGGCTAAGACACAATAACAGGAGGAATCGAATACCATTTCAAAAAACAAAGAGAGCATTCATGCTCTGAATAGTAGCATTTGATTCTTAGTTTGTATTCTACTTTCTAAACTTCTATCCATTATTACTCTTAAATTGATATACATTTAACATTATATGAAAAATAAATGCTTAATAATATATAGAAAACATAAATAAAAATATATTTAATAGAGGTGTCCTGCAGTACCCATGTCCTATTTTTTTCAAAAATTGCTATGTAACTGTATCATACCCGCACCCATGTCCGTGCTTCTTAGCTCTACATATATCTGGCTTAGTTCAGGAATTCCCTATTATAGGGGGGAAAAACAAGAACACGAACACACACAAAACACAAAATTTTCAGTTTCCAGGGTCTTCTCATAAATAAACAAATTTGGTTGAAGCCCACATAATAGAGTTTTACAGTCATCACTCATCAACATATTTGACTTTCCAACACATAACATGACAAACACGCACACACACAATTTGAAGTGGAAGCAAAAAAGCAAGAGTACCCATGTGGCATTCTGAGAGTCAAATTCTGGTGGGGCGTGCAGCCTCTGTGATTGACGAGACATGATGGAGAAGAAACACATTCTGCCATTGATAACAATTTCAGCCCCCCCTCCTCAATCAACACATTGCAAATTGTCAACTGGAATAAGCTTGAACACCCACCATATCAGATTTCTACACACAATCAGCATACATATACATATAATAAATTAATCAAATTTCCACAACCCCACAAAAGTTTCAGGTCAAATTGCAGCTAAAAATGAGTTGAAATCTGGGGACATAGAATAGAATTTGAGAATTGAGAATGTGAATAAATTTATAGTTGAAGAAGCGTTACTTCAAATTCAAGAGTAGTAGAGCATGAACATGAAAAAAAAAAAAAAGAAACGAAATAAAAGCAGAAGTTACCAATGAATGAGAAGGGAAGTATGTAAGTTTGATGAAATTGGTAGAGAATGGCAGAGCGTCGTAAAAAAAGAGGAAGTAGTAGAAATGGGGAGGGTGACGAGTGAGTGATGAGGATTCGATTTGGATTTGGTATAACCTCGGTGTGTTTTTTCTTCTTCCTTCTTTCTTTTTCAACTCACTTCCCTTTCAAAAAAATAAAATAAATAAATCACCTCTCTCTCTCTCTCTCTCTACTAAAAAAAATCTATAAACACAGGATTCCAAAAATAATAATAATAATAATAATAAAAGTAAACTATGCATTTGGTCCTTTCAAATACATCATATTTTATTTTGGTTCATAATATTTACTGTGGTAATTTAGTCCTAAGGTTACCTTTTGGATGAAAATTAATGACATGTCCAATGAGCCAAAATAAAAAATTAGTTTCATTGATGTGAAAATACACTAAAATTTTATTTTAGCCATTTGCCATGTCATCAATTTTCATTTTAAAAAATAAAGATAAAGACTAAACTGATACGACACAGAGAGGTTAGAGATAAAATTAACACAATTGAAATGATAGAGGCCAATTTAAAATATGATGTATAGAATAAGGACCAAATACATAGTTTACCCAATAAAAATCTATAGACATAAATTTTTAGCTACAGCTCTAAAGAACATTCACATTAGCTTAATTAAAATTTTCTGTTTATTTTAGTATAAGAATATATATATATATATATAAATATTACATACTCACTTTTTAAAATAACCCGGCATCAAATTATTTATTTAACATTACATTTTATTAAAATATCAATTTTTAAATTTTTTTTAGTTGTTTTTTTTTTCACATACAATAATCAACATGTACTCTCTTCCTTCATCCAGACTATCTAAAGATAGAATTTAAAAAAAAAAATGCAAAATTACTAGTGACAATGTAAATTACATAATTACTATAGCAACAATATATTTTTACATAATTTTATATAACCTAATGTGGGTGAATTTTGGGATTGGTGCACTCCCTCCCTCCATAGGCATGTATAAATTGAGGGTAAAACTTAACTACAATTTTTTAGGTTCACCAATTAAAGTCAAACACATTCATTTTGAAATTATCCTTTGGAAACACAAATATGACTACTTTACAAAAAATGAGAGCAATGGTATACACAATTGTGGGGGCCAAAATGATGGATTCTTCGACTACATTACAATACCTTGTTCCATATACAAATACAGCTCTGGCTGAATATTTTATTTTTCATAAACAACAATTTCAAGGTAAAATGTGATCATGTTTTTAAGGAATTTAGGAGTTACTGGTTTAGGTAGGAATGGGTGAAATTTAATAATTTTGCACAATCTTCAAATTTTGCACTAATCTCATGTTTTGAAAACACAAGTTTAGTGCAAATTTAAAAATTTGTTGTTTTTGCACTAAAATTGTATTTTGAAAATATGAGTTCAATGCAAATATTTGAAATAATTTTGTGTATTAAAATGAAATTGTGCTTCCAAAACACAATTGTAAGGCAAATGTGTTTACATTGAAATTATGTTCAAAACATAATTTTAGTGCAAAATGTGATATAACTGAAAACATGTTTTCAATTATACATTATGTACTGTCAACTTTTGACAAATCAACATATTGTTTTTACAAAATCTTATTTTGAAAACTCAATTTTACTATTAGAAATAGTATTTTCAAAACATGATTTCACGAATAGGATATTCTCCCAAATATTTTTTTCACAACAATATCTTCAATAATTGTTAATAAAATAATGTTATGTTTGCCAATAAACCCCGCTATATAGCCTATAGGATAAAATACTCATAAAAAAATAATGGCTGAGGAGTAATGGGTTTGAGATTTGTCATTTAAACTTTGAGAGCAAAACTATAGCGTTTAAGTGCCCATATATTTTCCAAAAAAAAAAATCCCTTATATTTTCTTTAAAAAGGAAAATGAAAAAAATGAAAAAGAAGGGGAAGAAAAAAGTGATCTTAGATTTGCTCATTTGAGTTAATTTTTTAGCTAAATTGCAAACTATACCTTTAAAGTTTGGGAAGTTTTTGGATTTTATACCCTGAAATTTCAAAATTTGAACTTTGCCCCATGAAGTTATGTTCTGTTTGCATCAAAATCCTCTTTGTCCATAATTTTCATTAAGTGCTACATAAGTTTGCTACACATGTTTAGTTTGTTCAATAAAATAATGCCACATCAGTATCGTTATGCAATGCCATTTTCATATCATTTTATTGGAAGAATTAATCACGTATGGCAAGCTTATGCGACACTTAATAGAAAATAAGAATAAAGAATTATTGATACAAACATAATGAAACTTAAGGAGATAAAATCTAAAATTTGAAACTTTAGGACATAAAATCCAAAACCTCCAAACTTTAGAGATGTAGTTTGCACTTAGCATTTTTTTTTTTTATGGTGATAAGGATGGTGGCATGGATGATTACGTTTTATTGTTGAATAGGAAGACTACTAGGCATTGTTGTCTGTTGATGTGGTACTTTGATGTGACATTTGGTATGAAGTAATATTTTAGAATTCTTAAAAATGTTGAAAGATTACCATGTTTTGTTACAAATCATATAAGGGAATCATATGCTAAGAATATCTAGATTCCTACTCAACCCTCTTCTTATAGAAATGTGGATTTCTTTTAAAACAGGTGGGTATCCAGATTTTCAACCTTAAAAGAAATTATATATGTTATAAATTGACAATTTTTTTTTTTTATATCTCCTATTTGGGATTGGCTATATGCTATCCCCCCTTGGTTTATGTGTTGGGGTTGGGATAGAACCAATTAAATGTTGGTTTTGATTCGGCACAAGCACAAGTTGCCCAACAGTTTGCCAATCTTAGTAAAGAGTAAAGACACAAAGCAGGTTGGTTTTCCCTAACAAAGCTCCAGTCTTGAGAATAACATACATACAATAGCAAGCAATTACACTTCTTTCAAGACCCATTATTTTACACCCCATTATGTACAAGAATAGACTACTTTTAAAAAAAGAAAACAAAATATTTTAACATGCTAGTTGATCTCTCAATTCAGAGATCTCTTCAAAGATAGGTAATCTCTTTGATCTAAATGGGCCCCATTCATTAGTCAAATTCTCAAGCCCCTTGACAAAATCATCATCAAGGCCCAACATATCAGAATGCTCGAGTGATGGATTTGTGGACTTTAGTTCTAAAATCAACTCCTCAGCTCGTTTCCTCGACTTGAAATCATCATAACCTGGAAGTCTACCCATTAACACGTCTTACACTTCTTTCAAGACCCATTATTTTACACCCCATTATGTACAAGAATAGACTACTTTTAAAAAAAGAAAACAAAATATTTTAACATGCTAGTTGATCTCTCAATTCAGAGATCTCTTCAAAGATAGGTAATCTCTTTGATCTAAATGGGCCCCATTCATTAGTCAAATTCTCAAGCCCCTTGACAAAATCATCATCAAGGCCCAACATATCAGAATGCTCGAGTGATGGATTTGTGGACTTTAGTTCTAAAATCAACTCCTCAGCTCGTTTCCTCGACTTGAAATCATCATAACCTGGAAGTCTACCCATTAACACGTCTTGAATAACCGAATATGCTTCATCAAATCGAGACTGTTTGATCAGACAAAGGCCCAAGTTGCAGGCCTTGTTGGCATCCGGATCAATCATCTGGGCTTTACGGTACACTACTTCTGCCATCATAAAGTTTGATTTCTGCATGTAGGCCCAACCTAAATTTCCCTGTGAATTTCATCTCGAGATGAGGATTTTGAATTCTAATTCTCTTAATAAAGAAGATAAAGTTATACTATTTAGTAACAAGAACCAATAAAGAAGATAAAGTTATACTATTTAGTAACAAGGTTCTTGACAAATTTATCTTGTTAACCAAAAGTGAAATATGAGTAGTCTAATCCTTAAAATTATGGCAAAACTGCAAAGTAAAATACTATATATTTGATTGTAAATATCGACGAAAGTGTCTGGATATGTATGGTGGCTAATTTTGTTTGATCTTGAATAAACCAAGAAATTTAATATCATATATTAATTATATAATAAAAGTAAGGCCTGAAAGTTGTGGTTGCGCCAATAGATCTCATGTTTAATTAATTGCTAAGTGGTTGCACTAAATTACAATAATTTTTCAAATAGAAACAACAAATTAATTGTTCTTATCAATTTCTTCTCAATTTATTTTATAAAAATTATCGTTATCAGTCTTTTATCATCGGAACATTACTATTAACTTCTGAAAGCAGTACTAAAATTAAAATAAGGCAAGTAGAATTCCATCATGTTTTGTGTTTATCTTTTATCTCATTTTTTATTTATCTCAATCTAAAGGGATTAAGATTAACACTAATACCCTTAAGTCAATAACTTCACTTACGTGAAATGGAAGTATTGATGAGCCCAGTGTACTGAGAACTACTCTAATAAATTCTTTATTATATACCTTTCAGACGCAAACACAACCAACCAGTGATGCCAATGAAAATTTGGAAAATATTGAAATAGGTTCTTTGAAGCCTAATTGCGACTAAGTTAATGTTCCCTCCAAAATAAACGGTATTAATAGTTCAATTTTGAAATATTCTACAAATTTTAACTTTGAAGGTAAGGCATTGCAAGATTTGTGAAAACATTAAGTCAATCATGGGAAGAGGTGATCAAGAAAAACTTTACAAGGAATTTTTTTTTTTCTTTCTTCTTTTTAAATATTCTTCCAAGTTTCTCATTTGAGAGCATTATGTTGTATTTATACTTTATACGGGGCTTAATACAACGATGTAAATGTAATATTTTTTTCTCTTTACATGAATGGTAGATCACACCATGAATTTAATTATTGAGACTCAATATGAAATATTGTGTTACTAAATATACTTTATTAAATAATATTTATTTATTTTTAAATAAAGTGTATATATATATATATATTTGTTTATTTATTTTAGAGTACTAAGTGTTTACACTTTCATGAATTATTTAATATTTTGGTTGATGATGTTTACATAATGTATACTATATTAAAATTCAACTACCAATAGTTTACTCTACCTAAACTCTATTATATGCCCTTCAAAAAAAAAACTCTATTATATGTGTTTCAAGAAATCTAAAATTCTATTATCAAAAGCTTTCAGTAATCTAAAATAAAATAAAATATTTATTTTAATTTTAATATAAATTTACACACACTACACATCATGCTTTTGCGTGTTTTAATATATATTTACACACTACATGGACCAAATCTAGGTGATGAGATTGCCTTAATCAAAGGAATTTTTTTAATCATGGAATTTGATAAATATATATTTATATAGTTAGTAGGTTTTTAATAGGATTATGTGTGTGTGGTATGCTTTGTTTCTATTTAAAAATCTAATGTGAAATATATATATATATATTTTTTTTATGTTGTTGAAGGTTTTTAAAGAGTTTTACACCGAACCCTCATAGAATTTAATCTTATATTATTAAGTATAAGACTAATCTGCCAGAACTAGCAGCCTGATAAATTAATGTGAGGCTGTCAATGTAAGATATAATGTAATTAAGATATATGCATACCAATAATCTTGAAGTTTCTTGCTTAACAGAAACTTGGAACTTCTTGCCATGAGATCGTGCAGTTTTTGTGGGTTTTCCATTGAAGGCCTCTCCTTGGTAGATCATTCTTAGCTTCCGCTTTAAAAGCTCAATCTGCTCCTCTATTTTTCCTGATTTCTACATTAAAAAATAATCGCTTTACATATACTTGTAACACATACACACATGTATTTAGTACCATAGTTATTCATGAATGCATTTATTATATGAGTTAGATTCAAATTATACTTGGTGTAATTTTAAGTAATGTTATATCACAAATAACTTGTTATTGAATTTACATCTATATATTCTTAACATGCATGTTAATTTTCATGTCAATAAGATGTTATTTACTATTTGATTTATAAACTCATCTTTAATGCATTATTTTAAACTACAAAATACTTGAATTTAAACAATTGATTGATGACATGATTATATGTATACCTTGAATAAGTCGATGAGGACATTATCAAGTGAGTCCTGGGCTGATTTAGAGCAAAGGCCTCTAAAAGACTTGACAGCTTCGATAGCTTCTTCAGTTCTATCAAGTTGTTTCATCACCACCGCCATGTCCTTTAAGGCACTGTCTACTCTATCTCCTGCATTTATCGCCTTCCAAAACAAAACAATTGCTGCTTCTGGCTCCTTGTCAACCAACTGAAAAAACACGCAAAAGTTAAAGAAACTAATAACCAATTAATGTGGAACCAGGCTCTAATGTTATTATTTATGGCTAACTTTTAATTAGGACCTGCAGAAATCAATATTCAGTTGAGTAAGTACTAATTACTAAGTGTTCTTTGAGAACAACTTATCTAATTTTTTGTTAAAAATATTATAGATAAAAGGTAAATGTTAAATAAATAAGTATGTGACTCATATGGAACCCGTAAATAAAAAAAAATAAAAATAAATAAAGTAATAAGCTAACTTATAATTAAGTGAATCACAAACATGCACTAAGTAGAAAGATTTAAATTATTCAGGGAAAAATTGTTTTCAAATAATTTATTTTAGTTAATAAAATTTTTAGAAATCAACCATGCTTAATGATTTAAAAGAAGAAAAGTAAGAGAATCAACAGAAGATTGTAAACAAAGGGGCAATAACCGAGTCTCTTACATGAGAAAATATTTGAAAAGCTTAGAAAAAGATAGTTCAGTAGACAGCATTCAATCAACTTATAGTAAATACTAAGAAAGGGGTATTAATAGAAAGTTGTGATTGCTAGAATATAAAATAGAACACACAAAGTAATATTAAGGATTGTAGACTTTGTAGTTGCTACTCCCTAACATGACAACTATTAAGGTGTGATCACTAATTGTTTTCAGAAGCAGTGATCACTCAAATAATTAAACAGTTACGAACCAAAAAAAAAAAAAAAAAAAGTTTCATAGTATATGGTTTGGCACTATGTCATTAAAGTAAAAAGAAGGAAAAAATGGCATAATAGAGGGCTAGCCAGTAGCTACTTGGCATTTCATACAATAATCATATATAGTGGGATAGACTTAAAAATAATAATAATAATAATAATAATAAATTTACTTTTTTAGAGAAGAAAACAAAGGTAAACTAATTACTAAATATGTGGAAGATTTATTTTACAGGTAAAAGGCAAAGAACTCTTTATTAAGAAAAGCCGGTTGTATCAGTCTATCTAAAGTATAGAAATAAACTGTGATGAAATATTCTCAATCCGCACACAAAAATAATTTGGGATGTTTATCGCATGTCTAGTTAAATTATGAACAACTTTATTGTCTTCTCTCTTAATATGCGAGTAAGAGTAACTGATTAAAAAAACTAGAAAGAAACTTTACATCCTGGGATCAGAAGGGCAAAAGAGGCCAAAAGAGATCTATATATAATGCACACACGAGGATGCAAATTAAGAATTAAGAATATGAATAAAACATAGACACAAAATTGAATATACCTGAGCATGTTTAGCTTTAACATAAGGACCATCACCATGAGGAACCTTGTGTATAATATGATACAAATCTTTCTCTTGCTTCCCTTTTGAGCTCTTCCTCGAAATTCTATCCATAATTCTCTCTCTCTTTTTCAGTCTAATTTTACAGAGACACACCAACTTTTCTTTTAATGAAAGACGGTTGCCCAGATTTAATGAAGAAATATGGGTCAGATGCAAAAGAATGAACCTAGACGAGTTTGTGTCGATGTTCCTAGCAGCCAATCCATTGCGTCCATTGGGACACGTGTTACTTTAAGGCAGCTGAAGGTTCAACCTTTGCTAATTTGCCTCGTCCCTGATACCTCTACAGACAATTATTTGTACAGTAGGGACTACGTCCACCCTCAACAACATTATCATATCGATTTCGCAAACATTTGCCCACATACATGGCCCGCCAACTCACACGCATCTTTGGGCCAAATCACATCAGTCATGAGTTAAATAATGATAATAATAATAAGAGAAGAAGAGTACTGCAATTATAATATTTTCACAATATTTTTACAACAAATTATAAATGATAAGTTATTATTAGTTTTAATTTGAATCTACAAATTAAATTACTCTTTTGCCCACCCATAATAATGAATAACAAATCACCACTTAAGATTTATTCTAAAAATGTTGAGAACATAAAATTGCTCTAGTAATAACAGTAAACTCCTAATTCGAACGAAAATTTAGACACGTAGATATGGCATTTTTTTTCTAACATGCGATGACTTGTTTACGCAAAAGAGCTATGCCTTGGGTGTCTAGGAGTTCTAATTATTGCATTGAAAACAACGACCTCTTATTTCAAAAGAAAATCTTGACCCGTAAGTATGACATTTACATCCAAAATAAGACAACTTATTTACACGCACACACACATGCTTAGGTGTTTAGAACCTCTCATTATTGCTCTGAGCTCATTTCCGCACAATTTTTTTTACCCGTGGGCATGACGTTTTTGTTTGAAATAAGGTCGGCTTGCTTATTCAAAAGAGCTATGCCTTGCTTGCATAGAACCTTTGGTATTGCTTTGTGCTTGTTTCACATGAAAACAATGACTTTTTATTTTTTATGAAAATCTTGACCTGTAGGTATGGCATTTTCATCCGAAATACAACCGACTTGTTTACGCAAAAAAAGTTATGCCTTGGATGTCTAGGACTTCTAATTATTACTTTGAGCTTGTTTTCGGGCAAAAACAATGACCTCTTATTTCAGAAGAAAAAAATTTTCGTCCAAAATAAGATTTACTTGTTTGCGCAAAAAAAAAAAAAATTACAAAAAAAAATAAAAAACACCTTCGGTGTTTAGAACCTCTCATTATTGCTCTAAGCACATTTTCACGCAAATTATTTTACTTGTTTATAAATTTTGGTCCCCGCATTTTGTACCCGTTAATAAATTTTGGTCCCTAGCCCCAATGATGAGCTTGACATATGTCAACCAAGAGTAATAAAAGAGTTTACAATAGTTTAGAAGTAATCACAACTTAAAAGTACTCAAACATTTTGAAATCGATACTGAAAAATGACCTTTGCCCACTGTTTTGACCATAACTTTTGATCAATGAAGATTTTTTGAGTGAGGTTTACTTCATTGGAAGGTAAGCATCTTGGGCTTCAATTTGAACACAAATTTTGCCTAATTTGGACTTATATTGAGTAATTTATGACCATTTGAAGTTGGGCCAACTAGACAGTCCAATTTTCCAAGTTTTAATTTAAAACTTCATTTTAAGGACCCAAAATATTATGCTTTGATGTGGGCTGGCCCATAGACCTTTGGAATGTTCAAAGGCAATTAAAAAGCCCCAAAAAAACCCCTAATTTTAACTTATAAATACTCATCTTATATCTCTAACCAAAATGCTAGCTAGAAAGAGTTTTTTTTTTAGCCTTTATCTTCCCTAAAACCCTAATCCTTTTTTCAAAAACAAACACACACAGCCCCTTAGCACGTTTTTTACAAATAAAAAATCTCTCTTTCGTTAGTTCTAAGGAAAAAACTATTTTGCCGATTTGATTTCTCAAAACTAATCTTGTTCTTGAGTTGTGAGTATCAAAAACTATCGTATTATTTAATTCTCTTGTTCTCTTAACTTAATCTTTGTATTGTAGACACTGAGGGGCTGGTTAAATATCAAACAAGTTGTGTTTTATAAGTAAGGTGAGTCTCTCTTCATGACTTTTCCTTGATTAGGGTTTTTATAATATGTGTTCTTGTTTGCTTTTAATTTATTTACATGTTATATATGCTTAGAGATATGTTTTGCTTTGTTCATTTTTGTTTTATTGTGTCTCATCATGTTTTGATTGGTGAGTTGAATGATTGGATATATTGATGAATATGTCTTTATGTGTTAAGTGTTGTTTTTATTTGTTGTTAGATTCAATGCATGCATAGGAATAGATTTTGTTTTGTTTATTTTGGATATCTTTGTTATTAGTTTAGGTTGTTTTATATTATATTAGAAGCATGTTAGGTTGTTAATTTTATTGTTTTAGGTTCTGCTCTATTTTTAGTATTTATGGTTTCTGGGCTAGGGCTTTCTGGGCGTGTATGGGTACGTAAACTTGAAGTATGCGTACGCATACAACTAGGCTATGTATTCAGGCCTATGTATGTGCATGCATATTTGTGCCCAAAAACCCTAATCCAAGTTTTCTACTTCTATTTCTTTATTTCATTTATATAATATGCTTTTGTTTTGACCCTTCTTTATGTTTTTAAGTCTCTGTTTCTCTGTTTGATTGTTTATTTGCCTTTAACATGTTAGATTAGGGTTTTCTTCCAATGTTTTCTTTATTCTACCATGAACATGCATATGATATAATCATGCATTAATGCATAGGTGCTGTGATGCAGTAAGGTAAGTAAGATTAGGCATGCATTCATATGTACATGCATTTGGTTATGATATGATCTTGTTTAAGTTTGATGAATATGATATGTGGACTTGGAACATGCTTGTGTTCTTGATGCTCTCCAATAATTCTTTGATGCTGTCATGACCATGTGATATCTTAATTTGTTTATTGCCTTGGATTAGATGATATGATATGCATGATAGATGTATGTTAGGTCTGATATAAGTTGTCATGATAGATGTATTTTAGGTTTTGGGATGATTGACGTCATGTTGATTACTAGATGTATGATAGTGTGTGTGTGTGTGTGTGTGTGTGTGTGAATACAGATAACAATGTTGAATGAGTCTTTAATGAGATTAAGACGTAGGACACAATGATTGGAAGCCAACCCACGGGTCGGGTGGGGTTGGGTGCCTAACACCTTCCCATCCCCATACCTAAACTCCGAACCTATACTCTGATAGTAAGGTTTCGTTTGTTTTGGGTGAAAACAATTTCAGGAAAGCATTTTCCGTAAAATAGGCTGTTTGGGTGTGAAGGAAAATTCGGTCAAACAGAAAATCATTTCCGTTGACCTTCAAAAATATCCTCAGTTTACGGAAAATCATTTCCGTTCTCATTTTACCTTCAAATAACTTCCGGAAAATGAGAGAGAGAGAGAGAGAGAGAGAGAGAGAGAGAGCGCGAGGAAGCAGAGAGAGCCACGAACCCAGAGCCTAACTCCGGCGACCCACGAAGACCCACGATCCACCGCCACTCGCCGTCGACCCACGACCCACCGCCACTCGACGTCGACCCACGACCCACCGATCTTCGACCCAAACCCAGACCTTCGACCGTCAATCGCACCCCACGATCGCACCCCACCGAGATCGCATCACGCTCTTCGACGTCGCCTGCGAACCCCGAGCTCCAGTCCATCGATCGCAGCACCGCGCCGATCACACCGCGCCGCTTGATCTGGCCGCTCGAACTCATCTTATATCTCCAACCAAAACGATAACTAGAAAGAGTTTTTTTTTTTAGCCTTTATCTTCTTTAAAACCCTAATCCTCTTTTCAAAAACAAACACACACAGCCCCTTAGCACATTTTTTACAAATAAAAAATCTCTCTTTAGTTAGTTCTAAGGAAAAAACTATTTTCCCAATTTGATTTCTCAAAACTAATCTTGTTCTTGAGTTGTGAGTATCAAAAACTGTTGTATTATTTAATTCTCTTGTTCTCTTAACTTAATCTTTGTATTGTAGACACTGAGGGGCCGGTTAAATATCAAACAAGTTGTGTTTTATAAGTAAGGTGAGTCTCTCTTCATGACTTTTCCTTGATTAGGGTTTTTATAATATGTGTTCTTGTTTGTTTTTAATTTATTTACATGTTATATATGCTTAGAGATATGTTTTGCTTTGTTCATTTTTGTTTTTTGTGTCTCATCATGTTTTGATTGGTGAGTTGAATGATTGGATATATTGATGAATATGTCTTTATGTGTTAAGTGTTGTTCTTATTTGTTGTTAGATCCAATGCATGCTTAGGAATAGATTTTATTTTTATTTTTATTTTTTATTTTGGATATCTTTGTTATTAGTTTAGGTTGTTTTATATTATATTAGAAGCATGTTAGGTTGTTAGTTTTATTGTTTTAGGTTCTGCTCTATTTTTAGTATTTCTGGTTTTTGGGCTAGGGTTTTCTGGGCGTGTATGGGTACGTAAACTTGAAGTATGCGTACACATACAACTAGGCTGCGTATTCAGGCCTATGTATGCGCATGCATACTTGTGCCCCAGAAACCCTAATCCAAGTTTTCTACTTCTGTTTCTTTATTTCATTTATATAATATGCTTTTGTTTTGGCCCTTCTTTATGTTTTTAAGTCTCTGTTTCTCTGTTTGATTGTTTATTTGCCTTTAACATGTTAGATTAGGGTTTTCTTCCAATGTTTTCTTTATTCTATCATGAACATGCATATGATATAATCACGCATTAATGTATAGGTGTTATGATGCAGTAAGGTAAGTAAGGTTAGGCATGCATTCATATGTACATGCATTTGGTTATGATATGATCTTGTTTAAGTTTGATGAATATGATATGTGAACTTGGAATATGCTTGTGTTCTTGATGCTCTCCAATAATTCTTTGATGCTGTCATGACCATGTGATATCTTAATTTGTTTGCTGCCTTGGATTAGATGATATGATATGCATGATAGATGTATGTTAGGTCTGATATAAGTTGCCATGATAGATGTATATTAGGTTTTGGGATGATTGATGTCATGTTGATTACTAGATGTATGATTGTGTGTGTGTGTGAATATAGATAACAATGTTGAATGAGTCTTTGATGAGATTAAGATGTAAGACACAATGATTGGAAGCCAACCCACAGGTCGGGTGGGGTTGGGTGCCTAACACCTTCCCATCCCCATACCTAAACTCTGAACCCATACTCTGATAGTAAGACTAGTCCTTCCACGTAAGAGCATTATATTTATGGTTCCTAGACCTAATCTAGGTGGCGACTCCATCTTTTCTCCACCCTGGTCCACTTAGCCAAGGCGTACTCCCCTTTTCTAAGGAGAAGATTGTTGTGCCCACAATAGGCATGGAATTTTCGTTTGAAATAAGACCGACTTGCATATGCAAACGAGCTATTCCTTACTTGTCTTAAATCTTTGGTATTGCTTCGTGCTCAGTTTTTGCAAGAAAACAATGACCTCTTATTTTAGATGAAAATCTTGACCTATAGCTCGTTTTAATGAAAACAACAACCTCTTATTTTGAACGAAAATCTTGACCCATAGGCATAACATTTTCATTCAAAATAATCCTAACTTGTTTATGCAAAAAAACTATGTCTAGGGTGTCAAGAACCTTTGGTATTGATTCGCGTTAATTTTAACGCAAAAACAACGACCTCTTATTTTAGACAAAAACCTTGACCCATAGGTATGTTATTTTTGTTTGAAATAAGACCAACTTGTTTAAGAAAAATTCTATGCATTCGATGTCTAGAACCTCTAACTATTGCTCGAAGCACGTTTTCGCATGAAAACAACACCTTTTATTTCGGATAAAAATCTTGACCCTTAAGTATGACATTTTCCTTCGAAATAAGATCAACTTGTTTACACACACACACACACAAAAAAGAAGAAGAAGAAGAAGATATGACTTGGTTTTCTAGAACTTTAGTATCACTTTATGCTTGTTTTCTTGTGAAAACAATGAACTTTTATTTTGGATGAAAATCTTGACCCATAGGTATAACATGTTCATTCAAAATAAGATTGATTTGTTTACATCAAAAAAAAAAAAACTATGCCTTAGGTTTCTAGAACCTTTGGTATTGCTCTATGCTCGTTTTTGCGAGAAAATAACAACCTCTTATTTTGGATGAAAATCTTGACCCGTAGTTATGACATTTTCATCCTAAATAAGACCAACTTGTTCATGAAAATAAAACTATGCCCTACTTGTTTAGAATATTTTAAAACAATTTAGCAGTATAATCCTTTACGATGGAATGAAAATCTTTTGTCTCACAAATTGTGCTCTATTCTATGTCACATTGCACTGCTCAATGCAAGTTCTCTTACATATCATGAGTTCTATTTTAAGGGTATGTTTGGTTGGAATGATGAAAAAGTGGGAGGATAGAAAGTGGAGAAGGAATAGAAAAGTAGGAAGATAGAAAATATTTTAGTTTATATAATTTCTGTATGGTTTGCGGTGGAAAAGTGGAGTGATGGAAAAATAAACTCAGGGGAATTGCATTGCAAACTCCGTTGATCTCTTCAAATTTAATTCAAAACTAGAATGCAAAAGAACTTTCTTAGGGACTTGAACGCGCCATCTACAAACTGTGTTGTCTCCTTGATGTTTACGATCCAAAGTTGCCAAAATCCTCATCTTGTATAAAATCCATTTTGGTATTTTGGACATTAAGTAATTAGAAGAATAGGGAAAAAAAATTATTTTACATAATTTTCCTAAAAGAAATCAAGATAATGAGGTGGTATAAAACTTTCAAATTATTTTGAGTAATAAAACTATATATTTAAAATTAATATACTTAGATCAATATTTTAAGTTACTACTTTCAATATTATCTTTATCTATAGTTCAAGTAAAAACAAAATATTTTTTCCATTTATTGATCTATGATGAGAGAACATCTAGTTGATGGCAAGAAGTTTAATTCTCCAAGAGATGCGTGAATTATGACATACCCTACCCCACTTCGTCACTTCAAAATTTACGAGTCTCTCGTAAATTGAGTTTGACAATCTTGGGTCTGATAGTCAATAAAATTGTTCCAACATTCAATCTAAGAGGCTATGGGCCATACTCAACTAGTATAAATAAGCTATTAGGGAAAGAGTGTTTCTCAAGTAGCTAGAAAACCAGCAAAACCCTAAGTGTTCAATCATCCCTTTATGGAAAATTTTCTGCAATCCCTTCCTCCTTAGAAGGGATTTGTAGCTTTTATTTATTTTTATTGATATATATTTTTTATAACTTTGTGATATTAATGGATACCATTTTTCCTCTTGTGTACCAAGGTAGAGATTTATGTTTGGATCAGGGATGGACCTAGGATTTAAAGCTAGGGGGGGGCGGAGATAAGTGAAAAAAAAAATCAAAAAAATTCACAATTGTATCCATATGTGTTGAATATAAATTTTTTCTTTTGAAAAAAAATCAAATATTGTAGTTGATTTTCTCATGATCTACAAATAAAATAAAATTTATATTTATTATCTCACAAAAGGACTAATCAAACACTGACAATTTTATTTTGATAAATTTGTGTCTCATATATATTATATTTTTTTTTTTTCATTTTGTTTCTTTATCTTTTTTTTATTTGTAATTTGTCTCTTTATCTTTGTCACCCATTGCCCCAAACATACCAGTACCCCCACTACTAATTTATAATGCATTATATGTCTTTTATCTCCTTCTTTCTCTTTATCTCTGTTGCTTATTCCCAATATTGCCCACTACCAACAAATAGTCAAAGTGTCAAACAATCAAATGCTTTATATATTATCACTTTATAAATCACAACTCACAGTCAAATACTTTAGCAAAAACTATATATAAATCTATATAAATCACAACTCATATCTCACTTTCTCAACTCATACTCTCCCCACTCATCAGTTACCAAAAAAAAAAACACTCTGAGATAGATAGAGTCTCCTAAAAGCCCAAACACAATCACATATAAAATTCAATTCACAATCATCCTTTGCAAAAAAAAAAAACACACACACACACACACACAATCAGTCAATCATATATTTGCAACACAAACATTATATCAATGTTATGTTAGGTTTTGAAGTTTAATAAGAGAAAGAAAAACTACTTGAAATGGCAGATTGGAATTTTGGATGAAGGCTGGAGGCTGCAGCTGCCGGAGACAATGGTGGGTTAGCAGATCAGCTACCGAAGCGTTAAGGCAGCGGCAACAACGTGGGTCTGTGGTGACTTGAGGTAGGCATTGTGATGGTGGCCTATGGCAACGTCATGCAAGGCTGACAATCTATGTGGCGTCATGCTGACCATTGACTCCCAATCAGTACTCAATACTCTCTCTCAATCTCTCCACTCTAATCACTCTTTCTCTCTTGGTCTCTCTTGACTTTCTCTCTCACTTTTTTTTTTTTTAATCTGAATCGGTTTCTAGGGTTAAAAGTGTTAATGAGTTTTTTTTTTTTTTAAAAAGGGTTGGGCTTGGGGGGGCCAGTCAAGGTTGGGATGGAGGGCCTGGTAAGGGTTGGCTGGGCTTAAAGTATTATATATAACTAAAATTTTTTATTATTTTTTGGACCAAGGGGGGCCTAGACCCCCTTGGGCCCCCTACTAGGTTTGTCCCTGGTTTGGATCAAATTTCTTACAACTATAGTGTAACGACCAAAGGAAAAACGCTAGCCACATTTGTACTATACCTCAAAAGGACTAGTCACAATTGAAACTCCTTGTAGTTGTTAATAAAGCACAGATCTACCCAGTAAATACCCGATGTGAGACTCATCACACACCCACACACATCACACAATCGATCAAATTAGGGTATCACAATATCCCCCACTTAAATCCCTAACGTTCTCGTTAGGGCCCACTTTGTGGGGTAGTGTCTCTAAGCCCACACAGGGTTACTGGGTCGGCTCTGATACCATATGTAACGACCCAAGAAAAAGTGCTAGCCACATCTGCGCTATACCTCAAAAGGATTAATCATAATTGAGACTCCTTGTAGTTTGATACCCCAATTTGATCGATTGTGTGATGTGTGTGGGTGTGTGATAAGTCCCACATCGGGTATTTACGAGGTAGATCTGGGCTTTATTAACAACTACAAAGAGCCTTAATTGCGACTAGTCCTTTTGAGGTATAGTGCAGATATGGCTAGCGATTTTCCTTGAATTGTTACACATAGTTGTCTTCGAAACTGACCTTGAGCTTCATGGTGGGGTCAACCTTTTCTAAGACTCGTAAAGGTGGCAGAATGAACTATGTAAGTTTTGGCATTAGACATTCCGATTGTTGACATGATTGGCATTGATACTAGCTAGAACTAATAGAAGGATCATAAGCTCTCTCAAGTTGCAATAGAAAAAATTCAATAACTTATAATTGGAGGTGGAAGTGGATGTAGTGATACCGGTTGCAATAACATGTAATTTTGGAGGTGGAATAGAGGTTTAATAAATTGTTGCAATAATTTAAAATAAATAAATTGTTGCAATAACTTGATACCAATTATTTTTGTAATCTATTACAACAAAATTTTTGAATTGATAGCTTATTGCAACGAAGTTATCATGGTAATAAACTGATATAAATTATTTTACAATTTGTTGCAATGACAAAAATAAAATTATTATCTATGAAAATGAAGATATAGTTGCAAAAATTTGATATGAATTATTTTTGTCAATTATTTTTAATCTATTACAATAACATTCGTGAAGTAATAGTCTATTATTATAAGATATTTGAAGCAACCATTTTTTTTTATTGCAACGATATATATATATATATATATATATATTATTGCATCAAAGTTGTTATTAAAATATTTGGAGTTTATTACAACATAAGTTTTTGTTGTAAAAACCTATTACCTTAGATTTTATTGCTATAACTTGCATCAACATGTTCGTTTCAGTATGTTCGGAGGGATGGGAATAAGCTAGCCCATAGTTTAGCTAAAAGAGGAGTTTTATCTACAGACACTAATGTTTGGGTGGAAGAACTACCCTCTGAGTTGGATGCTGTATTCCAATCAGATTTTCCATAATTTTCTAATAAAATTTCACTTATATTTTTCTCAAAAAAAAGTAAAATTGCATCAACAATTGCAATAACTTTGATGTTATTGCAATGATATATATATATATATATATATATATATATATATTTGGCAAACAGTCCTAGTGTTCCTTGAGTCCATGATCACTCCTCCATCACCATTCTGTTAATTGAAAGACATCTTTAGAAATAGACACCTAAATGCCTCTAACTCCAAAACTTGGGTTCTTTATGCTGCTAGGCATGGGAACCCATACAATACCGCCGAGATAGCTTCACATCCAAGTACAAGTGATTAAGATAACTCATTGTATCTGCACAGCAAACAATTATGAACGCCCCCCCCCCCCNTGAATTGGATGTTGTATTCCAATAAGATTTTCCATAATTTTCTAATAAAATTTCACTTATATTTTTCTCCAAAAAAAAAAAATTGCATCAAAAATTGCAATAACTTTGATGTTATTGCAATGATATATATATATATATATATATTTGCATTAGGTGAAAGTGAAAGCAATACCCATGTATTTATAATATATAATGCCTTAATAACAACTTTGATGTTATTGCAATGATTTTTTATATTTTTTTATTTTTGGCATTAGGTGAAAATGAAAGCAATACCATGTAATTACAATATATAAATGCCTTAATACATAATTCATATGTTGTCTCACCCTCCCCCCCCCAAACTAGAAGCTCGTACACAAAGGATTAGGGTCCAGCTCCCAAACCTATGATCCCGGCCTCTCTACTAAATGTGACCATATTCATATGTTCACACCCTATAGCCATGTTAAGAATTACTCCCTCTGTCCCATATTTTTTGTCCTATTAGAAAAGTCAAATTTTTTAAGGGAACATTATTTATTATCTTGTCTGTTTTTTAAAAATATATAAGTTTCCAAAACTACCCTTAAATTTATCAAAAAATTGAATTATTAAATCTAAAATTACACCCACAAAAATCTGCTCCTTTTTTTTTTTTTGAGATACCATAAAAGATATTGTAGAAACTTTATTGAAATGTAATCCAAAAACCATTTACACCGTATCCATGTATGCCCTGTTCAGGCCCTACCAGAACATGGGAGAGACCATTTACACAGTCTAGACAAGTCGAGGGTTATTGCAGCCAGCTTCATGTGCTCTGTTGCTCCTTACCTATGTTAGCATTTTTGAAATTACACGTACAAATTGTAATTTATCCTTTTAATCAAATTTGAAAAATCTACATCTATCACAATACCAAAACTATTGGGTATTGGCGCCAGGCATTTTGGATTACTTCAAATACAAATTCTAGTTTATCTTTCAATCAAATCTAAGTTAGGAATCTTATTGGCACCAATTCTGAAATTTTTTTTAATAGTGGCGGCAAAAAAAGAATTAGTCTAGAGTACTAAGTGATTTTAAAGTGGAGGCAAAATTTTTTTAATAGTGGCGGCAATTTTTTTTTAATATTGGGTATTGGCTCCCCATTATCCTTTTGCTAATTGGTTCCGTGCCAAAATAAAAATACTCCCTAGATCTAAAGTATTCCTAATCTAAATCCAATACTCCCATTATCCTTTTGGGGGGAATAATTATAAGTTGCCGCATATGGGAAAAGAAAAATTGGAGAAGCAAGGTCCTCTTCGGCTCTTCCTCTTCAACTTGAATGTGATCGTGATATCATTGAGAGAGGTTTTCTTTATCTACAGTAGATGGTGTTAATTCAAGTTGAAGAAAAGTTTTTTTTTTTTTTACTTTCCCTTCTTTGGATATTTCTTGAATCCTTAAATTTTCAGTGAGGTTTTTTGTAGTTTTGTCTTTGTTGGATTGTTCAGTTTGTTTGTTTTGTTTTTTGTTTTTGGGTTTCATGAGAGAATGGCGTGTAAGGCCACATTAGAAAGAATTTTTTTAAAAAAAAAAAGAGAGAGAGAATGGCGTTTAAGATGCCAAGTCAATTGTTTTTTTATATTTATTTAAAGAGTTATAATTAATAAGGCAATTAAAAATGTGCCCCAATTAGATTGATTTTTTAAATATTTGTTGATTTTCTTTTCAAATACTCCGTAGTAGTTTTGAAAATAAAATAGGAGTATAATAAGAACATTAGTAAATTAATGACTTCTATTTTTAGAAACAGAAAAATATTTTAGGACATCCTAAAATGGAATAGAGGACAAAAAAAAAAATGAGATGGAAGGAGTATTTTACACTATTGCAATGACAATCAAGAAGTTGCAACGAAGATTGTAGGGACTCAGTTTGGATTGACCCTGAGTAGAGTATGAATGGGTTTTCAGCCCAATCAAGCCCAAACAATAAATTTGTAGAGAGTGGGTTAAAGGCTTAGGCGCTGGCCGTCGATCACCATGCATGAACTTTCTTTATAAAAAATATTAAGAGTTTCTTTACAAATGGGGGAATGCTCTTCGGCCTGTGGCCGAGGAGACCTGTTCGTTCTCTCTTTTTTCTTTCCCCCTCCTTCTTTACTTTACTTGCTTTTCTTATATAGTATTCATCTTCCTATCTCCTTCTTCCATCTGTTGATCATCCATTTGCCTCTCTTCTGGCCGTCCGTCCCATCAGAGGCCTTATCAGTACTCAAGTGGTTCACTCTGACCAACGTTGCCCTGCTAAGGGGTTATATCCCCATTAATGCGGCCAGAGGGGTTAGGTGAATGCATTAAGTGTGAATGTGACAGCTTGCTCTGGGCTTGTCCCCTCCAAAAATTATCCTTAGTATGCCGAGGATCTCTTGGTCTCTCTTGACTTTCTCTCTCACTTTTTTTTTTTTTTTTTAATCTGAATCGGTTTCTAGGGTTAAAAGTGTTAATGAGTTTTTTAAAAAAAAATTTGGGTTGGGCTTGGGGGGGCCAGTCAGGGTTGGGATAGGGGGCTTGGTAAGGGTTGGCTGGGCTTAAAGTATTATATATAACTAAAATTTTTTATTATTTTTTGGACCAAGGGGGGCCTGGACCCCCTTGGGCCCCCTAATAGGTTTGTCCCTAGTTTGGATCAAAGTTCTTACAACTATAGTGTAACGACCAAAGAAAAAACGCTAACCACATCTGTGCTATACCTTAAAAGGACTAGTCACAATTGAAACTCCTTGTAATTATTAATAAAGTCCAGATCTACCCAGTAAGTACCGATATGAGACTCATCACACATCCACACACATCACACAATCGATCAAATTAGGGTATCATAATATCCCCCACTTATATCCCTAACGTTCTCGTTAGGGCCCACTTTGCCGGGTAGTGTCTCTAGCCCACACAGGGTTACTGGGTTGGCTCTGATACCATATGTAACGACCCAAGGAAAAGTGCTAGCCACATCTACGCTATACCTCAAAAGGATTAATCATAATTGAGACTCCTTATAGTTTGATACCCCAATTTGATCGATTGTGTGATGTGTGTGGGTGGTTAGCTCTGATACCATATGTAACGACCCAAGGAAAAGTGCTAGCCACATCTACGCTATACCTCAAAAGGATTAATCATAATTGAGACTCCTTGTAGTTTGATACCCCAATTTGATCGATTGTGTGATGTGTGTGGGTGTATGATGAGTCCCACATCGGGTATTTACTAGGTAGATCTGGGCTTTATTAACAACTATAAAGAGCCTCAATTGTGACTAGTCCTTTTGAGGTATAGCACAGATATGGCTAGCGATTTTCCTTGAATCGTTACACATAGTTGTCTTCGAAACTGACCTTAAGCTTCATGGTGGGGTCAACCTTTTCTAAGACTCGTAAAGGTGGCAGAAATGAACTATGTAAGTTTTGGCATTAGACATTCCGATTGTTGACATGATTGGCATTGATACTAGCTAGAACTAATACAAGGATCAAAAGCTCTCTCAAGTTGCAATAGAAAAAATTCAATAACTTATAATTGGTGGTGGAAGTGGATGTAGTGATACCAGTTGCAATAACATGTAATTTTGGAGGTGGAATAGAGGTTTAATAAATTGTTGCAATAATTTAAAATAAATAAATTGTTGCAATAACTTGATACCAATTATTTTTGCAATCTATTACAACAAAATTTTTGAATTGATAGCTTATTGCAACGAAATTATCATGGCAATAAATTGATATAAATTATTTTACAATTTGTTGCAATGAAAAAAATAAAATTATTATCTATGAAAATAAAGATATAGTTGCAAAAATTTGATATGAATTATTTTTGTCAATTATTTTTAATCTATTACAATAACATTCATGAAGTAATAGTCTATTATTATAAGATATTTGAAACAGCCAATTTTTATTTTTTATTTTTATTGCAACGATATATATATATATATATATATTATTGCATCAAAGTTGTTATTAATATATTTGGAGTTTATTACAACATAATTTTTTGTTGCAAAAACCTATTATCTTAGATTTTATTGCTGTAACTTGCATCAACATGTTCGTTTCAGTATGTTTGCAGGGATGAGAATAAGCTAGCCCATAATTTAGCTAGAAGAGCAGTTTTATCTGTAGACACTAATGTTTGGGTGGAAGAACTACCCTCTGAATTGGATGTTGTATTCCAATAAGATTTTCCATAATTTTCTAATAAAATTTCACTTATATTTTTCTCCAAAAAAAAAAAATTGCATCAAAAATTGCAATAACTTTGATGTTATTGCAATGATATATATATATATATATATATTTGCATTAGGTGAAAGTGAAAGCAATACCCATGTAATTATAATATATAAATGCCTTAATAACAACTTTGATGTTATTGCAATGATTTTTTTATTTTTGGCATTAGGTGAAAATGAAAGCAATACCCATGTAATTACAATATATAAATGCCTTAATAACATAATTCATATGTTGTCTCACTTGATTCTTAAAAAAAAACATGCCTTTCACTTGTAAGAAAAGGTTGAAACCAAATCCCACAATTCCAACAATCGCATCAAATATAATCTTGATATGCACTTGCTGGATATTCCCTACAATGGAAGTTAGGAAGGTGATAGAGCAAAAGCAAAATAAGCTATTCCCAATTGGTCTACAAGAACTAAAGATTTTCTTGGTGGAATTTCCAAGATTGTCCTACCCTAGAAATATTAAGACACTATTGAAAGTAAACTATTTCAAACCCTGTTGATTATAGCATGTGTCAAAGATTAACACTCAGGTGCTCGAGAGATGACAGTTTGTGCAATAAAAGCATCACGGAATACTTCGTAAGCTACTTTTGGCAAACTAGTCCTGGTGTCCTTGAGTCCATGATCACTCCTCCATCACCCAATTCTGTTAATTGAAAGACATCTTTAGAAATAGACACCTGAATGCCTCCAACTCCAAAATTTGGGTTCTTTATGCTGCTAAGCATGGGAACCCATACAATACCCGCTGTGATAGCTTCACATCCAAGTACAAGTGATCAAGATAACTCATTGTATCTGCACGACAAACAATTACTGAACGCCCCACCCCCCAAAACAAGAAGCTCGTACACAAAGGATTAGGGTCCACCTCCCAAACCTGTGATCCCAGCCTCTCTACTAAATGTGACCATATTCATATGTTCACACCCTATAGCCATGTTAAGAATTACTCCCTCCGTCCCATATTTTTTGTCTTATTTGAAAAGTCAAACTTTTGAAGGGAACATTATTTATTATCTTGTCTATTTTTTAAAAATATATAAGTTTTCAAAACTACCCTTAAATAAATTTATCAAAAAACTGAATTATTAAATCTGAAATTACACCCACAAAAATCTGCTCCTTTTTTTTTGAGATACCGTAAAAGATACTGTAGAAACTTTATTGAAATGTAATCCAAAAACCATTTACACCGTATCCATGTATACCCTGTTCAGCCCCTACCAGAACATGGGAGAGACCATTTACACAGTCCAGACAAGCCGAGGGTTATTGTAGCCAGCTTCATGTGCTCTGTTGCTCCTTACCTATGTTAGCATTTTTGAAATTACATGTACAAATTGTAATTTATCCTTTTAATCAAATTTGAAAAATCTACATATATCACAATACCAAAACTACTGGGTATTGGTGCCAGGCATTTTGGATTACTTCAAATACAAATTCTAGTTTATCTTTCAATCAAATCTAAGTTAGGAATCTTATTGGCACCAATTCTGAAATTTTTTTTAATAGTGGCGGCAAAAAAAGAATTAGTCTGGAGTACTAAGTGATTTTAAAGTGGAGGCAAAATTTTTTTAATAGTGGCGGCAATTTTTTTTTAATATTGGGTATTGGCTCCCCATTATCCTTTTGCTAATTGGTTCCGTGCCAAAACAAAAATACTCCCTAGATCTAAAGTATTCCTAATCTAAATCCAATACTCCCCATTATCCTTTTGGGGGGAATAATTATAAGTTGCCGCATATGGGAAAAGAAAAATTGGAGAAGCAAGGTCCTCTTCGGCTCTTCCTCTTCAACTTGAATGTGATCGTGATATCATTGAGAGAGCTTTTCTTTATCTACAGTAGATGGTGTTAATTCAAGTTGAAGAAAAGTTTTTTTTTTTTTTTTTTTACTTTCCCTTCTTTGGATATTTCTTGAATCCTTAAATTTTCAGTGAGGTTTTTTGTAGTTTTGTCTTTGTTGGATTGTTCAGTTTGTTTGTTTTGTTTTGTTTTTTGTTTTTGGGTTTCATGAGAGAATGGCGTGTAAAGCCACATTAGAAAGAATTTTTTAAAAAAAAAAAAAAGAGAAAGAGAATGGCGTTTAAGATGCCAAGTCAATTGTTTTTTTATATTTATTTAAAGAGTTATAATTAATGAGGCAATTAAAAATGTGCCCCAATTAGATTGATTTTTTAAATATTTGTTGATTTTCTTTTCAAATACTCCGTAGTAGTTTTGAAAATAAAATAGGAGTATAATAAGAACATTAGTAAATTAATGACTTTTATTTTTAGAAACAGGAAAATATTTTAGGACATCCTAAAATGGAATAGAGGACAAAAAAAAATGGGACGGAAGGAGTATTTTACACTATTGCAATGACAATCAAGAAGTTGCAACGAAGATATTATAGCAATAACCTGTTATTAATTATTTTACAATTAATTGTAATGACAAACATGAAATAATAATCTATTGCAACGAAAATATCATTGCAATAATTTGACCCGAATTATTTTTGTTAGTATTTTCAATCTATTGCAATAAGATTCATGACATATAGTATTTTTGAATTAAATTTGTGACATCAACAAATAAACCATATGTAGACACTATTAAAATCAGTCTAACCACGGGTGCTTTAAGTCTAATTTTCCCTATATTTTCATATTGATAAAATTTAAAATTCTACTATTAAACAATGATAATTGTTCATTATCACTTTTTAATCGTCTAGTCTTAGTATTTATATAACCTACCAAGTATTGAGAAAAAAAAAAGAAGAAGAGGGAATAGTTATCCTAGTAATCTAGTCCTTGCTTTTTTGTCCTTTTTTATGTGAACACGTCCAAGTGTTGAACCAGCAAAGGGGCCGAGAGGCCATCTGCTCCTTGTTGTGCCCATAATAATGTAATAAAGATTATGTGTGTGGATTAATTTTATGTATTTATGTATTTTTCTCTCAGTATATATATAGATAATTGATGTTTGGTTTTACAATAATGTTTCTGATGCTCTTGATTCCCTCATTCGAACATCTGGGATTATTTAGTATATGTGACAAGTCCCATTGATAGAAAGAGATCAAGAACTTTTGTTTCTTGCCCAACTTAGTCCATCCCTGCAATAAGATTTCATTTAAAGGTTCTCTATGTAAAAATTAATTGCATTACTGCTCATAATTTAAACAAAATGGGTACGTGAAGCAAGGGAGTCAATCTCAATACCGGTGTACTGTTTCAGGCTTATTACTTTTTTTTTTTTTATATATATTTATAAATATATATATATATATATTATAATAAAAATAAAAGTTTACCATAAAACATTACCTCAATTCAGAACAAATTATTCATAGTTTTAGACTTTACTTTTTTATTTTTATTTTTATAATTTATATATATAGGGACACAAACCTACTCGTGTCTAGTTAACCGACAAAGATCTAGATTGAAGAAAACTTCTTAGATCTGAACAGAAGAAGTCTTTTGCTTTGTGTTTTCTCTAAGGATAGGAAAAAACAAGTAAGGTAAGAAAACAAAAATAGATGGGTTTTTTAACATCCGTTTGCTAGGTTGTCATTTGACAGGTGTTAAAATTTTAAGAGGGCATTTAAGTAATAATACCTAAAGAACTATACTTAAGTTTAGTTATTTTTTATTTTTTTATCTCCTAGTTTTCCACTCAACCAAATAGTTTTTTTTTTATTTTTTATTTTTTTATCTCCTAGTTTTCCACTCAACCAAATGGTCTATTAGGTTATTTGTGATTAAATAAAAAGTATAGGGGCACAAAACCTACATGTGTCGAATGATTATTGGATTTACTTTTTACCAAGTACAAGTGATGCTTCCATGTTTAAGTGATGTATCCAATCATAAATTGACAATTGTGCAAGTTGTGGAAAAGTGTTTGGTTCTATTTGTATTTGGATTTGCATTCTTTTTTGTTAAATGAATTATGAAAATTGACTAGTGAGAGATTGCATTTTTGTGGAGAGAAATTCTAGATTGACAACCAAATACACACCTAAACCCACAATTTGCTTAAGTGTCACCTTGTAATTGGGGCATAGACATTTTCTTTTTCAACAAGTACTCGTGGTGGTCTAGTATACTAGTGTTGTAATTCAATCACAAGTAGACACCTACATATGTTGTGAAATTGGGTGTGTTTGCAAGCAAAGACTATGAAGTTGCTCACGGGTGCTTAAATAAATGTGCTATAAATACAATAAATTTTATTGTTGTTGAGAAGATAGATTAGAATAGAAGCTAATTTCAAAAAGTTAGATCCCCTTGGATTTTTTAAAATAATTTTGAAATTATTAAAAAATATTTTCATTTTTTTTCCAATCTAATTTCAGACAGTTTATCATCTAAGTGTTTGGGGTTGGATAAATATGTTCATTTTCTTCTTGTATTTTTATTTTATATTGATTTCAGAAATTTTTAATAATGAAATAATTTCATATCTTATTGTTAAATTTAGACCGCAATTTTCAGAAAGGATTCCTTCATTTAGGTCCGCCACTTATACTACTTTATTTTCTACTAGTTATATAATTTCCAATGTCACTTGTGAAAATACCAACTATCCTCTCGGTGGGTTCTACATAATCATTATTTAAAAATAAAAATGGCCTACTTATATTCATATATACCACTAAAACCATAGCCTCCACTATTTTTCTTATTTTTTAGTTTTTAATTTTTTTTTTCAATCTTGTTTTTGCTATAATCCAAATTTTAACTACTTAAAAGAATAGAGAAAAAAATGTTGAATTCAACATTTTTTTTTAATAGCATTCAAGGCAGTGAGGATACAAAATTACTATTACATTGTTATACTCTTTACACTTTTACAATAATTTATTTTAAGAATAAAATTGATAGTTTGAATTCTATTTATTTAGATTAATATCCAAATTTAATTAATATATATTTGTGTATTTAATTTGCTATTAATATCAATTAATTTTTTTTAGATTAATTTTGCTTTCAACATTGCCCCTCCTAAATTGAGTTCCTGGTTTCGCCACTGATAATAAGGATATTTGATATGATTACATCTTCACATCAAGGTGGTCAATACCGTACCGTACTGGCTGGTACCGCCAGTATGTACCANAGGCTTTTTTTTTTTTTTTTTTTGGTTTCCCACAATAAAAATAAAAAATAAAAAAAGGGTCGTTTTGGGCCCAAAAGGCTCGGCATGTTATCCACTAGGCCGGTTCTCTTTCTTTTGTTGAATCCAGTTAGTGGGCCGGCTAGTGATTCAATGGGCCAAATTTGGGTCATGGATGGCACAGCAAGACCAAACTATTTGCCATCAAAACGACAAGTTGTTTAGTTAGTTAAATGTCAGGTGCCTTGAGATGAAGTTGTTTAGACTTAAGCTGCGTTGTTTTATAATTTTAATATACTCAGATTAATATTTTTAGTTATTACTTTCAATATTATCTTTATTTTAATGTTCAAGTAAAAACAAAATCTTTCTTTCATTTATTGATCTATGATGAGAGAACATTTGGCTGATGGCAAGAAGTCTAATTCTTTAAGAGACGCGTGAATTATAACATACCTTACCTCACTTCGTTAATTCAAAACTTACGAGTCTCGTAAATTTTGAGTTTGATAATTTTCGGTTTGACAGCTAATAAAATTGTTTCAACATTCAATCTAGGAGGCTATGGGCCTTACTCCACTGGTATAATACCTGTTAGGAAAAAAGTATTTGTCAAGTAGTTAGAAAACTAGCAAAACCCCAAGTGTTTAATCATCCCTTTATGGAAAAATTTCTGCAATCTCTTCTTCCTTTTTCTCTTCCTCTTTCTCTTCCTCTTTCTCTTCCTCCTCCTCAAAAGGGGTTTGTAGCTTTTATTTAATTTTTAATTTTTTTTATAACTTTGTGATATTAATGGATACCATTTTTCCTCTTGTGTACCAGGGTAGAGATTTATGTTTGGATCAAGGTTCCTACAGCTATAGTTCTCTTCGAATTGCTGTTCTCTTTTTCTATAGAGCTTGGCAGAATAGGCGTAGAGCAAACAACAACGTTGCACATCCCTATGCATGTAATAATGAAGATACTATGTATGTAACACCCTAGGGCTGGGATGTCAACTGGCCTAATTAGGCCATTGGAAATTTCCTAGCTTCATCATGTTGACAACTTTTGGTTTGATTATACCGTGATTCTTTTGCGGCCACAAAGTGTGAAATTAGATTCCGGGACAAAATGGACTTCTGCCATTTTCGGACAAATTATATAAAGAAATGTCCTTCTTTCCAAACTAAATAAGGAAATGCTTCTCTTTTAAAACTCGATTTTTGATAAATCGAGTTAGAAAAAAAAATTCTGAAGCCCTATAGTGGCGTTTTAAGGAGCCTATAGTGACATTTTAAGGATCTATAGTGACGTTTTTTGACTTGACTTCAAAGAAATCGAGTTATAGGTAAAAAAATGCCACTATAGGTTAATTTCATTGCTTATAACTCAATTTTATTGAAGTCGAGTTAAAAAACGTCACTATCGATCCTTAAAACGTTATTATAGGCTTCTTAAAAATGCCACTATAGGACCTAACTCGATTTATCAAAAATCGAGTTTTAAAAGAAGAGCATTTTCCTATATAATTTGCCCAAAAAGGGCAAAAGCCCATTTTGTCCTTATATTCCGTTATTAAAATTAAGTCTAAATAGCTTGTTCAAATGTCCATTTCATATCTTTCTTAAAGAAAATGGTCATTTCATAATATTAAAAACAAGTATTTCAGAAACATTTTAAAAACTACACATCG
The DNA here is from genome assembly GCF_002906115.3 of Quercus suber. Taxonomy (NCBI): domain Eukaryota; kingdom Viridiplantae; phylum Streptophyta; class Magnoliopsida; order Fagales; family Fagaceae; genus Quercus; species Quercus suber. The sequence continues at coordinate 1,261,723 of NW_027069614.1, forward strand.
TTTACACAGACTTGGCCTCAGTCAAATCTAATCCACTAAAGATACTTTTTTCCCTAAGGAACACTTTCTGAAAAATGCGGTCTAAAATTAACAATATGTCTTTCAAATGAGACACCCATGGCCATGAGTTTTGATAAAAATAAGAATTTATTGATTGGTTTTTGTGTACTTATCATAGTTCATCACCTTCTATCTTAAACATACCCAGTCCAAGATGTGCTTTACCAGTGGGGAAATTCTGATTCATAAGAAGATTAATAATTTAATTTATTATGTGTAGTGTGTACAGAGCCTTCTGTTTTGTCTGGTGCTGGTCAGTGGTCACGAACTTTTTGCGGGCCGTTTGGTAACATTGTTCTTGTAACATTGTTTGTATTTTTTAGAAATGCATATAGGTGAAAAAATATGCGAAAATACATGTAATATTGTTTAAAAATTGAAAATATGTACCAAATGGGCCTGTACATTCCCTCCGCTCTCTTCTAGTTTTTACAAGTTGATATTTTTTCATTTTCTTTTTTCGCCACTTTAAGTTAAAGTTTGGCATGTATTTTTTATAAAAATATTTATAAAAAATATTATTTAATATAAGTGTGAAAGTAAATTTCTATGAACAATATTTTTTATTATTTCATTTTTATTCTCAATCGAAGAGTTTTTCATTCTTCCATTATTTTTTTTTGGTTTCCCACAATAAAAATAAAAAATAAAAAAAGGGTCGTTTTGGGCCCAAAAGGCTCGGCATGTTATCCACTAGGCCGGTTCTCTTTCTTTTGTTGAATCCAGTTAGTGGGCCGGCTAGTGATTCAATGGGCCAAATTTGGGTCATGGATGGCACAGCAAGACCAAACTATTTGCCATCAAAACGACAAGTTGTTTAGTTAGTTAAATGTCAGGTGCCTTGAGATGAAGTTGTTTAGACTTAAGCTGCGTTGTTTTATAATTTTAATATACTCAGATTAATATTTTTAGTTATTACTTTCAATATTATCTTTATTTTAATGTTCAAGTAAAAACAAAATCTTTCTTTCATTTATTGATCTATGATGAGAGAACATTTGGCTGATGGCAAGAAGTCTAATTCTTTAAGAGACGCGTGAATTATAACATACCTTACCTCACTTCGTTAATTCAAAACTTACGAGTCTCGTAAATTTTGAGTTTGATAATTTTCGGTTTGACAGCTAATAAAATTGTTTCAACATTCAATCTAGGAGGCTATGGGCCTTACTCCACTGGTATAATACCTGTTAGGAAAAAAGTATTTGTCAAGTAGTTAGAAAACTAGCAAAACCCCAAGTGTTTAATCATCCCTTTATGGAAAAATTTCTGCAATCTCTTCTTCCTCTTTCTCTTTCTCTTTCTCTTCCTCCTCCTCAAAAGGGGTTTGTAGCTTTTATTTAATTTTTATTTTTATTTTTTATAACTTTGTGATATTAATGGATACCATTTTTCCTCTTGTGTACCAGGGTAGAGATTTATGTTTGGATCAAGGATCCTACAGCTATAGTTCTCTTCGAATTGCTGTTCTCTTTTTCTATAGAGCTTGGCAGAAGCGTAGAGCAAACAACAACGTTGCACATCCCTATGCATATAATAATGAAGATACTATAACACCCTAGGGCTGGCATGTCAACTGGCCTAATTAGGCCATTGGAAATTTCCTAGCTTCATCATGTTGACAACTTTTGGTTTGATTATACCGTGATTCTTTTGCGGCCACAAAGTGTGAAATTAGATTCTGGGACAAAATGGACTTCTGCCCTTTTCGGGCAAATTATATAAAGAAATATCCCTCTTTCCAAACTAAATAAGGAAATGCTTCTCTTTTAAAACTCGATTTTTGATAAATCGAGTTAGAAAAAAAAAATTCTGAAACCCTATAGTGGCGTTTTAAGAAGCCTATAGTGACGTTTTAAAGACCTATAGTGACGTTTTTTTACTCGACTTTAAAGAAATCGAGTTATAGGTAAAAAAATGCCACTATAGGTTGATTTCATTGCCTATAACTCAATTTTATTGAAGTCGAGTTAAAAAACATCACTATCGATCATTAAAACGTCATTATAGGCTTCTTAAAAACGCCACTATAGAGCATAACTTGATTTATCAAAAATCGAGTTTTAAAAGAAGAGCATTTCCCTATATAATTTGCCCAAAAAGGGCAAAAGCCCATTTTGTCCTTAGATTCCGTTATTAAAATTAAGTCTAAATAGCTTGTTCAAATGTCCATTTCATATCTTTCTAAAAAAAAATGGTCATTTCATAATATTAAAAACAAGTATTCCAGAAACATTTTAAAAACTACACGCATCGTTTACACAGACTTAGCCTCAGTCAAATCTAATCCACTAAAGATACTTTTTTCCCTAAGGAACACTTTCTGAAAAATGCGGTCTAAAATTAACAATATGTCTTTCAAATGAGACACCCATGGCCATGAGTTTTGATAAAAATAAGAATTTATTGATTGGTTTTTGTGTACTTATCATAGTTCATCACCTTCTATCTTAAACATACCCAGTCCAAGATGTGCTTTACCAGTGGGGAAATTCTGATTCATAAGAAGATTAATAATTTAATTTATTATGTGTAGTGTGTACAGAGCCTTCTGTTCTGTCTGGTGCTGGTCAGTGGTCACGAACTTTTTGCGGGTCCTTTGGTAACATTGTTTTAGTAACATTGTTCTAGTAACATTGTTTGTATTTTTTGAAAATGCGTGTAGGTAAAAAAATATGCGAAAATACATGTAATGTTGTTGAAAAACTGAAAACATATACCAAATGGGCCTGTACATTCCCACTGCTCTCTTCTAGTTTTTACAAGTTGATATTTTTTCTTTTTCTTTTTTCCCCACTTTAAGTTAAAGTTTGGCATGTATTTTTTATAAAAATATTTATAAAAAATATTATTTAATATAAGTGTGAAAGTAAATTTCTATGAACAATATTTTTTATTATTTCATTTTTATTCTCAATCGAAGTGTTTTTCATTCTTCCATTTTTTTCACTACCAACCAAATATTACAAAGAAAAACTAAAATCCCTTTTATTTCTCAGTTTTTTTTTTTTTAAGCCAAAATTACGTGGGCACCTTTTCTATTCTTTGTTCTGCATCCGGCGTCCTGATCCTCTAGGTGGAACGGATAGAAACAATTCTTAATCAATCCTTGTGCTTCAGATCAATTTTGTGGCGCTCTAGTCGTAATGATCTATGAATGTAGAATCAAATCATGTTTTTTTTTTTTCAATGTAGGTAGCACATATGTTGTTGTATTTTATTGTTGAAAACCTTTGTATACGATATCCAACAGGAAGTCTGGATCCTCTTCCTGACCCACATCAGTAATTCCAAAACACATGATGTGATTTTTGAAATATATTTCTTCTTTGTGCTTCCAAAACTCTTCATGGATGTTACAATAATTCAAGCATATGTATGGTTTGAACAAACTCTAATAATCTTTTAGAGAGAATTAGTAATTGTGTTTGTATTGGAGGAGAGGAGATCAGCGGAACGGGGTGGGGGTTTACGTTCCCCTAGTTTAGACTTAATTTTTCTGCCACCAAAGCTTATAAAATAAAAAAACATGCACAAAATACATTGAGCCTACATAACTCAAGTCTGTTTTACCCTTTTACTCAAGCTATTGACACCCCAAACAATCTAAGGGAACATGTTTGTTGACACTCACAATCAAGGATCTGCCTCTAAGACACAACTGATAGTGATTGCTGCCTTGGAGCCTTTCCATTTTGCTAGTACGTGTTGTGAATTTGGGTGTGGAAATAGTTGTGTCCGTAGAAGGACTTGTATTCTAATCCACCTCCCAAATCTGACCAATACTTGATATGTAAACTGCGTAATAAAAAATCAACACCAATTTTACCATGAACACTAGGCAGCATCAGCTGGCAAATCAAGGAGCTTCCAAGAAATAATTTGGAGAATGTCCAAGATTAACTTTGGGAACAAAAATGCTTTTTGAGATGTGCAGAAGTGATGAAAAGCCGTATGTCATGCAAAAGATTCAAATAGAACTGAAAATCTTACCTGCATATTTTCCAGTATCATTAGGTTTTGATGATCTAATTACAGAGAGAAGCTATCCACACAAGTCAAATCAAAGAGGAAGCCTATCTGAAGGTTTTATTGCTGCAGCAACACTGAGATCAGGCCTCATGTACTTCTCATATGAGACTCTCTCAACTGTCCTTTTCCAGCAGCTTTATGGAATCCAAAGATCATCTTTGCGCAATCTCTGAAGCAATCAAATAAACATATTTGAGATTCGAAGGAAAGTGAAAAGTAAAAAAGATACTGAATCTTGAAAAGTACCTGAGTTGGGACTCTTCATAGCATGCTTGTTTGCAAAGCAGAGGGGTCCAAGCTGGAGTCATGTGCAGGTTGCATTTTGCAACATAGAGAGATGATGCAGATAGCAATGAGGGCTTAAACATTAGAGCTTCATATTCAACTAAGCAGAGTTTGATGAGGTAGAATGTCAGGTGTTCAAGCTGGGAGAAATTTCCACAAGGAGATACAAACAATCAGCAAATTTAGAATTGCAAGTATATCCAGTCTAGACTCCAGACTCGAGACTAAACACACAGTCTGCGCATTTACTAACAATTAGTAGAGCAGACTTTTAAAAGCTACTAAATACCTTTGAGTCTGACTGAACAGCCTTAAGAAATTAACCTTAACATAAACACACAAGGAGTAACTACGTCAAGACGAAACTTTAATTGCTTAAGAATATGACTTTCCTGGAGAGCAAAGCCAACGTGTATTTGTTAGAATCAAGCATTATTTGTTAGAGTAGCCACATCATCTATCTCTTTCTTATTCTTTCAAGTAATATCATTATTTTTTAATTAAATCTCCCATGTTTAGTAATTTCTTTAAGTACTATAATGAATATTATATTTTGAATCTCAATTAACTATATATATATTGAAAAACAACTTAAAACTTAACAACAAAGAAAACCTAGTTCCAAATATTTCTTACTTTTATATATTACACATCTACGAATGGTTGGGAATTTTAGAGGGATGTGGTGAAGGAGAGAGAGAAGACTATACTTGTTCTATCGAAATCTTCTCTTAAATATGTTGTTTTATAAGAAGAAACTGGTTTTGAGCAAGATAGTATAAATGAAACTAGTCAAAGGTAGGTAAATATTTATTTATGTATTTTCTTAGTCATGGCTTTATAGAACATCTAGAGTTTGTCTTTAGCTAGGTACGTAATAGAGATGGCTTTTGGTTGCTACATCGATCTTTGAGGGGATGGCAATCTTGAGCTGTGGATTTAATGTGACATTGCAACAATTTGGTTTGATGTCAATTTCAAGTGATTTGGCTAGTCAAACCAGTTTTCTTTTCTATAATGATTGATTCCTTATGAAATTTCTAAATCAAAAGAACAAAAAAGAGCGAAAAAAAAAAAAAAAAAAAAAAGAAGGGGATAGTTAAGTCATTGATGCAACTATTCATCTTTGTTTTATTTTTTCCCCAAATTAGGGAGATAGAATTTTGGTAGGTCAAGGGAGAAAAACCTAGGTCTTACCAATTTTTCATCTTTACCTTCTCCCCAACTAAACACTAATAAAACTAATTTTCTCTTCACTTTTCTCTCATCTATTTTCTATCCTCCCTATCTCATCCTCAACCAAATAGGCCCTAAGATTCATCTCACAGTATTGTTATCACACTTAAAACTTTTCATCTTGGTTTAAAACATGTGCCTTAGGTGGATCCTCTTGGAGGGGATCATATTGTAAAAAGAAAAGAAAAATCTGTGTAGAACAATAATTATTTATATTTTTAGGTCAATAGTGTTTTCATATATTAATTTGGATCCAAATGTAGTTCATTTTCTCTCTCTCTCTAGAATCCTCTTTCCATCGCGACTAGTTCATATTAAATATTACAAATTTAAATATCACATTATTTAAAACTTTGCAATGAATTTTCTCTTTTTCCAATAAAATAGGGAGGACTTGTCCATTACAAAAATTATGATGAGTCTATAATTAGATCGATTTAATTGTAATTGTAATTTCTCAATCTTGATGAAAAGTAAGCTTAAGTTGGGTAATAATACCATGCTTTTTTTTTTTTTTTCTTTATTGGTTATATTTTGAGTGAAGGAAGGAAAATTAAATTATGAATGTAGGGATATGGGCCCAAAATTGTATGTTGGGCCTTGAGCCCAATCAAAGGACGACGGCCTGTCCGAGGATGGACGAACATTCATAAGGGGATCCAGTTTGAATTCTCGTGAGGAGGGAAGGAGTAAAAGGTGATCCAAGGAGTAACTCCTCCTCGACTATGACAAATATAGTTTGGACGAGCATTCCAACGATGAAAACAACCTCCATAGAAGTTCCAGTGACAGGAATGTACATCTTTAGTGGACTAAAAGGTGGAAGCTAGGAGGTATCCAAAGAGAGACTGGTACCACTGCATTTAATGCACTGTAGTTACTTTTCTTGCCACATTTATGATTGAGAAGACCCCTGAACGGCGCTGCCTAGGCTACCACAACTCACAGGAAGCCAGCAAGAGTGTCTGATGGGACAGGCACTCGAGTAGGGGCTCAAACGATCAACAAGTGTAGAAATAGGATGATCCAAAGTGACCTATATAATGTAAGAGACCCTCCATGAGTGAGGGGGAGGAAAAAAGAGAGAAAAAGAAAGAGAGAAAGAATACGGTAGCAACTCGAATTGCACAGATACTCTATGTAACCAATTTGTCATGAAGAACTTACCCTCTCGGATAGTGAGTTCACTTCCTCGAACAACAAATTCATTCATCTCTATATTCCTCATTCTTGCTTATTCACTCTTTAAAAAACCTTACTAGCCGTTGTCAAGCTCATTGGGGCCTAGTTTTACAACCCCCTCTCTACAAATTTATTGTATTGGGCTCACTGGGCCAAGATCCATATATCTTGGGCTTGGGCTTCAAATCAAGTCCCTATAATTGGCACCGTTTGTGGGAAGAACTTATGTGATAGTGAATGCAGCTGCTAACAATGGTAGGCTCAGGTCTACACCAGGCTGAATCCATAACATCCCAGCGTGAAAACCCCCTCGCCAAGCCCAAACATAGAGGAGATCGAGAAGGCAGTGTGCACACTACACATACTAGCAAAAGCCATACTCGAGTCAGAAGTCACGTCTCTTAAGACCAGCTTCACAGAGCCATGCAGTTGGAAATTGACCAGTTAAAGAGGGAACTACGCCATGCACGATGAAAACGAACTCCCTCTAACTCTGATACTTCTTCTGATGACGAAAGGGACGTCAGTTACAGGTGAAGATCTCGAACCCCACCCAACGAGTCCTTCTTCTATGAGGAGAAACACCATTACGAACAGAGGGATAGAAGCCCGCCTCATAAAGGCATGGGAAATGATGCTGTGAGCAGGGCTTTGGACCAAATCTCCAAATCACCATTCACTTGCAAAATTGAGGGGGCTAAACTTCCTCGACGACTCACTCAACCTGCTTTCACCATGTATAACGGTAAAACAGACCCCGTGGAGCATGTGAGTCATTTCAATCAAAGAATGGTTGTCCATTCCAAGGATGAAGCCTTGATGAGCAAGGTTTTCCCATCCAGTCTAGGACTCATTGTGATGAGATGGTTCGATAGCCTGAAGGCAAATTCTATAAGTTCCTTTAAAGAGCTCACCCAGGCGTTTTGTTCCCGCTTCGTCACCTGCAGTAGGGTTCTCCGGCCCTTACCTTCCCTACTGTCCCTAAGCATGCGAGAAGGAGAGACACTAAAAGCATATTCATATAGATATTGGGAGATGTTCAATGAGATAGATGATGACTTTGATCATGTGGCCATCAGTATCTTCAAGCTTGGCCTCCTAGCCGACCACGGTTTGAGGAAGTCTCTAACTGGCAAACCGGTCACCAGTGCGCCAACTCATGGACTGGATCGATAAGTATAAAAGTGTTGAGGAAAACTAGCAGCAGGAGAAAGGAAAGGAGAAGGTTATCCCTCAGGAGAGGAGGGATTTCAAGTCGAACCGGTACAATAACGACCGACAATAAAGAGATCTTGCTGGGCAGTTAAGATCTACCAACCCTTAGGCAATCAATGCTATGTTCCAAGAGCCAGTGCATTAAGTTCTAGAAAAGATTATACATGAGCCATTCTTTAAATGGCCAAATAATATGGTGGGAAACCTCGCAAGGTGCAACCACAACCTTTATTGCCAATACCACCAAGACCACGGATACACCACAGAAGATTGTAGAAGTCTGTGGGACCATTTGGACCAGCTTTTCCGTGAAGGAAAGCTAAAGCAATTCTTGCACCACTCCAGTGGTCAAAAGGGCCAGATGAACCCAGAATCCTGAATAGATGATTCTTTGAGACCTCTCTTGGGAACGATAAATGTCATCTTTGCCATTATAGGAAGGACCGACTCCTACTCTTGACGAGTGATGTCTGTGGCTCGACTATCCAACGAGGACGCTAATCAAGAGCCAAAGAGGGCAAGACTAGAAATCCAGCCGATTTTGCGCTTCTCGGACGAGGATAAAATCGAAACCATCCAACCCCACAATGATGCCTTGGTGGTGACCCTCAAGATTAGGGGATATGACGTAAAGCGAGTAATGGTGGATCAGGGCAATGGTGTCGAGATCATGTACCCCAACTTATATAAGGGGTTTAACTTGAAACTAGAGGACTTAACACCATACAGCTCGCCCCTAGTGAGTTTTGATGAGAAGGTTGTCATCCCAAAGGGTCAAATCAGGCTACCAATACAAACAGGCTTAGAGATAGTAGAAGTGGACTTCATTGTGGTGGATGCATATTCACCCTACACTACCATTGTCGACAGGCCCTAGCTTCATGCTCTAGGGGCTGTCTCCTTTACCCTGCACCAGAAAGTGAAATACCTGTCGGGGGGTCAAATTGGGGAGATTGTTGGGAGCCAATCCGCAGCTAGACAATGCCTAATGGCCGCCATCCGGCATTAGCCAAAGGCAGAGTCGAAGAAGGCTTATAGCAATTAACAGATCCAGCGTCATCCATTGACGGGCCAGCCTAGGAGGCGAAGTGCGAAGACTTGGAAAAGGTTGTTATCGATGAGGATCTTGAGAAATTCTTTCAAATTAGGGCTCAGCTGCTTCCTTCAGAGAAGGAAGAGCTGATAGAGTTTCTCAAAAGAAATGTTGATGTCTTCGTATGGACTACTTACGAAGCCCCAGGAGTATACCTGAACTTCATTTGTCATCATCTGAATGTTAATCCGTCAGTTATTCCCAAGAAGTAACCTCCTCGGCACTCCTCTAGGGAACATTCAAACGTTGTCAGAGAGGAGGTGAAAAAACTAAAGCAGGTAAGGGCTATCAAGAAGGTGTTCTACCCTGAGTGGCTGGCCAATACTGTGATGGTGAAGAAGAAGGGTAGGAAATGGCAAGTATACGTGGACTTCACAGATCTGAATAGGACTTGCCTAAAGGATCCTTTCCCTATGCCTAAAATAGACCAACTGGTGGATGCAATCGTAGGCCATCCTCGAATGAGCTTCCTGGACGCCTTTTAGGGATACCACCAAATACCATTAGCCCTGGATGATCAGGATAAAACAGCTTTCGTCACCCTCACAAGAAACTACCACTACAAAGTGATGTCGTTCAGTTTAAAAAATGCAGAATCCACCTATCAAAAGATGATGACTAGGATGTTTGAGCCGCAGTTGGACAAAAGCATTAAAGTCTATATAGACGACATGGTAGTAAAAAGCAAGGTTGTGTCTGAGCATATAATAGACCTCGGAAACATATTCAACATTCTGAGGAAACACAAGTTGCGCCTCAATGCCTCCAAGTGCTCTTTTGATGTGGGGTCAAGCAAGTTTCTGGGCTACATGGTAACCCATAGGGGAATTAAAGTTAACCATGACCAGATTAAAGCAATCAATAGCTTACAACCACCTCAGGATCCCAAGGAAGTCCAGAAACTAATAGTTTGTCTGCTGCTTTGAACCTAGGCCTCCATAGCATAAATGAGAGTGAGAGAGATAGAGAAAGAGAGAGACAAGAAAGCTAGGTAAAGAAATCAACAATCTCCAATTAATGCCCAATACCACCATGGTGGACCTATATACATGTTGTAACCAACCACACTTCTAACTAACTCCCTGCCTTGCTAACTAACTGCCTTATTATGGTTACAATAGAATGTAGTGCATTTAGTGAGTACAATTATTTATTGTTATACTAATAGGTCTTGTACAATACTAACACAGGTGTCTAACATTACTTTCCCCATTTAAAGCACCTTGCCCACAAGGTGAGGAAATGTATTCTGAAGCAGGTGTAGAGACTCCCAAGTGGCATTTTCAGAAGAGCAGCCCAGCCATTGTACCAACACTTCAGTTACCACTCTAGATCTCAGTGACTTGGTTCGAGATTGTAGCACAGCAACAGGCTCACTAGACACCTGACCATCATCATCCATTGGCGGCAAAGTGGGTATGGAATGCTTATTTAGTCCAAGCTTCATCTTTAAACAAGAGACATGGAACACCAGGTGCAATCTGGACTTAGGAGGCAAAGCTAACTTATAAGACATAGCCCCTACCTTCTGCAGAATCTGAAAAGGCCCAAAAAACCTTGGTGACAACTTCCATTTCCCTTTATAAGCCAAAGTCTTCTGTCTATAGGGTTGCAGCCTCAAATAGACCCAATCACCCACCTTAAACGTCCTGTCCTGCCTGTGTTTGTCTGCTTGGAATTTCATCTTTTCTTGTGCAGTAGCCAAATGTGACCTCAAAGTAGTTAGAACTGCCTCCCTTTGACATAAAAGAGAATCCAAAGCATCCACACGAGTAGTACTAGGGATGTAACTTTGCAATTTGGGAGGAGCAAAACCATATAATGCTTCAAAAGGTGTAGACTTCAGACTGGTATGGAAATTAGTATTGAACCAAAATTCTGCCAATGCTAACCACTTAGCCTATCTATGTGGCCTATCAGCAGTGAAAGCTTGCAAATATTGTTCCAAACTCTTATTAATAATCTCAGTTTGGCCATCAGACTGAGGGTGATAAGCTGTAGACATAGCCAAAGTAGTACCTTGCAACTTGAACAACTCAGACCAGAAGAGGGAAGTAAAGGTAGCATCCCTATCACTAACCAATGTTGTAGGCAACCCATGTAATTTAAAAACATATTGCATATACAATGAAGCCACTTTGGCACCAGTATATGGGTGAGAAATAGGAATGAAATGGGCATATTTAGTCAATCTATCAACTACTACCAAAATCAATGAAATCCAAACTAACATCAGTCCAAGGAGTAGTAGGAAACTGAGGGTGATAAGCTGTAGACATAGCCAAAGTAGTACCTTGCAACTTGAACAACTCAGACCAGAAGAGGGAAGTAAAGGTAGCATCCCTATCACTAACCAATGTTGTAGGCAACCCATGTAATTTAAAAACATATTGCATATACAATGAAGCCACTTTGGCACCAGTATATGGGTGAGAAATAGGAATGAAATGGGCATATTTAGTCAATCTATCAACTACTACCAAAATCAATGAAATCCAAACTAACATCAGTCCAAGGAGTAGTAGGAATCTCCAATGGTTGCAGTAACCTACCAGGAACAGAAGTTTCAAATTTCACTTGTTGGCACACATCACACTCCTTCACAAATTGTTTGATGGTAGCCTTCATACCTTGCCAATAAAACTCCCTTTTAGCCCTTTGATAAGTCTTGAGGAACCCAGAATGACCAGCAACAGGACTGCTATGAACATGATGAAGAACTTGGGGAATCAAAGAACAACTTGGTCCCAAAAAAAAACCTTCCTTTGTAAAAGATCAAATCATTTTGCCAAGTAAACCCTTTGGGGGCAATACCAGACTGAATGGATTGAATCAATTGCTGTAATGATTGATCTTGAATATACCTTTCCTTCAGGGTAGTTAACCAAGTGGGGTTAGGAACAGAAAGAAGGAACAAACAACTAGACTTCTGAGAATCACACTGCTGTCCAAACTCAAAAACACCCTCAGACCTCCTAGAAGGAGCATCAGCCACCTTATTGTCCTTACCTTTCTTATACTCTACCACAAAAGCATACCCTAAGAGCTTTGCAAGCCATTTTTGCTGAGCAGGTGTGGCAATCCTTTACTCCAGCAAGAATTTAAGGCTTTGATGATCAGTCTTCATAACAAAGGGTCTACCCAACAAATAGGGCCTCCACTTCTTGACAGTAGTAGCCAAAGCCAACAATTTAGTTTCATAGGTAGATAAATGGAGATACTTACCCTTCAAAACTTGACTATGGAAGGCGATGGGTCTATTATCTTGCATCAATACAGCTCCCAACCCAAAACCAAATGCATCACACTCAATTATAAAGGGTTTAGAAAAATTAGAAAGAGCCAACACAGGTGGCTGAGCTACTGCTGCCTTGAGTTGATTAAAGGCAGCAAGAGCTTTTTCAGTCCATATAAACCCATCTTTTTTCAGTAGTTCAGTCAAGGGCTGAGCAATGGCACCATACCCTCTAATGAACTTCCTATAGTAGCCAGTAAGGCCTAGAAAACCCCTTAAAGCCTTCATAGTAGTAGGGGCAAGCCACTGTTGCATTGCAATAGTCTTTTTAGGGTTAACCTTAACTCCATTCCCAGAAATTATATGGCCTAAATACTCCACCTCATCACAGGCAAATACACACTTAGACATCTTAGCATACAACTAATGGGAAAGAAGAATCTCCAACACAGTCGTCAAGTGGGACAGATGATCATTTAAGCAAGAACTGAAGACCAAAATATCATCAAAGAAAACCAAAACAAACTTTCTAAGGTAAGGTTTGAAAATAGTATTCATAAGAGCTTGAAATGTGGAAGGGGCATTAGTTAGGCCAAAGGGCATTACAAGAAACTCATAATGACCTTCATGAGTATGAAAGGCTGTCTTAGGAATATCCTCAGACTTCATATGGATTTGGTGATACCCTGACCTTAAATCCAACTTAGAAAAAAGTGTGGCACCAACTAGTTCATCTAGCAACTCATCAACCACAGGGATAGGAAATTTGTCCTTAACAGTAGCCTTATTTAAAGCTCTATAGTCTATACACATTCTCCAGCTTCGATCAGCCTTACTCACAAGCAAAACAGGTGAGGAAAAAGGACTCTGACTTGGCTGAATAGAACTAACCTCCAATAAGTCATGCACTATTTTCTCAATTTTAGCTTTTTGAGTAGGGGTACCTGTAAGGTCTTTCACAGATAGGAGGAGTGCCTTCTTTAAGTATAATCTGATGCTCATGACCTCGAAATGGAGGTAGATGAGATGGTACTTCAAACACCTTAGAAAACTGCTTTAACAGGTCTGACAGTGTAGCAGGCAAAGAAGGCTGATCATGACCTGAAGTGGTGATAGCCTCAATGTGAAGAACCAACCCTTTCTTGACTGAACCATCAAAGAACTTGTCAGCATCTAAAAGAATAGAATCTAATAACTGCAGACCTTGCAATAACACCCTTTTACCCAAGTAAGAAAATTTCATGGTTAATAACTTGAAGTCCCAACTGATTTCCCCCAAAGTACTTAACCATTAGGTACCAAGAACCACTGCACAACCTCCCAAATGCAGAACATTGAAATCCACCACAAAGCTATACCCTTGCATAGAAATAGTAACTCCATGACACACCTAAAGTTTTAACAATGCTTCCATCAGCTACCTTAACCTCCAGAACTTGAGAGGTATCCAAATACAGTTGTAAAGTAGACAATTCAGTAGCATCCAAAAAATTGTGAGTGCTCCCAGAGTCAATGAGAGACACTACTTCATGATTTAAAATCCTGCCCTTAACCCTCATGGTCTGAGATGCAGGGCTACCTACTAAGGCATATAGTGTAATCTCAGCAGGTAAAGTCACATCTTCTTGCTTCTCACTTGCTTGATGTTCCAACACCACTCCATCATCCTCTAATTCTACCAGCTACACATCTGGCTTATGTTCAACTCCCACATCCTAGCCCTCCAATAAAAACAACTTTGCTCCCTTACACTTATGTCCCATCTACCACTTTTCATCATAGTTATAACATAAACCCAATTTCCTTCTTTCCTCCATCTGACTACTAGTCAACCTTTGAAGTGGCAATTTCATCTTGTTATCGATCCTACCTTCCAATTTAGGCAAACCCAATTTAGAAGGTTTTCCATTATCTATCCCATTCTTGAAAGTTTTCTTGCTACTCATTAGGTATTCTTCCTGAATTTTAGCTAAACCAAAGGCTTCATTAAGTGATTTAGGCATTAGCATTCTGACTGGTAACCTAATCTCATCTCTTAAACCACTTAAAAAACAACTCAACTTATGAGACTCAGACAAACCCATGACTCTATTAGAAAGAATCTCAAAATTACCTCTATAAGAAATCACTGTGGTAGTTTGTTTGAGACGAGTGAGGGCTTCCATGGGATCATCATAAGCTGAAACACCAAAATGGGTCTGAAGAGCCTTAATGAAAACCTCCCAACTCGCAAATCCACCCACTTGCTCAGCATCTTAGAACCAAATCAAAGCTTCATCATCAAGGTGAAAAGAAGCCACAATCACCTTCTGATGCCCAGGGGTGTTATGATAGGAAAAATACTAGTTTGCCTTGTATACCCAACACGTAGGGTTTTCTCCATGGAATCTTGGAAACTCTAGCTTCAAGTTCTTGATAAAATTTTGTGATAAAGCATCTGAATTTCCCATCTAGAGGGCTCGAGAACCTGAATTTGAGGCTTGTTGTCATTTCTCCTCTGTTTCCACCATTCTTTGCATAAACCCATTAATAGCTTGCTACTGCTTCTGAATTTCCTGTAAAGCATGCTCGTGATTTTCTGACACCTTAGTTAAAGCTGCGATTTTCTCTGAATTTTGCGAATTGGAACGAGTTTTAGTCATGGTGGTATGGAAGGATCGATTGCTCTAATACCAATGTTAGGATTTAGATGATTTAGAAGTTTTGTAGGTTACTTTGAGGGAACCTAGGCCTCCATAGCAGAAATGAGAGAGAGAGAGATAGAGAAAGAGAGAGACAGGAAAGCTAGGTAAAGAAATCAACAATCTCCAATTAATGCCCAATACCATCCGTGGTGGACCTATATACATCTTGTAACCAACCACACTTCTAACTAACTCCCTGCCTTGCTAACTAACTGCCTTATTATGGTTACAATAGAATGTAGTGCATTTAGTAAGTACAATTATTTATTGTTATACTAACAGGTCTTGTACAATACTAACACAAGTGTCTAATAGAGTTCCCCATCAGAAGGGTTCTCTTTAACAGATAAGCTTTCATTGGCTATAGTAGTAGCAGTGAAAGCAATGAAGTTTTCATTCTCGTCACACCTAGACTCATCATCAGAAACTTCATTATCACTAAGAGTTACAGCCATAGTCTTACCCTTAAATCTCAAGAATGTTGGACATTCAGATTTCACATGACCATACCTTTGACATCTAAAACATTGAGGACCCATAGAATTATTAGGACATTGACCTACTTTTTCTCTAAGTTTTTCAATGTTACTAACCTTAGTGGAATCATTCTTCCTAAAGTTTCTAAGTTCAGCAGTGTTCGTACCTCTTGCCCTTCTGTTATTATTCCTAAGAAAGTTTTTAAAATTCTTGGCAAGGTAAGCAATCTCTGTAGCAAAGAGCTCATTATCAAATTCACCAACCTCAATATCATCTACTGACTTAAGAGCCATTGACTTGGATTTGCTAGTTTTGTGTAGGTCCAACTTATAGGACTAAAGAGATCGTAGTTCATCAACAGGGATGGAGTCCACATCCTTATTTTCAGTGATGGCAGTCACCTTGGGTTTAAAGTCTTCAGTTAAAGATCTAAGAATTTTCCTAAAAATTTTAGGTTGATCATAGATTTCACCTAGATTATATGCAGAATTAACAATGTCATTAAGCTTAGCATAGAATTCATCAAAAGTTTCATTGTTAGACATCCTAATGCTTTCAAATCTAGATGTTAATTACTGCAACTTATTAATCTTGACAGCCTTTGTGCCTTCGTGCACAGTCTGGAGGATATTCCAAGTAGTGTGAACAACCTCAACATTAGTGATTCTCTTAAATTCCTCCGTAAAAACAGCGTTAAAAATAGCATTCATAGCTTTGCTATTAAACGCAGCTGCTTATTTTTAAGAAGTTTGCCACTCACAAACAGGAGTAGTGAGTTTCTCCCATCCGTACTCAACGGAATTCCAAACTCTCTCATCAATGGATTTCAGGAAAGCTTTCATCCTTACTTTCCAATAGGCATAATTATTCTCATCAAAGTGAGGAGGAATAACTAGAGAGTGTCCGTGTTCCATGACAACAGGGGTCAAGAATCAACTCAGAGATCAAAAGATCTACAACAAGAGAGCAACCTGCTCTGATACCTCTTGTTTGTTTTAGATCCCTTAAAACACAATTGGATTAACCTAGTTAATTAGCTAAGTGATTAACTTAGTCAAATTATACAAATCTAGGTTAACACAATCATATCAAGCATAGCAGCTGAAAAAATAAATAACACAATGATATGATGACCTAGAAAACCATACCGGTAAAAACCTGGGGAGGATTTAACCTAACTATCCTCAAGGTAAACCTGAATCCACTATGAAAGAATCGAAGTTTTATAATAGCGACTTAGACCACTAACATCCTATTGCTACCCACCAATAGAAACTTACTGACACGACCACGTGCAAGCTCCAAGACCATGGACTCCTTCTTTCTTGGATTCTTCCATCAAATACAAGCACTCCCGCTTGTGTTTCTTTAAGCTCTTATGGTAGCAACTAAATGTGTTGGAAAATTTAGACCCCGGTTGATATAATTAACAAGTTTTAAACCCAAGTTGTTAATTAGATTTACTAGTCGCAGACCCGCGCGTTGCGCGTGTTAATTTTTTAGATAAAATATTATTTTAGTCCCTAGACTTTATATAAAGAGTTAAAAAAAAAAAAAAAAAAGTTTCATCATATTTTTCATAATCTTGTCTATAACATTTTTTCCATTATCATATATTNCAACAATTTGATCTTATGGCAAAAGTTACATAAATATTGAGAAAATTTTTTTATATTACAATCTACTAAAATGTTTTTTAAATATTTAAATCTTTCTATTTTTCATATCACTGATGTGTTTTACAATTATCACATGTGTTAACTTAAGTCTTAATATCCTTAAGTTGTTTCGGCAAAAAAAAGAAAAAGTTGTCACAAAAGAGGAGTTTGTGTTAAGTTTTTTGCAAAATGAAAGTAAACAGTGAAATAATGATTCATGAATTAAAAAAAAAAAAAATTATCTATACATATTTATCTTGTGCTGTTGTAACTTTACATATGATTTTGCATTTATATGTTCATTTACTTTAATTTAGATGTTTATAACTTGATAATGAAATCTATAAACAAGGTAAGTAAAACAATCATATTTCTACCATTCAAAAAGTCACAATTTCTTTTTTATGAAAAAGGCATTTTACATTTCCTTGGAATTATTTTTAAATTTTTTTTTATAAAACCTTTGACATGCTACTAACCTAACCACTTCATACATTAAAAATATTTAAGGCTCATTATTATTTCCATTAATATATTATGGATATCTTAATTGATTGAGACCAAACTAGAGAAACGCCTTTCATATTTTCTTGAAAATTTAGAAGGAAAAAAAACCTTTGACATACCATTAACGTAACTATATTTATAACTATTTAAGCCATCCATGATATCTATTTTTATTGATAACCATAAAATTTACAACTAGCAAGTGAACATAAAAGTAATAAAGAATAAATGAAGGAAGAAAAAAATAAATGAAATCAAACGTCAATTAATAACCGTTATTTGGAAAATAAAAAGGTGGTCTAGAGGAATAAGAAATAAAATAAAGATGGCTATACAAAGGACATTGAAAACTTTATAGTGCAATAAAATCAACCATTACATTCACTTAATTAAATCAATAATCAACAATTAAATATTATAATACAAAATTTAAACTTAAGACTAATCAAACTCTAACTAGGGAAATTATATAAATAAATAAATAAATAATAAATATATATATAATCATAATCTTCATACACAATAAGTAGTTTTACCTCTTATTTAATGTTTATGTTATGCAAATCATCAACCAATAAATATATGATAATGGAAAAAATGTTATAGATGAAGAAGTAAAAGGAAATGAGAGTTTTGGAAAATTAATAATAAAAATAATGGTTAAAAGATATTTTAATTTTTAAATAATTAAGTCACCTTAAATGAGGAAATGTTTAAAAAAATATATAAGAAAAGTTGAAAACAAAAAATGATGACGTGGCGGCTGATGTGGCTCAACGTGAGCGTAGCAACATTAAATACTACGCTTCAGCTTTTAGTAATATATAGATTATAAATAAAACTTGTTAAAACAAACAAACATCAATATCATGTCAATAATAAATGCAGCGGAAAAGTAAATAAGATAAAATATGATGACTCAAGAAAACCAATAAAACCAACCAGTTTCACAGTAAAAAACCTGGAGAAAACCTTTTCGAAAAGCAATTCACTATAGTAAAGAAAAATTTTAGATTTAGTACAAAACCTTTGTTCCTAGACTCTACAATCCCGGTAGATAAACTCACAGCAGAAACCTCCTATTGCTTCAGAATCTCTGAACTCTTCAATATTGAACACCACCCTTTGATGATGCACAAATTCTCGTACGTGACTAACCAATTGCGCAGATCCCAGTACGCGACTTCAATCACCAACTAGAGAAGAAGATGTTGGCTACAAAGTTCTTCACTTCATTAACAATGAAGATCAAGAAGAACTTGGTTACAAAACCCTAAAGCGTAAAAGACGCAGTAACTTCTTTCAGAAAAAAATAAGGCATCAGTTACCTTTTGCATATGATCTCCTTGTATTCTCTTATATGACAGCCTCTAAAATAAGCCTTATATATGTTTAGGGTTGTAAGAAAAGAAACCCTATACAAATACATAAGCATGAGCTAAAAATCAGAAATCTAAATTCCCGTAACCTCAACAGATAGCAGGTGTCAAGCAGGTGTTAAGTTTTAATGAATCTCAATAGATACAGCTATCGAAAAGGTGTCGAGCAGGTGTCGAGGGGGTAGAAGCTTTTTCGATCAATCGACCAACTGTCGAGAAGTTATCGAGATTGCGATAAGATTCAGCTAAAGAGTTCAACAGATAGCCAGATGTCGAGGAGGTGTCGAGCTTTAAAATTCAGCACTTTCTCACTTGATTCTTGGACAAACTTGCACGACTTTAACACTTAAACTTGAAATAAGATTTCTTGAAGTATTAAACACATCATAGATCTATCCAAATACAAGTAAAGTGCATTTTGTCAAAGGATTAGCCAATTACATAAAATAGTGACATATGTTCCTAACAAATGAAACACATATGTCCTAACAAAATGATCATCAAGTTCTTGAAGAAATCTCCTCCTTGATAATCCTAAGTTTGTGTGAAGGAAACTCATCAAAGATCTCACAAGAGATTCACACAAACAGCAATATGAGCAACTTCTAAAACGTGGTCAAGGTTTGCTTTATATACATATGGCAAAAACATAAAACCCTAAACGTTTTAATGAGATAGGGATGAGTTGGAATTCTGCAGAAAAATGCATTCTGCTCGAGATTCGATCAAGCCAGGCCGAAATGCATAGTAACTTCTACATCAGCTTGATTCCAACTTTACATAAAAGACACAACTTTGAGCAAGCCTAAACAAGACTAAATAACTTGTTTTGATCGTGGTTTGCCAACAATACAAATTAGAGTTCTAAATACATTAATTCTAAGTCTTTAGAACCTAACAAATTTTGATAAATCTACTATTGGATTATATCTTCTTCTTCTTATATCCTTTATCTTTGCAAAATTTCTAGAAAATTTAAGATTAATAGCTATGTCATCAATAAATTATTCAAATTGCAAGTTTTTATAGTTTAAAATTATGCATAAAATATGAGCTTATAGATTATATAGTAAATAATATCCGGTTGACACAAAATTTGATATGTGTATTAAGAGCGTAAAGAATATACAATTTAATGATTAAACTTTTAAAATATATAGTAATATTGATATTATTTAGTAAGGTTGTAACCTACAACTAGTTTTGTAACTAAACTTTGTCCTTATAAAATATCATTTGTCATACCTAAACTACCAAACTCATTGGCAAAGTGAGCTTTGCCAATAGATTTCATCAACATATTCAGCAACTTCTAGTTGATCGCAATTGTCATCAATACTTGGTCGCTTTTCCAGCTTCATAACTTCACAGCATTCCTCCAGTAACTGCAACATAATACCAACTGTAATTGAAATTCACAAGAAAATGGTAAATACATTAGTAAAATATAATGAGTATGCCTCAACCTTTGATCCTGCCATTAATAAAGATGTATAAGATCTCCTCAGTTTCGATTTCCCGGAAATGACATCTAATACCGTACTTGGGTTGCCATTGCCATCAGATGGAAGTTGTCCTTGAGTGGCGGAACCACAACTGCAGCATTCTCAGAAATAGAAGATGTTACTGCACGCTGCTTCCTCCTTGTTCTTGCTTCTTAGAAGAGATTGCAACAACAGATGTTGACTTGTTAATATTTGATATGTTCTTGGATTTTGAATTCCTTTAGAGTATGACTGAGCAGCCTTACGAAACCTTAACATGAACACACAATTAAAGGAGTAGCCACATTAAGACGAAACTTCAATAGCTTAAGAATAAGCCTTTCCTGGAGAGCAACGCCAAGGTGTATTGTTAGAATCAAGGGCAACTATAAATGGCAGTCATTTTTAGACAAATCATCCACACTAATCGTAAGCGCTCAGCGCTGTATATTGGTCAATTGGTTAATTGAGGTACATATTTTTCTTTCTTGCTTTCTCTCTTTGCTTTTCCCATATCAGTTATCAATGTATTCTGATGATTTGCTCAATTTCTTCGCTGACAGGTACACTTCAAATTTCATTTTAATGCAAGAAACTTTGTATCTCATGGTGACATTGTTAGACAGATATCTCTAAAAAGCTACAATAAAGAAGAATGAAATGCAGTTGGTTGGTCTTACACCTACAACTAGTTTTGTAACTAAACTTTGTCCTTATAAAATATCATTTGTCATACCTAAACTACCAAACTCATTGGCAAAGTGAGCTTTGCCAATAGATTTCATCAACATATTCAGCAACTTCTAGTTGATCGCAATTGTCATCAATACTTGGTCGCTTTTCCAGCTTCATAACTTCACAGCATTCCTCCAGTAACTGCAACATTATACCAACTGTAATTGAAATTCACAAGAAAATGGTAAATACATTAGTAAAATATAATGAGTATGCCTCAACCTTTGATCCTGCCATTAATAAAGATGTATAAGATCTCCTCAGTTTCGATTTCCCGGAAATGACATCTAATACCGTACTTGGGTTGCCATTGCCATCAGATGGAAGTTGTCCTTGAGTGGCGGAACCACAACTGCAGCATTCTCAGAAATAGAAGATGTTACTGCACGCTGCTTCCTCCTTGTTGTTGCTTCTTAGAAGAGATTGCAACAACAGATGTTGACTTGTTAATATTTGATATGTTCTTGGATTTTGAAGTCCTTTAGAGTATGACTGAGCAGCCTTACGAAACCTTAACATGAACACACAATTAAAGGAGTAGCCACATTAAGACGAAACTTCAATAGCTTAAGAATAAGCCTTTCCTAGAGAGCAAGGCCAAGGTGTATTGTTAGAATCAAGGGCAACTATAAATGGCAGTCATTTTTAGACAAATCATCCACACTAATCGTAAGCGCTCAGCGCTGTATATTGGTCAATTGGTTAATTGAGGTACATAGTTTTCTTTCTTGCTTTCTCTCTTTGCTTTTCCCATATCAGTTATCAATGTATTCTGATGATTTGCTCAATTTCTTCGCTGACAGGTACACTTCAAATTTCATTTTAATGCAAGAAACTTTGTATCTCATGGTGACATTGTTAGACAGATATCTCTAAAAAGCTACAATAAAGAAGAATGAAATGCAGTTGGTTGGTCTTACTGCACTCTTGCTGGCATCAAAATATGAAGACTTTGCCGTGCCTAGTAACGTGGGCTTGTTATCAAGTAAGGCATTAAGGTGGTTGGATTTATGTATGAATTGCTAAAATAGAATCATACCCTGGGTCCATCGGTTTAATAATGGGCCAACCCTACCCTACATGGGTGGGTAGCAATCACAAAATATGAAGACTTCCAAGGGTACATGTTAATGAGTATAACTCGCTTCTCATCACAATTCGTTTTAATATCACTAGCTTTTGCCAAATTACATGCTTACATGACTTTGGTAGACAAATTGTTGGAGCATCCAAACCAAAAGTTCCTATTAGGGGGCGGCCCAACAAGTGCATGAGTTCGTACCTAAGTACATTTTAACCAATTGTGAATCTCAAATACTCCATCTCACGTCCAAGGCCCAAATTCCAAAGGCCTGGGGCATGGTCCAACAACAAAACGAACCAGACTCTAATGCCATTTTAGAGCATCCAATTAAATATCAAAAGTTTTAAGAACATATAACAATCCACAATTCTTGCCATAACTGTACATGTGGTAGGCTGTAAATAGTAAAGAAAAAATTGTGAGTCTATATAAAGTGATATGCAGTCAATTATAATTTGCCACGTAGAATGGTTGTGACAAAAATTATGACTTTTTATATGGTATTAGAATTATTTATTAAATATTCAATCTATTAGCTGAAGATCTAATGATAGGTTTTAACTTATGACGTCTGCTTCTAACGGTAGCTCTTTTATCATCAGACTAAGACACCAACTAATTTTTGGTGTAGGCGGAGACTGAATCCCAAATCTCTTATTCAACTATAAAAAACTTTACAAGTTGAGTTAACTAGAACTCGCACAAAGGAAACTAAATGTGCATATAATTTGATTGATTTCCATATTCTTAACTGTCACTCATTTAACCAATCATCAAAAATAAAGAATGGGCTTCACTTTGTTTCAACTTTTAAGTAAGAATGTAAAATTTATCCTGAAGAAGCTCGGTGACATGAAGCCTACATGATTGTATATTAGAGGCTCAGACAAGGCCGTCATTATTAATTATTTTTTTGGGTCAAAAAGTTTCATTATTTTTCACACCTATAAGTTGGCTAATATCATGACTTCCAATAATGTGGTTGCCACCAACATTACCAAATATGTTATGAAAGAGATATCTTATTAAACTGTTTCATAAGATAATTTTTTTTGTGAAAAGGGGAGAATTGAGCACTGATCTCCAAAACCTTTTAAAAAAAAAAATTACCCCTGAGAAAAATATAAATATATATATATATATATATTTTGTTGACACTTTTAAAAAAAAAAATTACCCCTGAGAAAAATATAAATATATATATATATATATATTTTGTTGACTTTAACCCCAATGTATGACTTCTTTGTATTAAAAAAGTGTAAGATATTTCAAATTTTAATATTCAAAAGGTTCAACCTTTTAAGGAAGTAAAAGTTATCTCATAAATGCAGGATAAGATATATATATATATATATATATTGTGAGAATCATGATTCATGAGGATAAGATATAAGTACATTATAGAGACAATACAAATGTCTAATTTTCATTCTCTATATATGTGTGTAATTTTATTTTCACTTTTGAAATTAACCACTACAATCCAAATTTTATAGTTCCACCCTTGATCGATATGGCTACAACTGTTGTTTGTTATCTACAATTGTTGTTTGTTGGCTATAATTGGACTTTTATATAGTTCAAAAATACTCTCATTAATGAATGATAACTTTATTTAAAAATAAGGTTATAAATGTCAAATAACAAATTTCATTTTGAATTCAAAAAGAGAATTTTTAAAATTTATGATTTTTAAGAATTCCTTTCTTTTAACTGGATATTTTCTAAAAAAAATAGAGGATTCTCTTCTCTCAACTGGACCTTTACCCAAAAAATAGAAGCTAGTGTGTGTGTATATATATATATATATAAATATTTTAAGATAACTTCTTATTTTATACTTTAAAGAGTATACACAAGTTTCTACTTTAGTATAGATATTTTTTTTTAAGATAGTTTCAACCTATGGCGTCCGCTCCTAATAATAGCTCTTTATCGTTAGATCAAGACACCAATCAGTTTTTGGTGTAGACGGGGATTGAACCCCAGATCTCTTATTCAACCATCAGAGACTTTACCAATTGAGTTAACTGGAATCCACTATTTTTTTTTTTAAATCACCTTTATTTATTTCAATTTTTTAAACTCTCTTTCATATTCTTTCATGTACTGTTATTAGTGTAATTAAATCTCGCATATTTAATTATTTCTTTAAGCAATGAATTGAATTTTATATTTTGAATCTTAATTAACTATTGAAAAACAATTAAAAACTTAACAACAATAAAAGAAAGCCTAGTTCCAAATAAAAAACATTTCTATACTTTTATATATTACATGCCTATAAATTAATTTTATTTTTTATAAGTCATAAGAAAATAAAAGTTCTAATAGACACAATCAATTTCTCAACCCACAAATGATCCCAGTTAAAAAGTGGAAGAGACCTAAATTGATATCGTTAAAAACTCCCTGTCTGGATTCAATAACCAAAACTAATTACTAGACAAGAGAGGAAAAACAAAACCTTATTCTAACATTACTTTTTTTTTTTTTTTTTAAATAAATGTACAACTTATTTTGGTTATGTTAGAAATAGAATTGAGAAGCATATGAATGTTGTATAAATAATATTAGTGCCGTGAGTATTGCATAATGAGCTTAGGCCCGTTAGGGTTGTAGACTAATGACTAAAATTATAGAATTTTAGAAAAATAGAAGCCAAACCTAATAGTGGCTTCGGTCAAAAAAGAAAAAAAGAAAAGAAAAGAAAAAGCTAATAGTGGCTTCACCGGTTAATGCGGAGGCAGAGAGTAAGTAATCAGGCAATAACTGGTTGGGCACACTTCATATTGGATATATTGTGACGGTCTTGATTTGTAGGGTTTTTTTTTGGTCTGTTCGCGTGTGTGATATTTTTGATATCACAATTATGCAAAAGTTGGTGGGAGCTGATTTTGACGACTTCTTGTGGTTCGAATTCAGAATGTGACCTTAATTATAAAGTCATGGCTTCTTAATATTTTATCGTAAAGGTTCGGTACTGTCACTACTAAGAAAATACAAGAATTACTGTTAATTTTATATTCTTAGTTTTTCATACTATTAACTGTACATGTTAGATGATGGAATAAAATTTTAACTTTGAAATGAACTTTAACTTTGATTCTTAATAAAAATAAAATTTATGATATTTTTGAGGGGTTAATTTGGTAATAATAGGTAAATGGAGTCACATGCTTTCCCATGCCCTTGAATCAGTCCCTTTAATCCTGCATTAATTCCACTTGTATTCATACACTAGTATTGGGTTCATTCTATTTCTCAGGTTTTGGTTTTCTTCTATTTTCTTAATTTGTTCCTTTCTCTGTTCTGCTTGGATAAGGTTTTAATAATTAAGAGTTGTTTTCATTACACTTTAAAACAAAACAAAAAGTTTATATTGCACTTTAAAACCAAAAAAAAAAAAAAAAAAGGTTTATAAAGTCATTAATAAGAGTTGTTTTCGTTACACTTAAAAACAAAACAAAAAGTTTATAAGAGTTTTTTTCATTACACTTTAAAACAAAACAAAAAGTTTATAAAGTCATGGCATTTTATTCTATTTCTCAGGTTTTGGTTTTCTTCTATTTTCTTAATTTGTTCCTTTCTCTGTTCTGCTTGGATAAGGTTTTAATAATTAAGAGTTGTTTTCATTACACTTTAAAACAAAACAAAAAGTTTATATTGCACTTTAAAACCAAAAAAAAAAAAAAAAGGTTTATAAAGTCATTAATAAGAGTTGTTTTCGTTACACTTAAAAACAAAACAAAAAGTTTATAAGAGTTGTTTTCATTACACTTTAAAACAAAACAAAAAGTTTATAAAGTCATGACATTTTATTCTATTTCTCAGGTTTTGGTTTTCTTCTATTTTCTTAATTTGTTCCTTTCTCTGTTCTGCTTGGATAAGGTTTTAATAAGAGTTGTTTTAATTACACTCTAAAACAAAACAACAAGTTTATAAAGTCATTAATAAGAGTTGTTTTCATTACACTTTAAAATAAAACAAAAAGTTTATAAAGTCATGGCATTTTATTGTAAAGGTTAGATATTATCACTAATCACATCAAAAGAAATATTAATAAAACCCATAAAAAAAGTATTGTCACTATTATTATGTAAATAAAATAATTGCTGTTCTTTGAGTTCTTTAATATCAGAAATATTGCTGCCAACACTTCTATGTGAGAATTTTCATTAGTGGTGTTGCGAATTTAGAAAGTTATTGATGCTCTTGACTCCCTCGTTCGAAAATCTGGACTTAAGGTTGTGATAAGTCCCATTTTTTTTTTTTTTTTGATAATCTTGTGATAAGTCCCATTGATAGAAAGTGATCATGAACTGTTTGTTGTGACCGCCACAAAAATTTTTGTTTCTTGCCCAATCTAGTCGTAAATGAATACTGAGACTCGTGCCAATTAATTATTTAGACTTAACGTGAGTCCATCCCTGCAATAAGATTTCATTTAAAGGTTCTCTATGTACAAATTTCATTACTGCTAATAATTGAAACAAAATCATCACGTTCTCTCTCAACGTTCCAAAAGCACTAATAACGATCTTGCAACACATGGAAGAAAACATATATCAAGAAGAGTGACGCTAATCGTAGCAATGACAAAATCACAGTTTTCTTCTCCAACTAATAATTTATGCAAAGTAGTCTTGTTTCTTTTTGACTTGTCATTTGTGTTATGAGAAAACTTGTTATGAATATGCCATTTTTCAGGTTCGTGTTAAACATGCTTGATTGAAAGAACCGACAATGATTTGGACCCCTAAAATTCATGAGACACATTCATGTTGTAATATATTAAAGTAGTGTGAACAGCCCCATATATTGAATGTTGTAAATATTATTGTCTGCATAAAACGTAGAGGTTACGCGCCAACCTAACTTCAATTAACATCTTTTGATTGGCTGTTTACCAACTTGGAGGTATATTTTTCTAAAAAGGACAAGACTAAAAAACATGAAGTCTAGGATTACTTATTTCTAGCCCTTTGATTTATTCATTCTTTTTCGAAATGGGTATGTGAAGATGTAATCATGTCAAATATCCTTATTATTGACAATTAAACGGTGCTCATATCATATGCATGGGTCATTGCTATCTGTATTTTCTACTTAATTTATTTATATTTATTTTGTTTTCCAACGTTTTTGTGCACGGAATTTTATGTTTGACTGTATCAAGAATCAAGAGATTGAAAAACTATATTTTCACATTAATGAATCAAGATTACAGAGGCTACATATATATAACCGTTTGTACAGGTGTGAACACAAATAAAACTAACTAACAAACTTCTACACGTGTAGCTACAGGACTAATTAACTTCATCACGTGTTAACACTTAAGTAAACATCTAAGGTATTAAACTACAGGTTGTATCAGTGTTAAGCTCTACTTGTGTTGATCTGTCGTTTCATGCTCTGTTGTTGAGTCACCAGCTTTGTTAGCAACACTGCTCTTGGTAGCTGCAGGTTCAATTCTCTCCAAATTGTGATACGCCCCCTCAAGAGCAGCAGGTGTATGAATATTAATCATCCCCATCCTTTTAATGAGGACATCAAATTGATTGTAATTCAAAGCTTTAGTGAGTAGATCAGCCAATTGACAATTGGATCGAACATGATTCAGCTTGATCACTTTCTCAAGCACCTTATCTCTAACCACATGACAATCTATTTCTATATGTTTTGTCCTCTCATGGAAAACTGGGTTAGATCCAATATGCAAAGCAGCTTGACTGTCACAGAACAATAAGGCCTCCTTGTCATGAATCACTCCAATGTCTTTGAGGAAATACAAAATCCATACAATCTCACATGTTGCCACTGCCATGGATCTGTACTCAGCTTCAGCTGAGGATCTTGATACTGTAGATTGCTTCTTAGACTTCCATGACACCAAAGAATCATCAATGAAGATGCTATAGCCAGTCACTGATCTCCTAGTATCAGGACATGCAGCCCAGTCTGCATCTGCAAATCCTTTTAAGTGCAGATCTGTGTGAGAGGAATACATGAGTCCTTTGCTTGGTTCACCTTTCAAATATTGCAATACTCTGTGTGCTGCATCCAGGTGTGGTCTCCTCGGCTTGGACATAAATTGACTGAGTTTATGAACAGCAAAAGTGATGTCAGGTCTTGTGATTGTCAAATACAAGAGCTTGCCCACAAGCCTTCTGTAATGGCTGGGATCCTTAAGTTCTTCTCCTTCGAACTTGCTTAGCTTTAAACTGTGTTCCATAGGAGTTTTAGCTGACTTACACCCAAGCAATCCTGCATCATTGAGTAGCTCAAGAGTATACTTCCTCTGGCAGAGAACAATTCCCTTATCTGATCTTGCAACCTCTAAGCCAAGAAAGTACTTCAAAGCACCCAAGTCTTTAAGTTTGAACTTCTCATCCAGCATGACCTTGAATCTGTCCACTTCAGCCTTGTCATTGCAAGCTATCAAAACATCATCTACATAGACCAAAAGGATCATGAAAATGTCACCATGTCTTCTGGTAAACAAGGAATAATCAGCCTTGGATTGAATGAAACCAAGCTGAATCAAAGTACTTGAGAATTTGGCAAACCATTGCCTAGAAGCTTGCTTGAGGCCATAAATGGACTTATTGAGCTTACAAACAACCTCCCCCTGGCTGTGAAACCCTTGTGGAAGAGCCATATACACTTCTTCATCCAAATCTCCATGAAGAAAGGCATTATTGACATCTAATTGGCTTAAAGACCAACCTTGAATGGCAGCAACAGCAAGAAGGACCTTCACAGATACCATTTTTGCCACTGGAGAGAAGGTTTCAAAGTAGTCAATGCCTTCCTTTTGAGTGAATCCCTTAGCCACCAACCGTGCCTTATATCTTTCAATGGAACCATCAGCCCTATACTTGATTTTGTAAACCCACTTGCAGCCAATTGATGTCTTGTTAACAGGTAATGGTGTCAAAGTCCAAGTATTGTTAGCCTCAAGAGCTGCTATTTCAGCAGCCATGGCAGCTTGCCATTGGGGATCAGACACAGCTTGGTGGTAATATTGAGGTTCAACAAGAGATGAAATGGAGCAGCAAAAGGTTTTATAGGATGGAGAAAGATGTTGATAAGAGATATGAGAGGAAATTGGATGAGAGGTACCTGATGAAGAGGAAGACACAGGCTGGACAGAAGCAACTTGATTGCAGTGGAATTCCTGTAAGTAAGAAGGCCTTTTAATAGATCTAGTGGACCTCCTAAGAGGAAGGGAATCTGCAATGGGATCAAGGGGTGCTTCTGGAACCTCATCAAGAAAGTCCTCATCAATAGTATGATGAACTTGGATAATAGATTGAGGAGTAAGAACAGGAGTGTGGGGTGGAGAGGGAAGGGAATCATCATGGAAGGAAGAAACAGGAGAAACACATGGTAAAGGTAAAGAATTGAAAGGAACAGAAGTAGTAGAAGATGAATGATAAGGAAAAACAAACTCATGGAAAACAACATCTCTAGAGATAAAAGTAGCATGAGTATCAAGGTCATAGAGTTTATAGCCTTTGACATTGCAAGGATAGCCAAGAAAGACACATCTTCTTGCTCGTGGGGTGAACTTTGTTCTGGTTTGAGCAATGGTGGAGGCAAAACATAAGCACCCAAAAACTTTGAGATGATTATATTCAGGGATTTTGTGAAAGAGCAGCTCAAAAGGAGTTTTGTCATTCAACAAGGGAGATGGGAGTCTATTTATGAGATAGGCAGCGGTTAAGACACAATCACCCCAAAACTTCAAAGGTATTTGAGACTGAATTTGTAAGGCCCTTGCAATGGAGAGTAAGTGTTGGTGTTTTCTCTCCACAACAGAATTTTGTTGTGGAGTGTAAACACAACTATGTTGATGGATAATGCCATGTGAACTAAGAAAACCAGGCATGATAAATTCTTTTGCATTGTCAGTCCTAATGGATTTGATGTTTTGACCAAACTGTGTGGCAACCATGGTGTAAAAGGACTGAAATAAAGGCCTAACATCAGTTTTGGATTTCATTAAGAAAAGCCAAGTGGCTCGGGTTGCATCATCCACAATGGTTAAGAAGTATTTATAACCATCTAATGTAGGAATAGAATAAGGACCCCAAACATCCATATGGACTAAATCAAAAGCATGAACACAGATTTTATTATGAAATGGAAAAGGTAATCTTTTAAGCTTGGCCATAGGACAAACTTGACAAGTCTTATTACAACAAGATTGTAAAGAAGGAATGATGTGACCTAAAGTTTTAAGCTTCAAATCTGAAGGATGTCCTAATCTGGCATGCCAGAGAGAAGATGATGCAGAAGTAGAACTGGAAGAGCTTGCTGCAGAAAAAGGAAGGAATGAAGCATTGAACTTGTGATTGCTTAAGTAATCAACAAGTGAAGAATGAGGAGTGTGCTGGAGACTATCACACTGCAACAAGTACAACCCATCAACAGCCTTGCCCACCCCAATCGTTTTCCAAGTTAAAAGGTCCTGAAGAAAACAATAGTTGGAAAGGAAAACAAGGCAATAAGGTTGAGATAATGTCAGTGTACTAACAGACAGAAGGTTAAAGCTGAAAGAAGGAACACATAGAACATTTGTGAGGGTGAGTGAAGGGGAAAGGACAATAGTCCCAATGTGAGTGACCTGAGCTGATTCCCTATTAGGCAAGTGAACCAAAGACTGTGTTGTAGCAGTAATTGAAGTAAACAAATCAACAGAACAAACAAAGTGATCAGTTGCACTAGTATCCAATACCCAAGTCCATTTATCATACGTTCTTCTATTCACAATTTGTGCAGAGAAAACACTATGGGATAAATCAATACCTGACATTGGAACACTGGCAGTGACAGATGTGGAGGATGATGCTGCATTGGCCATTGAAGCTTCTTTCACTGGAGCAGAAGTTCCAAACAAAGCAAAGAGCTGTTGGTACTGCTCAGAAGTGAAAGGAGTATGATGATGCATTGGTGAGGCAATCAAAGGAGCAGTGGGAAACACATCTGAAGTCACTTGATGAGCCATAGATGGCTTGTTCTTGAATTTAAAACCCGGTGGAAAACCATGCTTTTTATAACATTTATCCACTGTGTGACCTATCTTTCCACAATGTGTGCAAGTTGGTCTCTCCTTCCCTTTGCCAACAGCACCACCAAGAAAAGCCCCAAGATTCTCATTGGACAATTTGGCAGCGAAGGCAGTAGAGTCAACTTTAGCAAAAGAAGCATTTGGCATTGGTCTTTGTGTCTCTTCTTGAATTAATAAGGAATAAACCTTACTAATAGATGGAATAGGATCCATGAGCAAAACTTGAGATCGAACATGGGAGAAAGAATCATTCAATCCCATTAGGAATTTCATGACAGACTCTCTTGTTTGCAGATCAGTGAGCCTCTTGTTAATATTGCAAATGCATTTACCACAGGTGCAAGAGGGAAATGGACTAAGGTTTTGTAACTGATCCCAAAACACCTTCAACTGTGTAAAGAAGTCAGTGATTGATGTCTCACCTTGATGAAGCTCTGCTATATCCTTTTGGAGGTTGAAAACTCTAGGTCCATTTGTCTGTGCAAAGCGATTCTTCAAGTCATTCCAGATTTCTATGGCTGTATCTTCATAAATGATGCTTGCTTGGAGTTTTGGTGAAACTGAGTTGGTTAGCCAAGTGCCAACCATGTTGTCGCATCTTATCCATGCTTGCACATTCGAAGGAGTTGCTACCAGTGGTGATGAGAGAGTCAAGGTTCCATCGATGAACCCTAGTTTATTTTTGGTGAGTAAGGCCTTTCTCACTGCACGAGCCCAAGCTGCATAATTTTCTCCACCTATCAATAGCTGTGTAACAAGAACCAAGCTTGGATTTTCTGCGTGATGCAAGAACAGAGGATTGTCCATTGGAGATTCTTGTGAAGAAGAAGATGGATTTACAGGTGTGGAAGCATCTGTAGAACCATTTACATTCGTAGCAGAAGCCATGAATAATGAATCGAAGAAAGAAATGTTCAAGAATCAAAGAATTTTTCAAGAACAGAGGTAAAGATTTTCTCGAGAAAATTGAGAAATAGAAAGCAAAATTGAAGGAAAACAAAACCCTACAGGAATTTGGGGATTTGCTCTGATACCATATCAAGAATCAAGAGATTGAAAAACTATATTTTCACATTAATGAATCAAGATTACAGAGGCTACATATATATAACCGTTTGTACAGGTGTGAACACAAATAAAACTAACTAACAAACTTCTACACGTGTAGCTACAGGACTAACTAACTTCATCATGTGTTAACACTTAAGTAAACATCTAAGGTATTAAACTACAGGTCGTATCAGTGTTAAGCTCTACTTGTGTTGATCTGTCGTTTCATGCTCTGTTGTTGAGTCACCAGCTTTGTTAGCAACACTGCTCTTGGTAGCTGCAGGTTCAATTCTCTCCAAATTGTGATAGACTGTCCAATTAACTTCAATATCCCATCTTAATATCATCTTGTTATGTAAACAAAGCTGTTAAAATTTTCTAGCTTCATCATGTTGACAACTTTTGATTTAATTATACTGTGATTCTTTTGAGGCTACAAAGTCTGAAATTAGATTCCATTATTAAAAGAAGTCTAAATCGCTTTGTTCAAATGTCCATTTTCATCAAGAAACATCTTAAAAGCTATATGCATTGTTTACACAGACTTGGTCTCAATCAAATCTAGTCCACTAGAAGTACTTTTGTAATGAATGAACCCTTTTTGAAAAATGCGGTCTAAATTTAACAATAAGATATGAAATTATTTCATTATTAAAAATTTCTGAAATTAGATTTGAAATAATACTACAAGAAGAAAATGAACATATTTATCAAACCCTAAACACTCAGATGATAAACTACCTGAAATTAGATTGAAAAAAAAATAAAAATATTTTTAAAAAATTTCAGAATCATTTTAAAAAATCCAAAGGGATCTATCTTTTTGAAATTAACTTTTATTCTAATATGTCTTCTCAACAACAATGAAATTTATTGTAATTATAGCACATTTATTTAAGCACCCGCGAAAAACTTCATATAGTCTTTTCACAAGCTTAACTAACAAGATACTCCCTCCGTCCCAAATTTTTTGTCCTGTTTGAAAAGTCAAACTTTTTAAGGGAACATCATTTATTGTCTTGTCTATCTTTTAAAAATGTATAAGTTTCCAAAATTATCCTTAAAAAAGTTTATTAAAAAATTGAATTAATAAATTAATAGGGGTATAATAGGAACATTAGTAAATTAATGACTTTTATTTTTAGAAACAGGACAATATTTTGGGACATCTCAAAATAGAATAGAGGACAAAAAAAATGAGACGGAGGGAGTAAATAGGTGTAGTTAATTTTGACGTAGGAAATATTAGTTTATTTTAACGAATTACCTAACTTGTTTACCATTAGCAAACTGCAATGGAAGACTAATTTAATGGTTAGCATCAGCAATGGGTTCGTATTTTAATGGTTGCTTAGATTCTTAAGCCATACTCGGAAAGAACTTTGTTGCGGCTCCCAACATCGATCTATCATGGTACTTTTTAATTCTTGGGGGAATGATCAGATGTGAGATGTGTTCCATAATTCTAAGATTATTTTTCAAATGAGACACCCGTGGCCATGACTTTTGATAAAAATAATAATTTATTGATTGGTTCACGTCTCGAGTAGGTATGCCTATCTATTTTATTTCTCTCTCCACCTCGTTAAAGCGTACCTGTACGTGGTCTTCATGAAACTCCAACGTACGCAATCTATTATCAGGCGTACAATGGCTATGTTAACTTTGCAACAGAATTGAACAAAGATTAAAAAAAAAAAAAAAAATCAAAATGATATGGGTATAAATTACATGCTCGCACAAAGAAAAACAAATTTTAAGAATGGATTTTTTTTTTTTTTTAAATGGAGTGAATCGAGATTCAAGAAAGTGCCAAAGGAGAGAAGGTTTTTGGAGTATGGAGTATAAAAAAGGTGACAACAAATTTTTTTTTTTTTTTCTTTTTTTTGAGACAGTGGGGGGGGTTTGGATTCCGCGTTTGCGTTTCAGCAAACGCGTTTTCCTCCCTTTTTTTTTTTTTTTTTGCCGCATTTTTTTACTTTTGGGAGACAAAAAAGCTGTGCATGAACAGTGTGTGCACTGTTCACACACTGCACTGTTTATGTAATAAAAAATATTAAAAATGGGTCCCACGATACTATTTACACATTTAAAAATTATTTTGCTACAGTTTTTTCAGTTTTCAGTTTTCAGTTTTCAGTTTCAGCAACAATAAGTTCAATCCAAACACACCCAGTGACAACAAATCTTTTCCGTGCCACAAATCCAGATAGCAATTTGATGGCCCACTCAACCTAGCTGTTGACAGGGTGGTCGTGGAGAAAAGAGGTGAGTTTCGGCAAGAAAAAAAGGGTTCGACTTTTGGGTAGTAATCCATTTCCATATTCCGTTTCCACCTACTTGGCTATCAAATATCAATGACATGAGGAACACCGAGCCCAGGACTGAAATTCAGAATTCAGAATGTGACTTTATGTGAGTGTTTGGATTCGGTTTGTTGCGGCGCGTTTTGCATTTCACGTTTTCTCCTTTTTTTTTTTTTTTTTTTTTTTTGCCGCATTTTTACTTTGGGGGGACAAAATTCAACTGTTCATGCACTGTTCACGCACTGTTCACGCAATATGTATAATATTAAAAGTGGGTCCCACGAAACTATTTACACATTTAAAAATTATTTTGCTACAGTGTTTTCAGCATCAGTTTTCAGCAATTTCAGCAACAATAAGTGCTATCCAAACGGACCCAATGCCTTAAAACTATATACTTCATAATTTGTTAAAATAAACTGAAGGAAGTACTTGCATTGCAAACTCTGTTGATCTCTTCAAATTTAAGTCAGAATTAGAATGCAAAAGAACTTTCTTAGGAACTTGAACTTGCCATCTACAAATTATGGGACAAAATTGGGAAATGCCCTGTTTGAGCAAAAAAACCAGCATTATGCCCTCTTTTCCAAACTAAATAGGGAAATGCCCCTCTTTTGTAACTCGATTTTCTCAAAATCGAGTTATAAAAAAAAAAAAAAAAATTTGGAGTCCTATAGCAGCGTTTTTAAGGACCTTATAGTGACATTTTAAGGACCTATAGTGACGTTTTGTAACTCGATTTTCATAAAGTCGAGTTACATGCAATTTTTTTCTTTTTTTTACCTATAACTCGACTTTATGAAAATCGAGTTATAAAAAGTTACTATAGGTCCTTAAAACGTCACTATAGGGTCCTTAAAAACGCCACTATAGGGCCTAAATCGATTTTCAGAAACTCGATTTTCAAAAGATGGGTATTTTCCTAATTAGTTTGAGAAAAATGGCAAAATACTGGATTTTTTTTTTTTCAGAAAGGGGCAAAAAGCAATTTTGTCCACAAATTATGTTATATTCTTGATGTTTACGGTCCAATGTCACCAAAATCCTCATCTTGTATAAAATCCATTTTGGTATTTTGAACATTAAGTAATTAGAAGAAGAGGAAAAAAAAGTTGAATTTTACATAATTTTTCTAAAAGAAATCAAGATAATGAGGTGGTATAAAACTTTCAAATTATTTTGAGTAATAAATTTATATATTTAAAATTAATATATTCAGATTAATATTTTAAGTTATTGCTTTCAATATAATCCTTATTCTACTGTTTAGAACATTTGGCTGGCAGCAGGGGCACATAAATTATGACATAGACCACATCTCACAAATTTTTTTTATTTTTGACTTTTCAACTTTGACTTATTACTTATCATAATATATATTTTTTTTAACTTTTTTAATTAATGGTTTAGATAAAAAGTTTTTATTTCCAAGTATCAATACCGACTTGCATTACGTGGAATCTTGTACCCCTCCTATCCCTTCTCCTTCAATATAAAAAAAGTAGAGCATTCTATCACCTTGAGTTAAAAGTTAAAACTAGCAAAACTCGTAGGTCACTCTGTCACTCCTCATGGAAAAACTTCCGCAATCCTTTCCTCCTCTTTCTCTTTCTCTTCCTCCTCCTCAGAAGGGGTTTGTAGCTTTAAATCCTTTCCTCCTCTTTCTCTTTCTCTTCCTCCTCCTCAGAATTGTAGCTTTTATTTTTATTTATTTTATTTGATACCGCCTTTCTTCTTCTGTAACAGGGTAGAGATTTATGTTTGGATCAACGTTCTTATAGCTATAGTTGGCTTGGGGACTGCTGTTATCTCTTTCTATATGGCTTGGAAGAAGTGTAGTAGACGAAACAACAACGTTGCAAATCCCAACAACAACGTTGCACTTGCAAATCCTGGCCTTGAGCCTCAAATCGTTGGGTACAACCTTGTCTGAGATTGTGTGTTATGTGTTTGTATTGATAAATAATAGTTACTCTGGTAATCTAGGCCTTGCTTTGCTATCTTTTCTGATATGAACACGTCTAAGTGTCGAAACAGGAAATAAGGGGACGAATGGCGTTCATATTATCCCATTCTAATGTAATAAAGATTATGAGCTATGTGTTTGTATTGGTAAATAATAGTTACTCTGGTAATCTAGTCCTTGCTTTTCTATCTTTTCTGATGTGAACACGTGTAAGTGTTGAAACAGCAAAGGGACCGAATGGCCTTCTTCTCCGAATGGCCTTCATATCCACCCTTCTAATGGCCTTCATATAGTCCTTGCCTTTTTATCTTTTCTGATGCAAACACGTCTTGTGTCCACGTCCAGATTATTTGCGTTTTCAGCTTTTTTTTTTTTTTTTTTTTTTTTTCCGGCGCCTATTGCACTGTTGTTGTNCAATACATGCTAGTATTTCTAACACGTTTCAATCGGTTATCGGTTGAATCATTAAAATAACAGTACATTTTTTTTATTAAAAAAAATTTGGCTCTTAGGCAATACACAACATGTTCAAGATTCCAAGAAAAAATTTTACAAACTTTTCACACAAACGCCCAACCTGTCCAGACATCAACCAAAATATCCACTTGATATGTTTTTTAAGAAAAAAAAAAAAAAAGCAAAAAAAAAAAAAAAAAAACCTTTTCAACAGCACCCTGTGAAATGTATCTATTGTTACATTGTTTCTTCTTCAGCAACCAAAAACACTAACACATTCAAAAAGCTAAAGCAAACTTTATGCTTTGGTGGAGCTGTTGGGTCCATTGGATTGAACTTATTGTTGTTGAAACTGAAAACTGAAAACTGAAAATTCTGTAGCAAAATAATTTTTAAATGTGTAAATAGTATCGTGAGACCTATTTTTAATATTTTTTAGTGCGTGAATAGTGCCAAACAGTGCATGAACAGTATTTTTTGTCTCTGTACGGTAAAATCATGTGATTTACTGTTCACTTCCGGAAAAAAAAAAAAAAAAAAAAAAAAAAAAAAAAAAAAAAAAAAAAAAAAAAAAAAGGAAAAAGCCAAACGCAAAATGTGGACTCAGCTTTCAGCTGAGTCCAAACGCCCTCGTTGACTCACAAAGCATTTCTATGACTACAATTACCCAGAAATAAAATAATAGTTATTCTAAATTCATAATCACTTACTAATATGGGTCAAGAATAACAAGATGGGCTAGACAGCCTAGACCTGAAGGACTGTCTAACTTACCTGGTGTGGTGTCTGCCGTCTGGTGTGGAGAGTGATTGAGCGGCAAGACTTGAGAGAGAGGTGAGAGAGTTTTAAAGTGAGAACAGAGGAAAAGAAAGAAATATATAGGAGCCTTAACCTAGCACAAAACGACAGTGTTTGGTGCTTTTTTAGTTTTTTTAGTTTTTTTTCATTCAAAACCAAGGGAAACAGCATCGTTTCACACATTTTTTGTTGCCACATGTTAGAAACCACAGCAACACACACATAGTATACCTTTGGCTACAACAACAGTGCAATAGGCGCCGGTAAACTCAAGGTGGATGTGAGACCAACTTGAGGTTGTCAACCAAAGTACGAAGGCGTCCCTTAGGATGTGACTTGGTGAAGATATCTGCAAGTTGATCTTTAGAGGAGACTGAGATCAGCTTGAGAGCACCATGGACAAGATGAAAACGGATAAAATGACAATCGATCTCAATGTGTTTAGTCCGTTCATGGAAAACATCATTGTGAACAATATGAATAGCACTCTAGTTGTCACAATAAAGAGGAATAGCAAAGGATGTAGACACACCTAAGTCTTTGAGAAGCCATCGTAGCCAAAGGAGCTCAGATGTGGTATTAGCAAGGGCACGATATTCTGCTTCAGTACTGGAGCGGGCCACATAAGTTTGTTTCTTGCTTCGCCAAGAAATCAGAGAAGAACCAAGAAGAAAGCAATAACCAGTGGTGGACCTGCGATCAATGGGATCTCCTGCTCAATCAGCATCAGAAAATGCACGGAGAGTAAGAGGAGACTGAGCAGTGTAGAAAAGACCATGGAAGAGAGTGCCCTTTAGGGATCGAAGAATGCGCAAAACAGCAGCATAGTGAGTCGATCGTGGAGCAGACAGATACTGGCTCACCTTGTGAACAGCATAGGAAATGTCTGGACGAGTGACAGTGAGATAAACCAAGCTGTCAACCAAGCGTCTGTAAAGAGAGGGATTAGACAATGGTTTCCCCCCTGAGGGAGTCAAATGCGCATTAAGCTCAACTGGAGTGTCAACAGTCTTGCTATCAGTGAGTCCAGCGCGAGACAAGAGTTCAGAGGCATACTTGGCTTGAGTAATATAAAGTCCATCTGTAGAATGAGTGATTTCAAGATCCAAGAAGTAGCTGAGATGTCCAAGATCTTTCATCTCAAATTGTTGACTGAGAAAAGTCTTGAGTTCTTGAATGCCACTGAGGTCATCACCAGTTATGATCATATCATTCACATATAAGAGAAGTAAAATAGTGCCTTTGTCAGTGCGACGAAGAAATAAGGTAGAATCATAGTGACTAGCCATGTAACCCAAGTGAGAGATGGTAGAGTTGAATTTGGCAAATCAAGCTCGTGGAGCTTGTTTAAGGCCATAAAGTGCACGTCGAAGGTGACAAACCTTGTTTGAGTCAACAGAGAGACCAGGAGGAGGTTGCATATACACTTCTTCACTTAAATCCCCATTAAGGAATGCATTTTTGACATCCATCTGAAAAAGGTCCCATTTACTGGCAACAGCAACAGCTAAGAGGGCACAAACAGATGAGATACGAGCAACCGGAGCAAAGGTCTCTTCATAATCAATCCCATACTCTTGTGTAAAACCTTTTGCAACAAGACGAGCTTTGTAGTGCTCAATGGACCCATCAGAGCGAGTCTTAATCTTGTAGATCCACTTACAACCAACCACAGATTTCCCAAGAGGAAGTGTCACCAAATCCCAAGTATGGTTTTTAGATAATGCATCAAGTTCCTCTTTCATTGCAATCTGCCATAAAGGGTCAGTGGAAGCCTCACGATAGGTGTGAGGCTTGTGTAGTGTAGCAAGAGCAGTGTAACAATGATAGTCAAGTAAATGTGCAGGAATAGATCTTACCCTAGTTGAGTGACGAGGTGGAATGTCTTGTGCAAGATCTTCAGGCGGAGCAGGAGCAGGAGACCCAAGCTCAGGATTGGGGTTGGGTAGCTCGTCTTCAACCTGTTCATCTTCCACCTGTTCATTAAAGGGTGAACTAGGAAAGGGATCAATGATATCTGGTGGTTGGATAGAGAAGTCTACAGCAACAGAATCAGGAGCAACTACAAGAGGATTATGAGCAGTTACAGAAGGAATATGTGTCTCATCTGGAAAAAGATCTAAGACAGAGGAGGAAGACAAAGAAGCACTGAAATGAGAGAGCTCGACAAAGAGGCGATGTTCCCAAAAGACAACATTATGGGAGATACGAAGACGATAAGAGACAGGATCATAACACCTATACCCCTTTTGAGTTTCTCCATAGCTAAGAAAACAACAAAGCCTTGACCGAGGCTCAAGTTTGTTATGCTCATGTGGTTGAAGAAGAATGAAACAAGCAAAACCGAAGGAGCGAAGGTGGTGATAGTCTGGAGATGACCCAAAAAGGCGCTCATATGGAGTTTGATTTTGGATAACAGGACTCGGAATACGATTAATAGTATGAACAGCATGAAGAGCAGCTTCACCCCAAAAAGGAGCAGGAACTTTAGCAGAGAGAAGGAGAGCACGAACAGTGTCAAGAATATGATGAAGTTTTCGTTCGGCTCTACCATTTTGCTGAGAGGTACCTGGACAAGTTAGTTGATGAACAGTGCCATAGGAATGCAAAACAGCTTTGAAAGCATATTGAGTGTATTCAAGAGCATTATCAGATCGAAAAATTTTGATGCGTCTAGAAAACTGAGTTTCAACCATTTTTTCAAAAGTAGAATATACTTCCAATAATTCAGAACGATGTTTCATATTAAAAATCCAACTATAGCGAGAGTAATCATCAACAAAGACAACAAAATATCTAGACCCACCAATACTAGAGAAAGAGGAAGGCCCCCAAACATCAGAATGAATAAGGTCAAAGATATCAGTGGATATGGATTCACTAGTATTGAAAGGCAAAGCTGGTTGTTTTCCTAACTGACATGAAACACAATCAAAATTTTCTGTAAACACTGAACCTAACAAACCTCTAGAAGCCAATTGTTGTACCCGAGAGGAAGATGCGTGACCAAGTCGAGCATGCCAAAGTGCAAGGGAAGGAGTGGAAGAAACTGCAACAGCTGCAGCAATAGAAACATGAGCAACAAGTGGAAGACGAAGGTTGTCCACGGGAAACATACGCCCAACTCTAGGACCGGTCCCAAGCTCCTGTCCCGTCCTAGGATCCTACACAATGCACCCAGAATAATCAAAGGTAATGCGATAACCCAACTCAGCTAATTGTCCCACAGAAAATAAATTATAAGAAAGGTCAGGAACATTAAAGACTCCAGGAACCGAGAGGTTGGAGGTTGAAACTGAACCTATATTATGACCAGACATTGTGGAACCATTTGCTATGTGAATATTAAGAGGGTGCGGTGCAAGTTTAAGGTCAGAAAATAAGGACGAGTGAGGTGTCATGTGATTGCAACAAGCGGAATCCATAAGCCAAAAGGAAGGAGACATACCAGATAAAGCTGAGAGAGAAGAGGAATAAGATGCATTACCAACCATACGAATGACATTAGCGATGATATTTATAAGGTCATCTCTGGAAATGGAGAAAGTGGATCCAGAAGACTGAGACTGTGCAGAAACAGGAGCCATGGGTTGGACACTCTCAGTGTTAGCAACTGTAGCAGCAGAAGTGAAAACAACTGATTTGTTGCGCTGATAGCAAGTCTCAATATTATGGCCAAAGTGTTTGCAAAAATTGCAAAAACGTTTGCTGGATTGTCGGCTATGATTATTGCAACAAGAAGAAGACCTGTCCTTATTCTTCATTTAGACGCAAAATTTGCAAAAACGGACTGCAAAAATGAAATCTACACGAAAAACTGGGTAAGGAGCACCTGGACTGTAAAAAGTCAACTCTAAAAAGTCAACGGTCAAAGTCAACAGTCACGGTCAACGCACGTCAGCTAACTGGGATGACGTCAGCAAGATGACGTAAGCAACTGACGTTTGCTGATATAAGCGGCTGACTGTGATGACGTAAGCAATGACGCAGAATGATGACGTCACCTAGGGCTGACGTCAGCAGATGCAGAGGCGTGGCAGCACGTGTCGGCGCGTGAAGAACACAGATGGCGCGTGGAGCGCGTGACCTGATGCGCAGATTCTTTGGGCGGCGCGTGAGGGCGCGTGGAGCTTCCGATGGTGGTCAGGTTTTCACTAAAAGGTATATCGGCAGTGGACAATCTTAGTGATGTCTGCAAAAACACAATTGGAGCAAGGATGACGGCGGCGATGGTATTGCAGTGGTCTCAAGACTCTGAACGACGGCGGCTGCAGGTCCGAACCAGAGACGATGACTGAGATGCGTCAGAGGTTTAACGGTGAATATCTGCAACAGCAGTTGTAACAGCGGAAGCAATTGCGAGTCTGGAATAACACTAACAGAGACAAGACTGCAATGAAATTGTTAGAGCGATGGCTCTGATACCATGTTAGAAATACTGAATGTAATTGTATTGTATTTCATGATTAAAAGAATGTACATAGGTGCCTTTATATAAGAGGTATATGTGTGCAGTACAAGTATGTGTGTGTGCTATACAAGTAATCTAATTGGACCTAAAACTCACAACACTATATACGTTAACAGTAGTTATAATTTTATAAAGAATTCAAATTATAATAGTTATTAATATGAATAAAATGTAGGATATGCCGATATGGTTTTATATATATTTTTGTGCCTAAGTATTTAAGGCATTTTTTTTTCCATTTTCACTACTTTTTATTTCCCCCTCTCCTAATTCCAGTTGTCATTTTTTATTATTCTAAATTTGTGTTTTTGAGAAATCAATTTGAACTAAACAATAAGGATAAAACTACTCCACATGTTCCTATATAAAAATAAATTTAAAAACATATATTCCTTTTTAAAAAAAAATAAGGATAATTTTGAAATTGAATTAATGAAAAGTTGATAATAAAAACTAAAAGATTACACAAGGTGAAATGGACCAAATAAATTGATGCATTGCATTGGGATTGGACCGGTTGACTACCCACTGATCCATCGAGTTGTGCTGTGCAGATTGCAGAAGGCATGCATCTTATGAGTAAAAGAACACAGGAACTGTGGCCTATCAAACCCTGTTCCGGTACACACACGCCAGTCTTACCCTGTTCCAGTGCAAACAAGAACTCTCTTAGAATAAAACCTTTACCAAAATAAATTTGACATTTTCCTATCTAATAACAATCGAAACAAAACAAGTTAACTTTAAGCAGGCTTTACCGAATACTATTGATCTTATTTCTGTAGTTGTACGATTCACTCATTTTATTGTACTTTATATAATTGATAAATTTCTACTTTTTTTTATTATTATTTATGTGATTTAATATTAGTCACTATGCCATAAGAAATCAAAGGGAAAATGATAATTTATTCTGTATGACTTAGTCCTTCTGTACAAAAACTATCAATTGTAGGATTTGACATCTTAAAGTATGAATTAAAATGAAATATTTAATGAGTATCGTGGGTAGAACACTTTCGATTTACTTTTAGTCTAAACCTTAGAGGTCAATTATAGTAATTGAAAATTTATAAATTGTGATACAGTCAAACCACAAAAGGATAAATTGTAAGTTCTTGAAATTAAAAATGATTGTATATTTAAATTGATTTTTTTTTTGTTTAATTTTTGATGTGATATTAATTATATTCATTATTACATTAATTTTAAAATTTTAAAATTTTCTGCTTTTGTAATATAATTGATAATAACTTTGATATTTTCCTTGGATATAAGTATTCTTAATGATGCATTTTAGTATGTTACTCTCAAAAGTCAAACGTAGATGGTGCATTACTTCAAGTTTAACTAATATGACTTATCAAAGCCGGAGAGACCATGGTAATGCCCCATCCGATCTTATTGGAAAGGACTCGCATTTTTTCAAGATTATTCTCGATGAAACTCTTCGTGTTGGAAGGCTTGTAAGAATACTTACAAATCTCTCTTTTTGATTCAAGAAATCTAATGTTAATTAAGAAACATGGACTTGATTGGCTAGCTAGCTACTAGTTTAATTCTAATTGTACAATGTATATGATGGTCACCCTGGTATAATTATTTGTGAATCTTGAAAAACATGTGATTTGTGTATTTATATTACAATGCTCGTATTGCATTTGCATGTATTATTAATTAGAGATTCTTAATTTGTAGACGATTCCAAAAATGTTTATAAGGAAATACAGAGAAAATTTGTCAAGCCCTACATTTCTTAAGCTTCCAAACGATGCAAAATGGAAAGTAGAATTGACAAAATGCAATGATGAGGTTTGGTTACAAAAGGGTTGGAAAGAATTTGCCAAGTGTTACTCTCTAGAGCAGGGACACTTTGTAGTTTTCAGATATGAGGGAAATTCTCATTTTCAAGTGCTCATATTTGATGAGACTGCAACGGAAATAGACTGTCATTCCAATAGCTCCCATGGTCGTGAGGATGGTAAGTTTGATGAAAAATATATAGTTCCTAATATGGAAGATGATGAGAGTGATAGTTCTGTTCTTACGGTCTTACCATGTCGTGGCGACCTCACATGAAAATGAAAAGTACTTATACAAGTGCAAGAATTGTGAGCCAGAAATCTAATGTTCGTATAAGGATCCGAAAATTGACTAGGAAAGACAAAGCAAAAGCTCTTAAGAAAGTAGCAGTGGCGGCTCTAAGATTTTTTTTTAGGGGGTTCAGCGGTGGTGGAGCTAAAAATTTATCATAGGGGCAAGTAAAACAATAAAATAATTAACTTTTTTTAATATGCGCAACATCCATATTATATACATTATATAATAGCCTAAAATAATATTCTAAATATAATTTAGTATAAATATCGATAAGAAAACAACCATTAAATGCAAAAAAAAAAAA
Organism: Quercus suber; assembly: GCF_002906115.3. NCBI lineage: Eukaryota > Viridiplantae > Streptophyta > Magnoliopsida > Fagales > Fagaceae > Quercus > Quercus suber. The sequence goes on from NW_027069614.1 coordinate 1,306,602, forward strand.
AAAAATTTAATTAAATAACTAATTACATATATGGCCAGTCTCTTGGAGTTAGACTAATTGTAAATGTAAAATTAAGAAGAAAAAAAAAATAGTAACTGATATAAGTTTTAACTTTTGAAGTATATGACTTCTTAACCGTACACGTGGTTAGTCTCTTGAAATTGGGGCAAGCACTAAAATAATTTTTGGATTTGGAAATCTTTAGAGCATTTATCAAACTACTTGATCAAATAGAGAGAAAAACTGAGAAAACATGGAAGGGAAAAAAGAAAGATATAGAGAATGAGAAAAGAATCATAGATATAGATATATATATATATAAATATAAATCTATTGGTTGTAATAGTGTGTACTTTTTAGTTGAGAGCAATTACAGGAGGATCAGGAGCAGCTACAGAAGGAATATGTGTCTCATCTGGAAAAAGATCTAAGACAGAAGAGGAAGACAAGGAAGCACTGAAATGAGAAAGTTCGACAAAGAGGCGATGTTCCCAAAAGACAACATTACGGGAGACACGAAGACGATGAGAGACAGGATCATAACACCTATACCCCTTTTGAGTTTCGCCATAGCCAAGAAAACAACAAAGCATTGACCGAGGCTCAAGTTTGTTATGCTCATGTGGCTGAAGAAGAATGAAACAAGCAGAACCGAAGGAGCGAAGGTGGTGATAGTCTGGAGGTGACCCAAAAAGGCGCTCATATGGAGTTTGATTTTGGATAACAGGACTCGGAATGCGATTAATAGTATGAATAGCATGAAGAGCAGCTTCACCCCAAAAAGGAGCAGGAACTTTAGTAGAGAGAAGGAGAGAGCGAACAGTGTCAAGAATATGACAAAGTTTTCGTTCGGCTCTACCATTTTACTGAGAGGTACCTGGACAAGTTAGTTGATGAACAGTGCCATAGGAATGCAAAACAGCTTGAAAAGCATATTAAATGTATTCAAGAGCATTATCAGATCGAAAAATTTTGATACGTCTGGAAAACTGAGTTTCAACCATTTTTGCAAAATTAGAATATACTTCCAATTATTTAGAACGATATTTCATATTAAAAATCCAACTATAGCGAGAGTAATCATCAACAAAGACAACAAAATATCTAGACCCACCAATACTAGAGACAGAGGAAGGTTCCCAAACATCAGAATGAATAAGGTCAAAGATATCAGTGGATATGGATTCACTAGTATTGAAAGGTAAAGCTGGTTGTTTTCCTAACTGACATGAAACACAATCAAAATTTTCTGTGGACACTGAACCTAATAAACCTCTAGAAGCCAATTGTTGTACCCGAGAGGAAGATACGTGACCAAGTCGAGCATGCCAAAGTGCAAGAGAAGGAGTGGAAGAAACTGCAGCAGCTGCAGCAATAGAAACAGGAGCGACAAGTGGAAGATGAAGGTTGTCCACGGGAAACATTCGCCCAACTCTGGGATCGGTCCCAAGCTCCTGTCCCGTCCTAGGATCCTGCACAATGCATCCAGAATAATCAAAGGTAATGCGATAACCCAACTCAGCTAATTGTCCCACAGAAAATAAATTGTAAGAAAGGTCAGGAACATTAAAGACTCCAGAAACCGAGAGGTTGGAGGTTGAAACTGAACCTATATTATTACCAGACATTGTAGAACCATTTGCTGTGCGAATATTAAGAGGGTGCGGTACAGGTTTAAGGTCAGAAAATAAGGACGAGTGAGGTGTCATGTGATTGCAACAAGCGGAATCCATAAGCCAAGAGGAAGGAGACATACCAGATAAAGCTGAGAAAGAAGAGGAATAAGATGCATTACCAACCATACGAATGACATTGGCGATGATATTTATAAGGTCATCTCTGGAAATGGAGAAAATGGATCCAGAAGACTGAGACTGTGCAGAAACAAGAGCCATGGGTTGGACACTCTCAATGTTAGCAACTGTAGCAGCAGAAGTGAAAACAACTGATTAGTTGCGCTGATAGTAAGTCTCAATATTATGGCCAAAATGTTTGCAAAAATTGCAAAAACGTTTGCTGGAATGTCGGCTATGATTATTGCAACAAGAAGAAGACATGTCCTTATTCTTCATTTAGAAGCAAAATTTGCAAAAACGGACTGCAAAAATGAAATCTACGCGAAAAATTGGGTAAGGAGCACCTGGACTGTAAAAAGTCAACTCTGAAAAGTCAACGGTCAAAGTCAACAGTCAACGGTCAACGCACGTCAGCTCACTGGGATGACGTCAGCAAGATGACGTAAGCAGCTGACGTTTGCTGATGTAAGCGGCTGACTGTGATGACGTAAGCAATGACGTCACCTAGGGCTGACGTCAGCAGATGCAGATCTGGCGCGTGTCGGCGCGTGAAGAACACAGACGGCGCGTGACGGCGCGTGAAGAATACAGACGGCACGTGGAGCGCGTGATCTGATGCGCAGATTCTTTGGGCGGCGCGTGAGGGCGCGTGGAGCTTCCGATGGTGGTCAGGTTTTCACTAAAAGGTAGATCGGCGGTGGAAGATCTCAGTGATGTCTGCAAAAACACAATTGGAGCTAGATACACGGCGGAGACGGTGGTTGCAGTGGTCTGTGTGGTGTGGGACTCCTCAACGATGGCGGCTGCAGTTTTGGAACCTGAGGACAACGGCTGAGAGACGTCGTAGGTTCAACGGTGAGTGGCTGCAGTGGTTGTTGTGACGGCGGAAGCGATAAGGGCGGATTAACACCAAGAGAGACAAGACTGCTAAAAGAAAGGTCAAAGCAGTGGCTCTGATACCATGTTAGAAATATTGAATGTAATTGTATTGTATTTCTTCATGAAAGAATGTACATAGATGTCTTTATATAGGAGGTATATGTGTGCAGTACAAGTAAATATGTGTGCTATACAAGTAACCTAACTGGGTCTAAAGCCCACAATACTATACATGTTAACAGAACGGACCACAAAAAACCGTACAAGTTGAAAAACCGACTCTAACCGATGTGCATTGGTTACAATTATAAGAAGGATCATGTTAACGGGTGCCGTAAGACATTTGTTAACAATCCAATTAAATAAAATTTTTATGGGAAAAAAAAATAATTAATGTTTTGACAGTTTTTTTCATTTTCTATAAAAGTGATATTAAAATTTTCTTAAAATAGATTCTTAACCAATGTCCCACCTGCATTTTTTCTTAACATTTTTTTCAATTAATATTAATATTCTTTATGACTTTTAAGCACAATCTTATTAATTATCACTTATTTTATTAATGTTGTCCCAAACCTTTTAACTGAGCTCCACGTAGCATTCACTGTTACAACTAGGAGCGTGCGCAATTCATCTATTGCTTCAATGATAAATTTAAGAAAAAATGGCACTGATTGAATTGCGCACGCTCCTAGTTGTAACAGTGAATGCTTCGTGGAGCTCAGTTAAAAGGTTTGGGCCCACATTAATAAAATAAGTGATATTTAATAGGATTCAACATTAAGACTTAAAAGTCATAAAGAATATTAACAGTAAAACAGAATTCTCAGTAGAAGACAAGCGGCAAACAAAGGAACAAACAAGTTACTATTTCTTTTTGGTTTCAAGTAAAAGCATGGTAGAAATAATGGACTGGTTCCAAGATTCAAGCAATGAATGGGTGAGTCCACTTTCCCTTTCTGTTGGTCAGATGAAATTCCTAGATTTTCTTCTCCCACAAAATTTTCTGCCATAGGTATTCTTAATTGTTTGCCATAGGTATTGTTAATTGTTTATTTTTTAAATTTTTATTTGTGTTTGCTTTTCTTTGATTCCTTTGATGCTCATGTTGATCTCTTTGATGATTATGGTTAGTATTTGATGAACTGATGTGTCTTGAATTATTTTTGTACTGGGTATTTTAGAATTCATGGCCAATTGATATTACAACTCTGGCTCACCCTTTGTACTCCAACTGTTTGATAAAATTCCCCAATGAAAAGACTATCATTTTTAAGATTTGGGATTGTTTAGCATATGTGAAAAGTCCCATTGATAGAAAGAGATCAAGAACTTTTGTTTCTTGCCCAACTTAGTCCATCCCTGCAATAAGATTTCATTTAAAGGTTCTCTATGTAAAAATTAATTACATTACTGCTCAAAATTTAAACAAAATCATCACGTTCTCTCTCAACGTTCCAAAAGCACTAGTAACGATTGTAGCTATGACAAAATCACAATTTTCTTCTCCAACTAATACCTTATGCAATGAAGTCTTGTTTCCTTTTGACTTGGTCATTGCTGTTATAGGAAAAATTGTAATGAGATTTGTGTGTAAAATTAAACAAGCTTGATTGAAAGAACGGACAATGATTTGGACCCCGAAAATTCAGATGGTTTGTCTCAGAGGTTTATGAGATTTGTGTGTAAAATTAAACAGGCTTGATTGAAAGAACCGGCAATGATTTGGACCCCTAAAATTCATGACACATGCATGTTGTATAATGTATTAAATATTGTAAATATTATTGTCTGCATAAAAAAGAAGAGGTTACGCGACAACCTAACTTCAACTAACATCTTTTGATTGACTTTTACCAACTTGGAGGTACATTTTCCTGAAAAGGGCAAGACTAAAAAACATGAAGTGTAGGATTACTTATTTCTAGTTCTTTGATTTGTTCATTCTTTTTCAAAATGGGTATGTGAAGATGTAATCATGTCAAATATACTTATAATTGACAATTAAATGGTGCTCATATCATATGCATGGGTCATTGCTATCTGTATTTTCTACTTAATTTATTTATATTTATTTTGTTTTCCAACATTTTTGGACACGAAATTTTCTGTTTAACTGTCCAATTAACTTCAATATCCCATCTTAATATCATCTTGTCATGTAAAAAAAGTTGCTAAAATTTTCTAGCTTCATCATATTGACAACTTTTGGTTTGATTATACTATGATTCTTTTGAGGCCACAAAGTCTGAAATTAGATTCCATTTTTTTTTTTTTTTTAAGTCTAAATAACTTGTTCAAATGTCTATTTTCATCTAGAAACATCTTAAAAGCTACTCACATTGTTTACACAGATTTGGTTTCAGTCAAATCTGGTCCACTAAATGTACTTTTGTACGTGAAAGTAAATTTCTATGAATAATATTTTTTATTATTTCATTTTTATTCTCAACCCAAGAGTTTTCAATTCCTTTATATTTTCCCTCCCATCAGTACTGACTACTGACAGAAGTCCAAGGCATTTTTTTTTTGGAGAAAACAGAAGTCCAAGCTTTTTGAGCTTGGACCCTTGCAGCTTTATTTCATTGACTAATATTGCACTTTGTCAATTGTCACGTACAAACTTACAGACTAGTTACAGTAGTCCACACTTTTTTAGCGCTATCAAATTTATCAAGTTAATGGTCACCTTGAGAATGTGCAGTGGTTTTACAATTCGGTGTTTTCCAGCCCATTCTTTTCATGTTGTGTCATGGAGAACCTTTGGGCTTTGTTAGGCATTCATTGGTTTGTTTATAAGCATTACGGTGTTTTGGATTAAAAAAATTATATATTCAGACTGTTTTGTTGTTGACCATCAATGATTATAAAACACTCATTAATTTTTTTTATAATTGAGATTCGAATTCTAAATTTCTTATTCAATAACAAGAGGCTTTATCAATTGAGTGACAATAGAGTTTACCAACTAAGTTAGCTTAGAACCCACTAGTATAATTATGGTTTTAATATCTTTGGAATTCTCATTAAAAAATAAAAATATAATATATATAATTTTAAAAATAAAAATAAAAATAAAAAAAGGCTTTTGAATCGTACAAATTAGACTTATTAAAATGAGAACTTGCAAGCCATTTAGTGAAAGCTCGTCGTTTTGGGCCCAAAACGGTCGGCATGTAGTCCACTAGGCTGGTTCTCTCTCTTTGTCGAATCCAGTTAGTGGGCCGGTTAGTAATTCAGTGGGCCGAATTTGGGTCAAGGATGGCGCAGCAAGACCAAACTATTTGCCATCAAAACGACAAGTTGTTTAGTTAGTTAAATGTCAGGTGCCTTAAGATGAAACTTAAGCTGTGTTGTTTTATAATTTTAATATACTCAGATTAATATTTTAAGTTATTGCTTTCAATATTATCTTTATTCTAATGTTCAAGTAAAAACAGAATCTTTCTTCCATTTATTGATCTATGATGAGAGAACATTTAGCTAATAGTAAGAGGTTTAATTCTTCAAGAGGCGCGTGAATTATGACATTTTCTACCTCACTTAGTTAATTCAAAACTTACAAGTCTCGTAAATTTTTAGTTTGACAATCTTGAGTTTGACAACCAATAAAATTGTTCCAACATTCAATCTAGAAGGTTATGGGCCTTACTCCACTAGTATAAATAAGCTATTAGCGAAAGAGTGTTTAAGTAGTTAGAAAACCAGCAAAACTGTAAGTGTTCGATCATCCCTTTATGGACAAATTTCTGCAATCTCTTCCTCCTCTTTCTCTTTCTCTTCCTCCTCCCCATATGGGGTTTGTAGCTTTTATTTATTTTTATTGATTTTTTATAACTTTGTGATATTAATGGATACCATTTTTCCTCTTGTGTACCAGGGTAGAGATTTATGTTTGGATAAAAGTTCTTACAGCCAGCTACAGCTCTCTTCAGAAGTGCTGTTCTCTTTTTCTATAGAGCTTGGACGAATAGGCGTAGAGCGAACAGCGATGTTGCACATCCCTATGCATGTAATAAAGAAGATACTATGCACGTAACATCCTAGGGCTGGGGTGTCAACTAGCCTAATTAGGCCAATGGAAATTTCCTAGCTTCATCATGTTGTCAACTTTTGGTTTGATTATACCATGATTCTTTTGAGGCCACAAAGTATGAAATTAGATTTCATTATTAAAATTAAGTCTAAATAGCTTGTTCAAATGTCCATTTCATATCTTTCTAAAAAAAATGGCCATTTCGTAATATTAAAAACAGTTATTTCAGAATCATTTTAAAAGCTACACGCGTTGTTTATGGAGACTTGGTCTTAGTCAAATCTAGTCCTCTAAAGGTACTTTTTTACTGAAGGAACACTTTCTGAAAAATGCGGCCTAAATTTAATAATAGATCTGAAATTCTTTATATATATATATATATATATATTTCATTATTAAAATTTTCTGAAATTAGATATGATAAATTTAATAATAGATCTGAAATTCTTTATATATATATATATATATATTTCATTATTAAAATTTTCTGAAATTAGATATGAAATAAAACTAGAAGAAGAAAATGAACATATTTATCCAACCCCAAACCAGTGACAGCCTAGGAATTTTGTTTAGGGTATTCCTTAGGAAACATAAATTACACAATCTTATTTCTTTTTAGCCTTTATGTAATTAAGTTTGATTCAATGTTATTAATTCCATCTCATAAGTAATATATGTATGGTGAGAAAAAATAATATTGTAATAAAAAATAATAAAAGGTTGAAAATTGTGCTGTATTGGGCAATATACTTAGTCGAAGGAATCAAACCACTACCTAGCCTGTAGTAGTTTTATTATCAATTTTTTTTTTTCAGATTTTAGTTCAATTTTTTTTTTTTGAGTTTTTCCTTTTTGCTTGAAAGACCCTAATATATTGTTAAGTTGCTCAAATTATGGACCAAAATTTAATTTTATTGACATAAAAAAAATTTAGGATGGTCCCAAAATATTTTTTATAGGTAAATAAATATAAAATTTTAAATTATTACTAGCCTTGGCTGCACATGCTGCCCCCAATAGTGAGAAAATTAATATAGATTTTATGAATGAAACCGTGAATTTTGGCTCACCTAATTTGATTATATTAAAAAAGAAGTCTAACAATATAACAAAATATCACAATATTTTCACAATATCGTCACTTTAAGGATCTGAATAGTTTTTTTTTTTTTTTTTTATTTGAGAGAAATGCTACATTCATAAAATTTTCAAAACAAATTCTAAATGACAAGTTATTATTGGTTTTAAGCTGATAACATTGTTATTATTATTCTCAAAACATTTATTTTTCAGTTGTAGTTGGTTACAGTATCATATTTTATTATTTTATTTCGACTTGTAAAAAATTGATACTTCAATATTTGTAAAAATATTGTGAAATTTGTTATATCGATATAACAATATATATGCCAGCTTACAAAAATATTTAAAAGAAAAAATAAACACAAACCGATTACTAGGGGAAAAAAAAAATTTAGGCACGATAGAAATTAATGTTAAAATTTTGTGGACTTAGCATTTTTTTTATTTGATCTATAAGAAACTGAGATCTCAACAATTGTGAAAATTCTATGATAATAATAAGTGTTGTAAAATTTTCTCAAAACATTTATTTTCAGTTGTGGTTAGTCACAATCTTATATTTTATTATTTTATTTCTACTTGTAAGAAATTGGCACGTCAATAATTGTGAAAATATTGTGAAATTTGTTGTATCAGTATAATAATATATATGTCAGCTTACATAAATATTTCCAAAAAAAAAAACACACACACACACACACAAACCAATTACCGAAAAAAAAAATAAAAAAAATAAAAAAAACTTTAGGCACTGTAGTTACAGTGCTACAGTGCCAATTGAATAAACCAAAAGCACTGTAGCTCTAGTGCTATTCATCAATAATAACTTACCTATGATTTGTTGTGAAATTAATGTTAAAATGTTGTGGATTTAATATTTTTTTATTTGATATATAAGAAACTGAGATTTCAACCATTGTGAAAATATTGTGATAATAATAAGTGTTGTAAAATTTTTTTAAAAACATTTATTTTCAGTTGTGGGTGGCTACAGTCTCATATTTTATTATTTTATTTCGACTTGTAAGAAATTGACACGTCAATAATTGTGAAAATATTGTAAAATTGATTATGTCAGTATAACAATATAAATGTTAGCTTACATCAATATTAAAAAAAAAAAAAAAAAACAAACAAACCGAAAATAAACAAATGGTTGAAAAAAGGGGAAAAAAAAAAAAAAAAAAAAGGACTCACGAAACCAAAGCACTATTGTAACTACAGTGCCAACACTTTGGATGCACAGTGCCGAAGCATTGTAGCAGCATAGCAGCTTTATTGTGTCAATATAACAATATATATGCCAGCTTACATAAATATTTCCAAGAAAAAAAAAAAACACAAACCGATTACTAAAAAAAAAAAAAAAAAAAACTTTAGGCACTGTAGCTACAGTGCCAGTTGAATAAATCAAAAGCACTGTAGCTCCAGGGTTATCCATAAATAATAGCTTACCTATGATTTGTTGTGAAATTAATGTTAAAATGTTGTGGATGTAGCATTTTTTTATTTGATATATAAGAAATTGAAATTTCAATAATTGTGAAAATATTGTGATAACAATAAGTGTTGTAACATTTTTTTAAAACATTTATTTTCAGTTGTGGTTGGCTATAGTCTCATATTTTATTATTTTATTTCGACTTGTAAGAAATTGACACGTCAATAATTGTGAAAATATTGTAAAATTTGTTATGTCAATATAACAATATAAATGTCAGCTTACATCAATATTTAAGAGAAAAAAAAAAAAAAAAAAAAAAA
>NW_027069614.1:1318005-1327222 GCF_002906115.3 Quercus suber
ACAACAACCGAAAATAACAAATGGTTGAATAAAGGGGAAAAAAAAAAAAAAAAAAAAGGACTCACGAAACCAAAGCACTATTGTAACTACAGTGCCAACACTTTGGATGCACAGTGCCGAAGCATTGTAGCAGCATAGCAGCTTTATTGTGTCAATATAACAATATATATGCCAGCTTACATAAATATTTCCAAGAAAAAAAAAAACACAAACCGATTACTAAAAAAAAAAAAAAAAAAACTTTAGGCACTGTAGCTACAGTGCCAGTTGAATAAATCAAAAGCACTGTAGCTCCAGGTTATCCATAAATAATAGCTTACCTATGATTTGTTGTGAAATTAATGTTAAAATGTTGTGGATGTAGCATTTTTTTATTTGATATATAAGAAATTGAAATTTCAATAATTGTGAAAATATTGTGATAACAATAAGTGTTGTAACATTTTTTTAAAACATTTATTTTCAGTTGTGGTTGGCTATAGTCTCATATTTTATTATTTTATTTCGACTTGTAAGAAATTGACACGTCAATAATTGTGAAAATATTGTAAAATTTGTTATGTCAATATAACAATATAAATGTCAGCTTACATCAATATTTAGAGAAAAAAAAAAAAAAAAAAAAAAAAAACTTTAGGCACTGTAGCTACAGTGCCAATTGAATAAACCAAAAGCACTGTAGCTCTAATGCGATCCATCAATAATAGCTTACCTATGATTTATTGTGAAATTAATGTTAAAATGTTGTGGATTTAGCATTTTTTTTATTTAATATATAAGAAACTGAGATTTCAACAATTGTGAAAAATTGTGATAACAATAAGTGTTGTAACATTTTTTTTAAACATTTATTTTTAGTTGTGGTTGGTTACAGTCTCATATTTTATTATTTTATTTCGACTTGTAAGAAATTTACACAATAATTGTGAAAATATTGTGATAACAATAAGTGTTGTAATATTTTTTTTAAACATTTATTTTCAGTTGTGGTTGGCTACAGTCTCATATTTTATTATTTTATTTCGACTTGTAAGAAATTAACACGTCAATAATTGTGAAAATATTGTGAAATTTGTTATGTCAGTATAACAATATAAATGTCAGCTTACATCAATATTTAAGAGAAAAAAAAAAAAAAAAAAAAAAAAAAAAAAAAAAAAAAAAAAAAAAACACAAACTAATTACTAAAAAAAAAAACTTTAGGCACTGTAGCTACAGTGCCAATTGAATAAACCAAAAGCATTGTAGCTCTAGTGCGATCCATCAATAATAGCTTACCTATGATTTGTTGTGAAATTAATGTTAAAATGTTGTGGATTTAGCATTTTTATTTATTTAATATATAAGAAACTGAGATTTCAACAATTGTGAAAAATTGTGATAACAATAAGTGTTGTAACATTTTTTTAAACATTTATTTTTAGTTGTAGTTGGCTACAGTCTCATATTTTATTATTTTATTTCGACTTGTAAGAAATTTACACAGCAATAATTGTGAAAATATTGTGAAATTTGTTGTGTCAGTATAAAAATATAAATGTCAACTTACATCAATATTTAAGAGAGTGTAAAATAACAAGAACAGAGGGAGAGAGAGAGAAAACTCCAATTCTTATAAACCAGAAATTGATACAAATGAATCAAGTGAATTTATAATTAACAACTAAGCTATATATATACAACTCTAAAACAGAGCATTACTCCAAGCTCTGTAACAAACTAACTAACCGTTTTATAACTAATCCACTAATTACAACTTGACAGCTGGCCTTCTCTTTAACTAATTTCTGGGCTCTCCCACACGTGCTGGCTGTGTGGCTTCATTAATCAAAACGCCCCGTTTTAGTTCTTTTATTTCCTTTGTCGTTTCACACTTCAGCCTTCCTTCTTTTCTGTCGTTTTTGATGCTGCCGTTTATGACTTCAATTCTTTTGTCTTCAACACTCCCCCTCAAGTCCAGAGTTTCAGGCTCTGTGACTTGAACTGATGAAGCTACCTGCAATTGCTCAGATTTCTCCTTTGTCAATTTAGGCTGAAAAATATCTTTCAGTCCTAGCTTCTCTGATAATCTCGCAAAAGATGAAACACCCAAAGCTTTAGTGAAGATGTTTGCAATCTGTGAATTTGTATTAACATGGAAGGTTTTAATCATTCCCTCCAAAATTTTGTCTCTCACCAAGTGACAATCAACTTCTATGTGCTTGGTTCTTTCATGGAAGACCGGATTTGCTGCTATGTATAGTGCAGCTTAATTATCACAAAACATCATAGTTGGTCTGGAATGTTCAATCTTTAAGTCCTTCAACAGTTGCAAAACCCAAGTAATTTCACAGGCTACACTTGCCATAGCCCTATATTCTGCTTCAGCCGATGACCTGGACACAACTCCTTGTTTCTTTGACCTCCAAGAAATTAAGGAGTCTCCCAAATACACTGCATAACCAGTGAGGGACCTTCTTGTATCTGGGCATCCAGCCCAATCCGCATCACAGAAGGCCTTGATGTGTAATACTGTGTTGCTTGGGAAGAATATACCCTTTCCTGGTGATCCTTTAATAAATTGAAGTACTCTGTGCACTGCCTTCAAGTGTGGTTCCCTTGGCTGAGATACAAACTGACTCAGCCTATGCACTGTATAAGTCAAGTCAGGCCTTGTCAAGGTAAGGTACAAAAGTCTTCCAATCAATCTTCGATATTGTCCTGGTTCCTCCAATAACTTGCCTTCATACTTTGATAACTTGAGGTTTTGTTCCATGGGAAACTTGACAGGTTTGCTACCAATGAAACCAGTGTCCTTGAGAATTTCCAAAGCATATTTTCTTTGATTGAGACTGATTCCTTCATCAGTCCTAGCCACTTCTAAGCCCAGAAAATACCTTAATGAGCCTAAGTCCTTCAAACCAAACTTAGCATCACGAACTCTCTTCAAATTGTTGACACAATCAATGTTGTTTCCTGTCAAAAGTATATCATCAACATATACCAATAAGGCTGTGAATGAAGCTCCTTGTGTGTGAACGAACAAAGAGTAGTCAGACTTGGATTGGACAAAACCCATTTATAGAATAGTTGAAGAGAATTTCTCAAACCATTGTCTAGATGCTTGCTTGAGACCATAGAGACTCTTGTTCAGTTTATAAACCAAATTATGCTCCCCCTTGCTGTGAAATCCAGGTGGTAAGCACATGTAAACATCCTCAAGTAACTCCCCATGAAGAAAAGCATTATTAACATCCAATTGATGAAGAGTCCACCCTTTCACAGCAGCCAATGACAAAAAAAGGTTGGATCTGGTTCTGAAATTGAACCATTGACAAAACCAAACTTATTTCTGGAGCTTAGAGCCAAAAACACAGATCTCGCCTAGGTCATGTAGTTCTCAGGACCATTGAGAGGCTGAGAAGTAAGAACTAAACCAGGATTTTCATTCGCTGGTAAGAAAAAAGGGTTATTGGCATACTCATCCGCCATAGCTGCACTTCCAGTGGGTGTAGTAGAAGAAGCAGGTGCACTTGATGAGTTTGACGCCATGAAAGAACAAGAAAATAACGAAAATCAAGAGTAAATTTCTGTTTGGCAAGAAAGAAAATGAAGGAAAACACGCTCTGATACCATGTAAAATAACAAGAACAGAGGGAGAGAGAGAGAAAACTCCAATTCTTATAAACCAGAAATTGATACAAATGAATCAAGTGAATTTATAATTAACAACTAAGCTATATATATACAACTCTAAAACAAAGCATTACTCCAAGCTCTGTAACAAACTAACTAACCGTTTTATAACTAATCCACTAATTACAACTTGACAGCTGGCCTTCTCTTTAACTAATTTTTGGGCTCTCCCACACGTGCTGGCTGTGTGGCTTCATTAATCAAAACGCCCCGTTTTAGTTCTTTTATTTCCTTTGTCGTTTCACACTTCAGCCTTCCTTCTTTTCTGTCATTTTTGATGCTGCCGTTTATGACTTCAATTCTTTTGTCTTCAACAGAGAGAAAAAAAACACAAACCGATAACAGGAAAAAAAAAAAACTTTAGGCACTGTAGCTATAGTGCCAGTTGAATAAACCAAAAGCACTGTAGCTCCGGTGCTATCCATTTACCTATGATTTGTTGTGAAATTAATGTTAAAATATTGTGAATTTAACATTTTTTTATTTGATATATAAGAAACTGAGATTTCAACAATTGTGAAAATATTGTGATAACAATAAATGTTGTAACATTTTTTTAAAACATTTATTTTCAGTTGTAGTTGGCTATAGTCTCATATTTTATTTCGACTTGTAAAAAATTGACACGTCAGTAATTATGAAAATATTGTGAAATTTGTTATGTCGGTATAACAATATAAATATCAATTGAAAGAAAAGACAAAAAAAACACACACACACACACACACACACACACACACACACAAAACAAACTGAAAAAGAAAAAAAAAAGACTCACAAAACCAAAGCACTGTTTCCGCTACAGTGCTTGCACAGTGCAAACACACTGAGTGCACAGTGCCGAAGCACTGTAGCAGCATAGCTGCTTTTTATATATAAATTTATTTTGACTTATAAGCAATTGACATCTCAGTAATTATGAAAATATTGTGAAATTTATTGTGTCAGTATAACAATATGTATAAAAGGAAAAAAAAAAAAAAAAGTGCCTCACCAAAGCACTGTTGCCGCTACAGTACTTGCACATTGCAAATACAATGAGTACACAGTGCCGAAGCACTATGTCTTTTGGAATTGCAGTTTTACTTCAGTCTTTTTTTCCCTATGGTTATTCCATACAAAAATTTTCTTTTCCTTCTCTTTTCATGATCAGTTGTTCTTACAAAACTTTTCCTGTAATAGGTTTTTGGGTGAAGAGAGCCGATGTCTTTTCATTTGTATGGTACTTTTAGAGCTCATTACTAAATTTGTCTTTGATCAATCCAAGTGTGAAGCTGCCCGTGAATTTCATCAGGATGGGCACAGAGACAGTACAAGCAGAAGTTGAATTCTAGCTCACAACCAGTTGGCTGTTTACTTGTTCATAAGAGCTTTGACAGTGCACCAGATTCTGATGTTTGTGATGGAGTGGCAATTACAAAGCTGACAGTGCACTGTGTGGACTTAGATGAAAGTAAACGCCCTACAATGACACAAATTGTTAATTATCTGCAGGGTATACCTCTTTTCTCTGGGAATTTTGGTGATGCTTTACTGCGGGGAGGTTTAATAGATGAATGAGACACAATCTACAGAAGAAACTGCTGGGAAGAAAAAAAAAACAATAATGCAGAGAATGAAAGGAAATTTCTTTTGCCGTTGTTTGATCACGAAGACTAACTAAATGAGAGAAAAAGAAAATATTAGTGCATCAACGAAACACTAGTAGACCCAATTGGGATTTTTCTTTCATGACAACCCAAAAGCTGTAAAGTTTTCTTTTATGCTGGTTTGAACCAAATGTTATGTTACTCTCTGGACACCGATTGTGAATAAACATAACTGAATTATGTTTCCTAGTTTTCTTCCATTCTGTTAATGAACTTTGCTGTGAAGCGTTGGTAGGCCTATGTTGAAATTTAAAGGAAGATATATGCTTAGGTTCAATGTTCAAGATAGTTGACTTGCATTTTGGTTGCCCTGTTGGATTTATTGATATTACGCCTCATGAAAGTTACTTCTAAACTAATTGGTTTTGTGGTCATCTTATTGGCAATATGACAATAGCTGTTGAGTTCTGTTGGGAATACTAAACACGAGGGGTGCTTCATCAGTGATTCTTTCTCGTTAAGTTGGATCTATTACGTCGAGAAATGGTTAAGGTCAGGGCGTCGATTTTTGACAGACCTACATGCAAAACAAGAGTTCAATCATTTGTTTATTGTCTAACCATAGAAAGGTGGCATTTTGCTTATTTTGCACAACATTTTCTGTAAAAAACGCAAAAAAGAAAAAAAGATATCATATATGTTTCGCCTAGAATACAATAATAAATTTAAACAATTTCTTGTTATGGGAATGAGAATTGAAATTTTCTAAAATTTTGAGGACTACTAATTAAGATCTTAGACTTCCATAGATATGACAGTATTTCAAATCAATGACGTTTTATTATTAAGTTAAAACACCAATTGATTAAGATCTTAGATGGCTATTATAATTGTATTGTTTATTATTATTTTTGATATATTATAAAAATGAAAAATAAATCATTTTATAAGCAAGAAAGCGTCACCTATAGATAAATATTTAATTAGGCAGAGTATCTAAAAATTTCCATTTTATCACTAACAGTTCCTAGGTGGCAATTTTTTTTTTAGAATACTAAGGTTATATTTGGTAACAGTTTTTGTTTTCTATTTTCAAATTTTTTTTTGGGAATATAAAAAAAAACAATTTTCTTGTATTTTTGAAATAAAAATATGTTTGGTTAGCTGAAATTAAGAAGATAGTTTTTGAAAAAAAAATAGAAAATACTAAAATATGTTGTTGTTAGGATTTGAACTTTAATTGTAACTCATTAAATGAGACAAATTTATTAAATTAAATGAGTATTTTCATTGACTTTTGAAAATTAGAAACTGAAAAATAGTATTTTGCATGTTTTCAGTTTCCTTCACAATTTGAGCTTTGAGAACAGTTTCTGTTTTCTGTCTTTATGGGTTACCAAACAAGTTTTTTAATCTAAAAAATAGAAAATTGTTTTTGGAAACAGAAAATAAGGAGAAAAAATAGTTATCAAACATACCCGAAGTATTTTAACACACACACACAAGGAGAAAGGGGAGAAGATTTTAAAGAAATTAACAGTGGTGTATATCCAAAAGAGCTTAACTCTTGGATACACAGCACGTATTTCTCTTATTTGAAAGTTGTATACAAATTTACATTTTCCAAAAGTTGCGAATTTAAGAAAATTAAAAGTTTAAAAGTAATTATTTATTATAGTTAAATTTACATTATTTTTATTTAAGATTCAATCTCATCAAAGTTTAGCATTTATGTCAAAATATAAATTAATGGCAGGTGCATTTATTTCAATGTCTAAGGTTCAAAGGTTCAAAGAATTAGTGTGGGATTTTATTAAAAAATAACTATAAAATCCAAACTATATTATTAGTTAGGCAAGATTTGAAACAAATTTCATTTCTAACAAATTGAGTCCAGAGGACTCGATTTTGCTTTGAGAAAATCGAGTGTGAGACACTCGATTTCTAAGTGAGTACTCGATTTCCAATACAAATTTACTGGACAAAATTGAGTACAGATAACTCGAATTATTAGAAACCAAATATATTTGAAATGTTGCCTAACTAATAATATAGATTGGGTTTTATAGTTATTTTTTAATAAAATCCATTAGTGTGTGTGTGTGTCTATATGTGTATAAGTTTGGAAAGTTAAAAGGTTGAATTGTTGGTTATAAACCAACAAGACAAAGACTTCTCAGGTATGCAAATAGATTGCTGCGCAACGTTATATTTTAATATAAAAAGCGGTTATGCCGCTACAGTGCTTCGGTACTGTGCAAATAACATTTTTCACTGTGTAAGCACTGTAGCGGCAACAGTGCTTTGGTGGGTCTTTTTTTTTTTTTTTTTTTTTTTACTGCTTTCTTTCTTTTTTTTTTTTCTTTTTTCTACCTTTTTTTGGGGGGGGGGGGAATATCCTATCCGCTCTTTTTTTTTTAATGAAGGCAATAAATTGTCACAATATTTTTACAATCATTAATATGCTAATTTCTTATAGGTTAAAATAAAATATCATTCTAAAATCATTCACAACTAAAACTAAAGGTATTATTATGAAAACAAAAAAGTGCTACATCTAAATATTTTTCGCAATACTTTCGCGACTATGCCGCTATAGTGCTTTGGCATTGTGCACTCAGTGTATTTGCATTGTGCAAGCACTGTAGCAACAACAGTGCTTTGGTGAGGCACTTTTTTTTTTTTTTTTTAGTCTTTCATCTGTATTTTTTTTTCTTTTATACATATTGTTATACTGACACAATAAATTTCACAATATTTTCATATTATTGAGGTGTCAATTTCTTATAAGTCAAAGTAATTTTTCTATGCGACTACTGATACCATGTAAAATAACAAGAACAGAGAGAGAGAGAGAGAGAGAGAGAGAGAGAGAGAGAGAGAGAGAGAGAGAAAACTCCAATTCTTATAAACCAGAAAATGATACAAATGAATTAAGTGAGTTTACAATTAACAACTAAGCTATATATATACAACTCTAAAACAGAGCATTACTCCAAGCTCTGTAACAAACTAACTAACTGTTTTATAACTAATCCACTAATTACAACATGATAGCTGGCCTTCTCTTTAACTAATTTCTGGGCTCTCCCACACGTGCTGGTTGTGTGGCTTCATTAATCAAAACGCCCCGTTACAGTTCTTTTATTTCCTTTGTCGTTTCACACTTCAGCCTTCCTTCTTTTATGTCGTTTTTGATGCTGCCATTTATGACTTCAATTCTTTTGTCTTCAACACAAGTCCGTTCCACGGTGAAAATTATCTCACATGGCCGCTCTATGGATCCGGCACAAGATATTTTTTCGCACTATGGAGCAAATTTTTGACAAGTTTTTGGGTCCTATAAAGTATCCACAAGCTTGTGAGGGGCCTGCTACATGGAACAGACACAAGAGACACCTTCTCCTAGAACAAATGGAGGAAGGAGGAAAGGATGAATGGAATTCCAAGCACCTTTTGCTCTCTTCTCTCCCATCCAAATTATTGTTAAGGAGTTTAATGATAAACTCAATCTAATTAGTTTTTATATTTCAATAGCTTTTCACTTCTCTTCTTGTTACTCTCTTTTTCATCATCTAAATTATGGTTAAGAAATTTAATGATACACATAATCTAACTAGCTAGTTTTTATATTTCAGTAGCTTTTCAATTACTTCTCTTCTTGTTACTCTCCTTTTCATCATCCTAATATAGGATTAAGTAATATAAAGATATACTAAAAACAAATATTAATTATAAAAAAAATTGACTACAGCTAGATAGAAGATTAGCTTGACATTACATCCCAGCATAATTGAGGCCGTAACTATCAACAAATTTTTATATATTATAATCAGTCTTTAGAAAGAATATGACATTAGGGTCTAGCAGCCCCTTTTTTTTTTTTTTTTTTTTTTTTATGTAAGATGTGTTTTTATAACAATGCTTTAGATAAATATGCTTATGCTTATATT
>NW_027069615.1:0-35364 GCF_002906115.3 Quercus suber
CTTCTGACACTTTTGAGAACCTAAATTAACTTAACCAACCAAACCTTAATAATTAATATGGTATAAATTGGAATAA
Organism: Quercus suber; assembly: GCF_002906115.3. Lineage (NCBI taxonomy): Eukaryota > Viridiplantae > Streptophyta > Magnoliopsida > Fagales > Fagaceae > Quercus > Quercus suber. Next base: position 77 of record NW_027069615.1, read on the forward strand.
GTGAAATGTTTATGGTGGTGATTGTCACACCTGAAACAATCCCAGTTATTTTTTTTAATTAATTGTTATTTTGTTCCAAGATTATGGTTTGTTTGTGGCAAGGACAATCTAGGTGGACCATGGCATTTAGTGACATATTTACTTTCGAAGCCAAATCACAGCAGCATCAGAGTGGACCCCAGAACTATATGTTATAATCCCAAAGGCTTTCAGATCAGAATACAGTATCTAGATCTATGTCTGTGGTTAGATTAGAGTGGCATTGTCAACTTTGTCAAAAGATGACGCAATCTCCTACTTTTTATTTTTTTTATTTTTTTATTTATTTTTAGTGAAAAAGTTTAATCATTTCATGATTTTTCACCCAAAACATGTACCCACAGGCCCCCCGCAACCATGGCGCATTGCCATTCACGCCAATGTTATTCGATCTGTTCAATACATTTTAAGATCGAAATCGGAGAAGTTTAGATAATTTTTTAAATTATAAACTTTTTTCGATATATAATTGCTAATTAAGTTTTTGTATTTAAGTTTTATTCACATGTTAGGCAAATTGAATTTTCATGTGATTATTTTAACACATTCATAACAATTTTTTTTTTTGGATAAATAGTTTATTAATTCAATTGGGTTAAATTAACTCAATATTATGGGGCCTTCTTGGAGTTGGGGAAAATAAAGCAAAAGTCTTATACATATTTTTTCTTTTAAAACAAATAAATTATTATTCTACAATTTTGGGACCTTGTATGATTTTGTGAGCCTTTTGTTTATGAACTTGGAAGGGGGCACTTAGGACCCTTTATAAATTTCTAGGGTAGGTGGAACCGTGGCCTAGGCCTAGAGCTAGCCCTAATGATTTATTGTTGCAAAGCAATCCTTGAATGGTCATGCAATTGAATTTTTAAAATTGCATCTTTATCTTTCTTACAAAAGAGTATAATTTTTGTAGTTGTAGAATGAGATTTATGTAATATATTATAAACCCAGTTTAAAGCATTATTATTATTATTATTATTATTATTATTATTATTATTTTCGTATGTGTTCTAATAATTATTAATGTTTATTAAAAAAAAAAACCATGAACATCCAAAATCTTACTCCTAATTTAAACCTCCAAATCAAACTTGAAAATTAAGCCCACAATTCAAACCTGAAAATCCCAAATGGTTTATAAGTCCAAGGTTTGATTTGAAATTAGCAAAATTATAAGATTTAATTTATAATATTATAAAATTTTAAGGTTTAATTTGAAATTTTGAAATCTAAATAAGATTTAGTTTGAAATCATCGAGAGTTGAGACAGAATTTACGCAAAATAAATTTTGTTTGTAAGTAAATATTTTTTAGATATCACGCAACATGATCGTATGCATGATGGAGAATGTTCGTTTGTAACACGACCAGAAAACCATTTAATTAATGTTGATTATTATTCGAGTAATTCTCACATTTGACAACACACTCTACCAGCTCATACCAATTTATAAGATGGATCATCAATACATGGTCAGAAATAGTATTATATATATATATATATATTTGATTGTTATATTATATTAATTTGATAGTATTATAATGAATTTATATTAATTACTTAACTCCACTTTTATGAAACTGCACAGATTTAGTTGTTCTCACATTCATCACTCACCGACCAAACCGATCTCATTCATCTGACTTCAATGTGCCTGCACGACATAATGTATACAGTTCTTAATTTTTATATGTTTATCATCAGAAAACAAAAAACATAAACACTTACTAATATTAGAAGGAAACCAAAAAAGAAAAGAAAAAAAGTTAGACCATGTAAAACTGTTAACCTGAAAACCAATCTGTATATTTTTTTTTTCTTTTTCAAAAATAAAAACAAATATTAAAGTTTTGAATGTAACTTAAAACTCTAAAGATCAATATGAACTCTATATATTATGATACAAAACATCTGATATAGCTTAGTCTATGAAAGGAAGGCAGTGATTTGGAATATAATAATTTGCAAGCCCAAAATTTAAAATGTTTACAATCCCACTTCTATTGATCTTTTAAGTTTGATCCTTTAATGTCTTCATATAAAAGCCTCCTAACTAGTCATGGAAAAATTAGACTTGGACCAATGAACCTGTCCAAACTCACATGAAAAAAAAAAAAAAAAAGGTATGAGTAATAGGAATAGCAATCCGATTCAACTTAACATGTAGTTTTCTAATATAAATATTTTTAATGTTAAATCTACTACTAATATTAATTATTTTTATAAGTTCATTATAAATTTTCTTTTTAATTATTTACATTTTTATTTACCTAACATATTATATTTTATTCTTAAAACTCCATACAAATTAACATGCTAGTTAAAGAAAATAGTAATAATAATGAAGGTTTTTCACTCCAAAACCAAAGCATACCAATACCCTCAAATTTAAGCATATAAGCCTTAGGCATATCCAAGACGCTTGGGCTTTCCTTTTCTAAAAGACTATAAGTTTTAGTGATTTTTTGTTTTTTGTTTTTTTTTTTGGGCAATGTAGATACTTTTTTTTTTTTAAAATAACCTTTTTTACAACTTGTGGAGTGATAATTAAGTTGCAATTGGTGCAATGCCACTTTGACATAAGTGATGATAGAAGTATCATAAATTTTACTACAAAGGTGTTACAAACTTGTATGTTAACTTCTTCTCAAAAAACTTCTTCTAAAAACAAAAGACTTGTATGTCAACTTTTAAATACAGAACATAACAAAAGAAATTTCTCTATTATTATTTTAGACATATGATACTAATCACATTCATTGCCACCCAAGTTTTTTTGTTTTTCTTTTTCTTTTTTTTTTTAATAAAATGGACACTAATTTTAGCATTTTATATTCTTTCTTTCTTTTCTTTTTAATTTCTTTTGGGTAACAAAATAATTTTCATATAGAGTTTAGATCAATCAATTCTCCTCCGATATATAACAGAAAGATGAATGTAACTCTTTTTTTACGTAAAAAGTGGGAGAAAAACCTGTTTGAAAGAAGAATGTAATTAGTTTTCTTTACGTAAAATCCGTTTAACCATCAATAAAATCTTCTTCTCTACACAACACCGGCGCCACCGCCACCACCACCTCACCAACCTTGCCTGAATGTAAAACCAATACAATTCAAATCCTCAAAAATCCCATGATAGCTACCCAAAAACATTGCTTTCTAAACCTATGATATAGCCTCAAGATATATCAAGTTTATATCTCAATTGATAAGAATATATGACAAAATATAGACTTTGTCATCAACATGTTTTTTTTTTTTTTTTTTTAAATAATAATTATAAAAAAAGAAAGAAAATTTGACAGAATATAATTTTTTTTTCATGGGAAAATTTCGATAGAATTTTTTTGAAGGAATTTTGATAGAGATTGATAAAACTTGAACATCAATTCTAGATAAGTTATATATCTCGCTGCCACTAAAAATTCACCCATGGTAGGTAAACTTTTTTTTTTTTTTAAGAGAGTTTTATCCTATGACGTCTGCTTCTATTAATAGTTCTTTATCATCAAATTAAGACACCAATTAATTTTTAATATAGACGAGAATTGAACCCTCAATTTCTTATACAACCCATCAAAGATTTTACCAATTGAGCTAATTAGAACCCACATAGTATGTAAACTATTAGTTGTCATGATTTGAGAAAAACATACTACTTAGATCTATGATACATTCAAGAGGAATAATTACAATTAACATTCTTCACAATTACTTTTATAATCAGATTAATTTAGCAAATGTTTAATGTACACCTTCTATACACAATTAAAATCCATATAATCAAGAAAAATGAACAATTAATCAATGTGTTCATTTTTTTATTTTATTTTAAATATTGAATTAGTAGACTTGACAAAACTTTGACAGCATTGCATCATATATTTTTTGTTTTGGGGTCTTCATAAAAAAACTTGATCAAATTTGATGTTCATCAAAAGTGTATATTTTAGTAAATGAAAAAAAATAGTCGTTACTCGTTAGGGTTGTTTCTTATTGAGAGTAATGTTAAAGATACAAATTTTTTTCCCACAAATTTATTAAAACAATAAATTTTAATTGGTTTAATATTACTTCTAAAATAGATATACTACTAAAATTCAGTTTTTGTTATCTACTCATCGTAACGAATTGAGAAGTGCTATGCCCACAATATTTTCATATTTTTACAACAAATCCTAAGTATTAAATTGTTATTGATTCTAACTTGATACTAACCCGTTAATTACAATTAATAACAACTTTTTTATTTAGAATTTGTTGTAAAATGTCATGGATGTTACTCAAAATTTTTTTTTTGAAGAGTATTACTAGATTCACGGAATTGTCAGCAGTGTTGGTATGGATTGGGGGTTAGTTGTTGTGTTTCCGTGATGCATTTAGTTACTACATTTACTATTTACAATGAAATACAAGTAGCACCATATTTTTGGCAAAAAAAAAAACCAATTGCCAAAGGACAGTGTCTCACATAGTCACGTGCTATCCAGAAGTGATCAAACAGGTGTACACACAAAACTCAATGTGTTGGCACTGCAAAATGAGCGAGTCCATCTACCTTACCATACCCTCGCAACTACGTGAACCACAAAAACCGCAAAAACTCTACAATAACCATAGTACCAAACTCTCTCTCTCTCTCCTCGGCTGTCCTTCTCTCTGGTCTAGATAGCGGGTCCGAAAGCCAAAACTGTTTCCTTTCTCTCCCACTTTGCTCTCCCACGAAGGAAAACTCGATCCCTTTCTCTCTTTGTCTCTCTTTTTGTTCACATTGTGTGTTATCACAATTGAGAAAAAAAAACTAAGGAGAGACTTGAGACTTCTGCGAGGGACCAGTCTCATTCATTTTTTTTTTTCTCCAAGGCTTTTTTAACAGGTAATGGCTTCTGGGTTTTCTTTGTTTACACGTTTTGTATACTGGGTTCTGATTCATTTGTATTGGTATATTGTTCTTGTTCATGAAAATCCATTGTAACAAAAAAGTCTCACAAAAGACACAAACTTTATTTGGTTTGTCTTATACCATTGGATTTGTTATTGCTTTTTTTTTTTTTTTTGACTGGTATGGACTTGTGGGATTGCTTTGATTTAACGTTTTCTTTATTGGGTTTTGATTTCTTCATCATGATAGTGTTCATGAAAAGGGCACTAGAATAAGACACACGCATAATATTATGTCTTGTGCTATTGGGTTCTTTGTTTAAGACTTATTGCAGGTGTGGAATTCTCGGTTTCGTTTTTATTGTTTTACTTTCTTTCTCTAACACGCACGCATGGACATTATGCAATAATGTTATGTGTCCTTCGTCTAATTTACCAGATTCATGGTCTTCTACTTCTTGTTGTTCTTGTTGGTTTTGAAAGTAGTGCAATTGAATGTTTTCCAAAGAGTTAGAGCTTGAAAATAAACTCATCGATTTTGACCCTTTTTTCCCCTTTAATTTCTATAGATATGCAGTTCTGGGGCCTTTTAAGTTATGATATATTTAACAGGATTTCATTCATTGTTCATATAATCTAAAAACTAATTAACTATTATTGTTTTAACTTAGTCTTGTGGCTGTTTTTTAATTTTTTATTAATTTTTTTGTGTGCACCCCCTTTTTATGCTATCTGTTTGGAAACAGTCGGACAGGCTGGTGATTAGTAGGAACTAAATCACCCTAGTGCATGGTCTGTTTATGATTATAACTTGTCCATGTCTATGTGGATTCAATTATGTACTTCTGTGTTTAATGCCAGACTGAATTGTTGATTCAAGGATGCTTGTTGGATTTTTTACTGATTTTATGTAACTTGGGGAAGAATTGTAAAAGGTTAGTTAGTTCTCATCTTTTTCTTGGCAATTGGCGGAGATGTCAAGTTTTGTGGGTGTTGTGGTCGATCAATGGCTTCATAGCCAGTTCACACAGGTTGAGCTTCGCAGCCTTAAATCCAAAGTAAGTTTAATTTTGTTTGAATTTGTTAGTAAATTTGATTTGAGAATATCCTGTGATGGTTATTTCTGATCATGTTAACATGTAATTTCATTTTTGTGGGTTTGAAGTTTGTATCAGTAAAGAATCAGAATGGTAAAGTTACAGGCGAAGATTTGCCACCTTTGATGGCGAAGCTAAAGGCTTTTAGGGAGTTCACTGAGGAGGAGATCAGGGGTATTTTGGGTGAATTGAATTCTGATTTGAGCGAAGAAATTGATTTTGAAGCCTTCCTGAGGGTGAGCATTCTGTGTTTTCTGGTTTCTCTGATTTCTCTCTCCCTTCCTCTGGTAGTTGATAAATGATTCTTTGTAGCATTAGCATCAAAAAAGGAATGAAAGTAGAGGTCATGTAATTTATTTGTAATTGTTCTGAAATTAGAAGTAACGTTTGTTGTGTTGAAATAGATTTTAATGATTTGGGAATTTATTGGCTTTAAGGTTTAGAAGGATAAGAGGTAACATGTTTAATTGGTTGCATGGTGGTACCAGGCATATCTGAATTTGCAAAGTCGAACTACAACAAAATCGGATGTTTCAAAAAACTCTTCTTCTTTCCTTAAGGCCACCACAACTACTCTCCTTCACACAATCAGCCAGTCAGAGAAAGCATTATATGTCGCTCACATAAACAGCTATCTTGGGGATGACCCATTTCTAAGCCAATATCTTCCGTTAGACGCAGCAACAAATGATCTATTTGATCTTGCAAAAGATGGAGTTCTTCTATGGTATTTAACCAGGGTCTGCTTGATAATGCTAAACATTTTTATGTAACTTTTAGCTTATACAATGTGCTGGTTTTGATTTATCTTATGGCTTTATGCAGCAAGCTTATCAATGTTGCTGTGCCTGGTACAATAGATGAACGAGCAATCAATACCAAACGGGTTATCAACTTATGGGAGAGGAATGAAAACCATACTCTTTGCCTCAACTCTGCTAAGGCAATTGGCTGCACAGTAGTTAACATCGGTACACAGGACTTGGTTGAAGGAAGGGTGAGTTTAGCTAATGCAGCTTCCCAGTTTAGGTTTATCATTAGACTCATTTCATCTAGTCTGAAGTTTTCTATTCTGTGTTTTTTTTTTTTTTTGTGCAGCCTCATCTGATATTTGGGTTGATTTCTCAAATTATAAAGGTGAGCATCTGTACTTAGATTCTGATTCTGACAAAGTTTAATAGCCTTTAACCCTGTACTGGACACCAGAGTTGGGTCTGTAGCATGACTATATAAACATTGGCTACTGAATTTTAGAGATTGATTATTCAGTCATCTCTTTCAGCTCCTCTCTGTCATGGACTTATTGTTTCATTTTCAGATACAACTGTTGGCTGATCTTAACCTTAAGAAGACACCTCAGCTTGTGGATCTGGTCGATGAAAGCAGTGTATGAAATTTAGAATTATCTTGTTAATTATCATGTTCTTAATATTCAACAAAACTAAGTCTGTCAATGTTAGATTTCAATTGTTTATGTCTTAGGAATGAAGCTCAGATTATGCATTGCTTTATTTGACAGGATATTGAAGAGCTTATGAGTTTACCACCTGACAAAGTTTTATTAAAATGGATGAATTTCCATCTCCAGAAAGCAGGCTACAAGAAACCTGTTACAAATTTTTCTTCTGATTTGAAGGTATTGGCTACTCCTTCTGTGTACCTAGTTGCACTATAATGATGGTGTTATGAATAGCTGAGTAGTGAGTGGAATATTTAAATTGTATTATCCTACTATATATATTTCAATCATATTATCCTACTATATATATTTAAAATGACCTGTTAAGTGGCATTTGGAGCTACTTTAAAGGAATTATTGCTTGTCTAGATATCCATCTTGCTCTGTTATCATACTCTTCCCCAACTTCTCCCCTTCTTTTATGTAGGACCTGCTCTTCCTCACAAGCAATTACAGCAGAATTTTTTCTTTCTTACAAATGAATTCAAATTTCTTATCAAGAGATTATGTTTTACAAGACTTGTAACTTGATTTGCTTTTATGTTTTTGCTCATATGCATGCAGAGTGGAGAGGCATATGCTTACCTGCTAAATGTTCTGGCTCCAGAACACTGCAATCCATCCACACTGGATACCAAGGATCCTCAGGAAAGGGCAAAACTGATACTTGATCATGCAGAGAGAATGGAGTGCAAAAGATATTTATCCCCCAATGACATTGTTGAGGGCTCGCCAAATTTAAATCTTGCATTTGTGGCACAAATTTTTCACCAAAGGTGGGAAGAGAAATTCACCATCTCTTGTTACATTGAAGTGTTTAGAATGTGTAGGCTTTCTTAATCATCTCTCCTATAAAGTCATATGGTAACTTTGTGGAATGGTTTTCCTCCTCCTCCTTCTTCTCTCTCTCTCTCTCTCCCCTTTTTTTCAGTCTCTTTAGCCTTTTGCTTCTCTTTTTCTTCTTCTTTTCAACATATATATATATATATATATTGGGGTGTGTGTGTGTGTGTGTGTGTTTACTTACACTCTTAATATGAGTCCAAGCAATTTTTTTTTATTAGTGTAATATGTTGGATCTTTCAGTAATTCGTCCTCCCAACTTTGTGGTTCATTATGTTGAGAATGTATGTTTCCAGGAGTGGTCTCTCCACAGACAGCAAAAAGATTTCCTATGCAGAGATGATGACAGAAGATATACAAACTTCTAGAGAAGAAAGATGCTTTAGGTTGTGGATCAACAGTCTTGGAATTGCTACTTATGTCAATAATGTTTTTGAGGATGTCAGAAATGGGTGAGTTTTTTCTATTTTTGAAGTATTTATTACGTGTGAATTCTTCTAATCTTATTTAGAAAGGAAATACAAGCTGCTGCCAAATAATTATTCGATATATTCTGAATATATTTTTAGAAGAGATGCACACTTATGTTTTATTCAAATGTAAATGCGTGCCTTTTCTCTTCTCAATTCATTCTTGAAAATATTTACCCATCTCCCTCACCCCCCCCCCCCCCCCCACGCGCATGCTCCTTTCAAGGTCTTTATCTCTGTTTAATTCAAATTTCTTCCCCAAAACCCAAAAAATCTTAAACAGGTGATTAACTACATTGCATTTATAGTTTCCTCTTATATGGCTTGATGAGCATTATTCTTGTACACAGCTGGGTACTTCTAGAAGTGCTTGACAAAGTTTCTCCTGGATCAGTTATCTGGAAGCAGGCATCAAAGCCTCCAATTAAGATGCCATTTAAAAAAGTAGAGAATTGCAATCAAGTCATAAGGATTGGGAAGCAGATGAAATTTTCACTAGTGAATTTAGGTGGAAATGATTTTGTACAAGGAAATAAGAAGCTCATACTTGGTAACTCCTCCATCACATATTGCATTTGTATAGCATAATTGCAGACTTTTTATTAACTATTACAAATTTTCTGAACTCTCGTTGTAGTTGATGATGTTGGGACAATGCTTTTGAGTTTTGATGTGCATTGTGAATTTAAATTATTAATTTATTTCATGTTTAAAGCTTGTGTTTGATTACCAAATCACCTTTGAAGCATAACAATATTTAAAGAATGACCTCATGTTAAGTATCTTGATTAAAAGGCATTATACTCCTACACTTATGCAGTTCCTCTCCTATTTTACTATATTAAGATGAGTTATTTTATTCAAGTTCTAGCCACGTTGGTTAAGTGTACAAGCAGGTGTCAATTCAGAGTAGTGTCTGACATAGCAACTTTTTGTAGGAAGAAGTATTGTATGTATCATAGCATAAGATATGAATTTAAATCTACTTATTCCACGATTCCCTGTTGAGTTTAAATATTTTCCTTTGTTCTTTAAACAGGCTTTCTAAATATTTTTAGTGGTACAGTTTTTTGATACATTTTATTACTNTTTAAATTATTAATTTATTTCATGTTTAAAGCTTGTGTTTGATTACCAAATCACCTTTGAAGCATAACAATATTTAAAGAATGACCTCATGTTAAGTATCTTGATTAAAAGGCATTATACTCCTACACTTATGCAGTTCCTCTCCTATTTTACTATATTAAGATGAGTTATTTTATTCAAGTTCTAGCCACGTTGGTTAAGTGTACAAGCAGGTGTCAATTCAGAGTAGTGTCTGACATAGCAACTTTTTGTAGGAAGAAGTATTGTATGTATCATAGCATAAGATATGAATTTAAATCTACTTATTCCACGATTCCCTGTTGAGTTTAAATATTTTCCTTTGTTCTTTAAACAGGCTTTCTAAATATTTTTAGTGGTACAGTTTTTTGATACATTTTATTACTTACTGAATAAAAAAAGAAAAAGGAAATGGTTGTTTGATTTTTGTTGAATTTGTGGCAGTAAATTTGTTGTCCCAATGCTCAATTTTTTTTTGTTATCTGTTTCAGCTTTCCTGTGGCAGTTGATGAGGTTTCATATGCTTCAACTTTTAAAGAACTTAAGATATCACTCCCAAGGAAAGGAGGTAAAAGATGCTGATATCCTAAATTGGGCAAATAACAAAGTGAAAAGTACAGGCAGATCCTCTCATATAGACAGTTTTAAGGTGAGGGAGAATTTTTTACTTTATAAGTTTATCACATGAACATAATACTTTTATGGAGATTGATTGGAGACTTTGCGTAATATGGAAATTCTTTTCAGGATAAGAGTTTGTCAAATGGAATATTCTTCCTTCAGCTTCTTAGTGCTGTGGAGGCTAGGGTTGTCAATTGGAACCTAGTTACAAAGGGTGAAAGTGGTATGTTTCCTGCAACTCTATATCATGGATTGGTTAATAACAGGATTACAATCATATCTTTTAATCTTATGGAGAGGCCAGTGGGGAATAGATGAAATCTAGTGCTTCACTTTATCAATTTTTATTACTAGTTGACTCTAGACATTGCCAAAACTGAGTGAAGTACTAAGGAAGAAGTGGGCTGACTGTTTTTGTTGTTATTATGATAGACGATGAAAAGAGGTTGAATGCTACATATATTATCAGTGTTGCGCGAAAGCTTGGTTGTTCCATTTTCTTGTTACCTGAGGACATCATGGAGGTAAGATTGCAGCTGGGGGCCTGTATCTTTTTGAGTTGTACATTTCATTGCACAGACTATAACTATAAGTTGACACTTCCCCTTTTTATCTTCATTACCCTGCAGCCTACCATGATTTTTGAGATTAATTTACCATATGTCAAGAAATAACCAGATTACTGGCAATTTAGTTTTTTTTCATTATAGAAGAGATACAGACAAAATCATATGCTGGTGTAAACACAAAACACACACGCACCCTCACACAGATTAATCTATGGCTTCATAGCAATACAAGCAATAGGAATGTTCATTAGAGATAGCAGCAGTTACCCTTTTGTAGGCAACTCCGTCATTCATGTCAGTGAGTGAGTGAGTGATCACTCTATGAAGTATGAATTTAGAGGTGGAAATCAGAGAATTGACCGATCATTGTCATCTATTTCAAACTATGGCAGGTCAACCAAAAGATGCTTCTCACCCTTACAGCCAGCATTATGTACTGGAGCCTGCAAAAAGCAGTTGAAGAAGCAGAGTCAGCTCCATCACCTGCTTATGCGTCTTCCAGTTCCACTATTACCGATGCATCCCCAGCACCATCAATTAATGGCGAGGATGAAATCTCATCCCTTTGCGGTGAAGTTTCAAACTTCAGTATTGATGATGCTGCCTCTGACACTTCCTCAGTGGTTGAGAATGACACGGCTTCTGTGGTAGACTGAACCATGAATTGCTATAGTTTTTACCTCCATAAGATCAGTTTAGTTAGAAATGAAAAAGAAAAAGTGAATATGTTTGCAGTTAAGTGGGTAGATTTTCAGCTTCTCTTTATGCTAAAAAAAAAAAAAAAAAAAAAAAAAAAAAACTACTTATATACAACATGTGGTTGTAAATAAAAACTAAACAAAAGGGATGGAAAAAGAAAGAAAGAGGGAAGAATTTTGTACAAACAGTTACTTTTTTAGATAGAAGGAGACTTTTCTTGCCACTGAGAGAAGGGAGGGGGGTGGGGAAGAAGAGAAAGTTAAAGAACAACTCTGGTGATACAAAATTTTCACAAACTTTTTTTAATTGCTGAGATGGTAGGTTGTGAATTTGTGACATAAGAATAATAAAAGTAATGTTAATGGTGGACCTATATGAAAGCAATGTTGCATTAATGACAATTGGTCACCTTAACAAGTTGTGAAAAAATGTGTTCATAGCATGTCTTAGGGACAGATGTTGGCTTTACATTTATTTGCCTTCTTTATTATTTCATTACTTAAGTAGGCTCTCCCATTTTAGCTGTATTCTTTTGAAGGAAATTGCACTGGTCATAAATGATATAACTCAAAAAAGTTCATTCATACTAAGCAAAGAGTATTTTTTACTTGGTGTTTCTTATTTTGAGTTGGATTTGGATACAAGATAATAGTTTGTAAACAATATATTTTAGCTAGTTCTCTGGGTGCTTGTACAAGGAGTCACCTTGGTGCAAGTTGTCACCAAAAAAATACATGTTAAAGAGGCTACATGTCAAAGCTGTTGATTCGAGTGATGGCTAGTCCCAGCCCAATATGAGCAAGGGTAGTGTCTATTATGCACAACCTACCCACAATTTTTTTTTTTGGACTGGAAAGGTAGAAAAAAGAAGAAGAATCAACCTACCCACATTTGAAATGCATTGAAATTGTGATTGTGTGTAATATGATGTGGGTACTAGTATTTCCCAGCAAAGTATAGATTTTTTTTATGAAATGTATGAACAAAGATAAAAAAAAGTCAAATTTGAGTTAGCAATCATGATTTGAAGTCAATTTACCCAAAGTTCTCCCCACACACACACACACACACACACACACACAAAACCCAAACTTTGCTCTCACAATGGACTTGGCCCAATGTCATTGCTTCATTGGTGCCTAACCCCTTGTCATGAAGGATTACTGTAATTTTTTTCCCTTTTTTTTTTTTGGGGGGGGTGGGGGGGGGGGGGGGGGACGGAATGGATGTAGGAATACTGTAATCTAATAATTATCGTTTAACACAATGATTATTATTTTTTTTTCCCAGAAGATTTCATTTTATTCGTTAATTTTATTACTTAACAATAAAAAAAGTCGATAAAATATTTGACCCTTGATTATAACATTCACCTTAACTCCAATTTTGGTTTTTATTTTTTATTTTTATTTTTTGTTATTTTTTTATTTATTTTTTATTTTTTTTAATACTGACTCAAATATTGGGAAAGAAGACTATGGTTCACTTAAAAAATAAAAAAATAAATTGGGAACGAAAAATTCCATTTCAACTTCCACTCTTTACTTTTGCATTACCCAATGTCCAATTATTTCCATAATCTTCTTTCTGAATAGATAACAAAACAAAAATAATCTATGTTTGTTTAAATAATTTTTAAATAAGTTTTTTATTTTTTATCTTTTATGATTCAATAGTTGGGGGTGGGGGAATTTAAATCCTAGATGTTTCACTAGGAGATACCAAACTACCGGTTAAGATATAAGGCCCTTGGTAACAAGCTAGCAAACTATAGAGACATCCAATAGTAGATATAATGAGGTAGGAGGATTCAATCTCTAGACGTCTCTGTTGAAAACATCAGGAGATATTAGTTGAACTATTAAATGTTAATAATACAGTAAAATCCAATATACTCGTTTCAAAATTGATAGATATGATGTCGAAAACTATTATATAGAATTATATTAAGAATTCTAAGGATCTAATCCCCAAACTTAAATCGTGATGGACTAGTAGATGGAAAATATTTAGCTCCTAATTTTTGTTCTCTAATAAAGTGAAGTTACTGAAGGACAACCAATTAAAAAAAAAAAAAAAAAAGGAGCAAAGCAATGCAAATAATTTAGAACCATGAAATAATCTTATTAAAAATTTTGTTCCCCACGTCAACTAGTATATCAAGTAATGATAATTGTCGTTCGTCCATATTCCTTTCTTCTCTGGTCATAATATCATGGAATAATGTTGTACAACCTAATGTTGTGGTATCACTTTTCTTTTAAAAAGAGAAGTGTTGTTTTCTGATTCCCAAATTTTTGTTAAAAAATTATTAATACTTCGTTTGAATTGAGGGGAGGGAGTGAGAGTAGAATAGAGTAGAATTGGTAAAAAATTAGCCTATTTTCAGCTAACTCTACTTTCCTTCATTTCCTCTTCCTTTCCCCTCAATTCAAACGTGCCTTAAGTGTTCTTATAGCACAGTAACATGAGACTCTTTTCTTTTACATTTATGATAAATCTTACTATAATTTCTAGGAACACCTAATAATTACTTTTTTTTTTCTTCTATCTCTACTGAAATGTATCAAGAAAATAAATTTAAAACTTAGAATATTAGTTATTATTCATTTGAATAATGATCTATTAGTTATAGTAACTAACATGTGATCCTCTCACTTTTGATTTATTTGATTAGCAATTGGAGATCTACTCTCCTTCATTTCCTCTCCCTTTCCCCTCAATTCAAACGTGCCTTAAGTGTTCTTATAGCACAGTAACATGAAACTCTTTTTTCTTACATTAATGATAGATCTTACTATAATTTCTAGGAACACCTAATAATTAATTTTTTTTTTCTATCTCTACTGAAATGTATCAAGAAAATAAATTTCAAACTTAGAATATTAGTTATTATTCATTTGAATAATGATCTATTAGTTATGGTAACTAACATGTGATCCTCTCACTTTTGATTTATTTGATTAGCAATTGGAGATCTATTTGATTTATCAGTTATGGCCTATATAGCATGAAGTAATCATTTCATGAATTTTTTTAAATTTATTAATTGATAATAGCTTTTACCACACCCAAAATTTATTTCATTAAAAACAAAAAAAAAAATCCAAAATTATTGCTGGGATTACACGAAAAATGTATGGTTGTTAATAGATTCGAATTATATTTGATAAAAGTCCAGTTCTCAAATTATGCTGCCACCCCTTCTGCTTCATAGATTTCTTTTTTCTCAATTATCTTTCTGATGGAAATGTTCGATTTTTATGTTGCAGGGCTTCTTTATGTGATGCATTAAGAAGTTGCCTTCTGGACATGTTGCAAGATGCTACCTTCTGTAGTTGCCTCCATGTAAGTGTTTCCCCCCTTCTCACTGATTTCGTTGGTAAAGTAGCTTTGGTTATTTTGTGTTTGTGTACCTAAAATGTAATTACCATGTTTTGAATTAATGGACATGGTAACAACTGACAATGAGTAAATATGTTATCTTTCTTGTTACCTTTAAAGAAAAAGAAGAAGAAAAAAAGTGGTTAGTGTTTTTGCATTCAGAAGAAACATAGATGGCAAAACAATTAAGAGAATTCGACTGGTTGCTAGTTTCTTGACAGAAAAGAAAATCACCTAATTCTGCTCTTATGACTTATGCATATTTTCATTTTACTTCTCCCTGTTGTTTGGTTATTTTCCAATTTGATGATCTTCATTTATGCTTCCAGGAATATCCCACAACAAGGATGTGGCTGCAACAGTTGCTTCACAATGTTGGAGTACCTAAACTAGGTTCCAGCACTACAGGCCGGAGCAGGAGCAGGATTTGATCATATGATGGTGAACTAAACAAAATTATGTAATGGACAATTATTCTATTTCAGGATGTGAAGATGGCTAGTGCAAATTTTAAAAGCTGTGATTTTTTTTTTTAGACAAAGGTTGCAACTTGGATGCTTTAGCCTTAGCAGATTGTGCTTGTAATTCCTTTGCTGCTGAGACCTGGTGGGCAGCCTCTCCATCTTTTCTAACCCATTGTATAAACACTCGTAAATTTCAAGTATTGAATAAATATTCTGCCCTTTCTTAAAAAAAAGAAAAAAGAAAAGAGGAAAGAATTGTGTCATTCAGGGAAAAAAAGGTGGGGGTGGGAGATTGTCCTAGATAACAGTATAGGAAGATTCTTAAAAAAATAACAACAATAATAATGCTATACTATTGTAAAGTTCAGCCATTTTCACAACCAATCGAAATGCTTCATTAAGCAATGTTCAGCCACTTTATTGGAACGGTAATTCTGTGTACACACACTGTTTTTAGAGAAAATCTTGTTACACATTCATTATTACATACTTTATATACACTTTTTTTGAAAACATTATTTCAACTAAAACTGTGAAATTGTATTTTCAAAACATGATTTCAAAAGAAGTGTGTATGGAAGATGTAATAACAAGTGTGTGATAATCATTACTTTTTAGAAATTCCAAGACCTTGCTTTTCAGCATTAAGTGCTCTCGATCTTAACCTATAGAAGGGGAATACTTAAGTTCGGCCCATAGTGCCGTCAATTTGTAAAACTAGGGAATATATTAGATGCGAATTTGGAATAGATTACATGTGCTATAGAAACATATAGGCTCCGCTTGGGAGTTTATAAAGGAATGGAATGGAATGAAATGAGATGATCATAAGGGAATGGAAGGGATTTAAGTAAGGGAAAGAAATGAAAAAGAATGGAATGAAATGGAATTTAGTAAACTTGATTGGATGTTTTAAAATAAAGGAATGGAAAGAAATGAAAATGAATGGAATGTAAATAATCCTGTTTGGGAGTAACATGGAGGGAATGGAATGAAATCATTTTATGACAATATTACTATTAGACCCCTATTTTAAAATAAATGGTTGAATATATAGGGGTATTTTGGGAGTTTTAGTAAAAAACTCATAAAATCTAATTTCATTCCCTCCTATTCCTCTCAATTTCAGGGGGAAAGAAAATTTGAGGTTTTAAGGGAATAGAGAGGAATGAGTGTTCCCTTCTATCCATTCTATTCCCTCCCACTTAAACTCCCAAAAAAGGGAATGAACTTTCCATTCTCTCCATTAAAACTCCCAAACAAGAGAAGAGAAAAATATTCTAAAATTATTCTTTTTATTCCATTCCGTTCCATTCCATTCCCTCCTTCCAAGCGGAGTCATAATCTTTGCTTTATTTTATTAATTTATTTTTTTATTCATTTCTATTACTTAAATACGTTCTATTCCATTCTGTTCATTCTCATTTCTTTAAGTTTTTCTCATTCCATTTTATTCAATTCTCTTATAAACTCCCAAACAAAAGCTTAGTTTTATTTGTTGTTGTTATTCGATATTCCTTTTTGTTTTTTAATTATTTCATAACAAATAACAGCAATGGAATTGTACCAGACAGACTCAACAACTATCATGTCCCTAACTGCGTCGAATCCAAGCCAATATGTAGTAAATAAAAGCCTCAAAAACCTTCTTATCAATTCACTCCCATGAATTAGCAAGTTGGTCATTTAGGAATTCTCTGTATATGAATTCTCTGCTTTTTCCCTGGGAGGAGGAGAAGCTACCTCCTCCTTCAAGTCTGGTGGTTACTTTCTTTATCTGGCTAGGCGTTGGTTTTTTACTAGACTATTGCATTTCTAAAACAAAAAAACTTCACAGAGAATCACAAACCAACATAAGAGCCGTGGAATACTCTCCTACAGGTTCAAGAACAAGACGCTTCTACAAGACGCACTGACACACTCCGCCTACAGCAACCACAACAACGGCGAGTCGTTTAAGCCCTACAAGCTGCGGCTTGAGTTCCTAGGCGACGCGGTGCTCAGATTCGTCCTAACTGAACACCTGTACTCAACATACCCTAGCCTCAACACAGAACAGCTCTCGCGCCTATGCGACGCCAACATCAGCAACGAGAAGCTAGCACACGTCGCCGTCCACCGCCGCCTCCACGACCACGTCACGCACAATGCTGGCACCTCTTTTGCTAAGGAGGTCTAACAAAGCTTCTCACTTTTCCTTTTTATGTATAAATTGCCATATCTGTTTGTAAATTTTACTTAAGCTAGTATTTAGTATTTTTAGCATTTTTTATATTTTACAAGCATAACTTGCACTAAAGAGTAAAGTCGTCACCACCGCATAGCCTTGGTACGATGCTTACTTTACAAGTATAAGTACTTGTAGGGTTTGAGAGATAAGAGTTATATCTTGTATATTAAAAAAAAAAAAAAGTACAGACACCCTAAGGTTAGTTTTTTTTTTTAGTTACTTTCTGTATTATTCTTAATGTTATTATCTTCTTTTTTTTTCTTTGATAATTTGGCATATTATATTTTAATATATAAATATTATTTATTAAAAGAAAAATTGGTTTAAAACTCGTTTTTATTTGTCTTTGAGATACAAAATTGCCGATATAGTTTTTAATTTTAGGTTTTGTTAATATCTTCTTTTACAATTTTTTAGAATAATTGATTTTCAATTACTATTTGGCATATTCATAACAAACTCATAATAATTTTTTATTTATTTTTAAACAATTTAGGGTTTCAATTGTATTAGATTTCTATTTACTCAACATTTTGAGGGCATTTTTAAAGATGGAGAAAGAATGCAAAAACCACATACTTTTTTTCTCTTTTAAAAAAATTGTTATCATTGTACAATTTTGGGATTCATTTGTTGTTACAATTTTGGTGCCTTTTGTATGTTTAATGGGGACCTTAAAAAAAAAATTATATATATATTTTTTAAATTGAGACAAGTGGGGGCCTAAGGCCTAGGCTTTGAGCTGACATTAGCTATGGTCGAGCTATTACAAGTTAAATTTATTTGTTTAGAGTTTAATGTTAGATTTTTTACGAGAGTCCCTTTGGTTGTAAATTTTTTAGAGCAATGTTAGAGACAATTTGTTCACAATTTTTTTCATAATTTATTAAGGTGGTAAGTCATGATTAGAGCAATATTGTTTTCACATGGATCCACCATTAACATCATTTTATTATACATTAATCACAATATACCACGTTAACAATTGTAAATAATAATAACACTCCTCCCATTTTTGTGGGAGAAGGAAGTATCTTGAGATTAAGATAATGGTCATTGGTTTAAAAAATTGTAATATTTGTCCCTGAAAATTTTATTAAAGCACCAATCTCCCCTGTCAATTTATCCCCATAATGTTTCAATTGGAAAGTGTTTACAACAAGGCACATTGAAAGATTGATTCATTGTACAATAAATATATGTGCAAAATGAAGGAAGTACACAATCAATGCTTTTTTAAAGGGCTAATCTTATTGCATACAAACTGTTTTACGCTCTAAAACATAACTAAAATTATGGCTTCATTTACTTTTTAGAGTGTGTGTAAAATTGTATAAAACAATATGTGACTAATAAACACTACTTCTCTGTAAAAATTTTAGAACTAAATTTTATTAGTGGGGCATGAAAAAAGTGTATTTTGGCCTATATGGGAACTTTTTGGTCTTTTTAAAGGCTAGAAATTTTTTTGGGTTTTGAAAAATAAGCTTTTAGTGAGATTTTTATTATTTATTATCAATTTATTTATTTATTTATTTTTATGGTGGCACGTTGTCTCTAGAATTATAAGGAATTTATTACCACTAAAATTAGTGGGTCTAAGTTAGTTTAACCGATAAATTGTAACAAAATAAATAAATAAATAAATTAGAACAAGAATTAGTGGCACATTCATTCCTTTCTCGGCCTTTTGGCTAAGATAAAGTGTAGTATCTGTTCTTATCAGTGATTTTTTTTTTAATCCGCAAGAAATATAAGGAATGAATTATTTTTGGAATGCTGACACATTGTCTCAAATTTTTCTGGTGTAAATATTTTATAATGGCAGTGAATGTTTATATATTAAAAAAAAAAAAAAAAAAACAAACAAACAAACCAGTGAATCGAAGGCATCCTTTAAAAACGTTTTGTTATACACAATGTGTGTGTGTAAATACATGCATTGTGTTGTTATAATTTGAAAATGGGACTTTAAAATGTGTTTTACATGTATTGTGTTTTACAGGATTTTCCTATATAATTAACTATTATGGTGTGGATATGTATATTTTGGACTTATCATTGGTTAAAATTTGTTTAGAATTTGACCAAAGATCTTCTCAAATGGTTTTGTGTTACTTCTATAGATTCAAAACTTTGCTGATGCAGTGGAAGACGGTAAAGTTTTATATGGGTCAACTAAAGTCTTAGTCCCAAAGATTCTTGCTGACATTGTAGCGTCTTTGGCAGCAGCTATATATGTTGATCTCAAATTCGACCTGCAAAAATTATGGGTGGTGTGTATTTAGATTCTCTTTTCTTATTTGACAAGAAGGATTTGTCTTTTTTCTTTTCTTGTTTTGGACTTTTAGTATCTATCTCTCCATTGATATAGAATTCATCATTGGTTGTATTATATTTGAAGATCTTTGAGAAGCTCTTGCAACCGATCATTGTCAAAGTTGAAGACTTGCCCACTAACAATACATGAAGTTTGTGACAAGAAAAGGTGGCCTAAGCCTATTTTCAGGTTTGAGCTTCTTTATCATGAGTAGTGAAGAGTTATATATATATATATATATATTATATATATATATACGTGTGTGTGGGTGTGCGCGCACATGTGCGTGCTCAAAATTATTTGATGTTGAGCCTATTAGTTTTTTGAGGGGGGGGGGGTGTTTATTACACGTAATTTGTGTGTGTAAGGGTTATTTCCCTTACTTTCGTGAGTTGAACCACAATTAATTAAGCTTTTTGTTTTCGCTTGCTCTCTCTCTCTCTCTCTCTCTCTCTCTCTCTCTCATATTCAAAAATTTATAAATATTAAATATTCGTATAGATGTGTATACCATGTTGTATATGCTAGAGTAAATGCAGAATAGAAAGCAAAAAATAGAAATATGAAAATATGAAGGTTACGTAGTTCAGTTTTGACAGCCTTGTCCATAGAGGAAACCGTTAATGGTAACATCTTTATTATATAAGAGTGCTGTACAAAGCTTGCATTACAATGAACCACAATAAGAGGTATATATAAGAGACTAAATCCTAAACTACTAATACAAGTAGGAGACTTATCATGCACACATAGTAAATGGGCTTAGGTTTATATATTACATTGAACTAATATGTCTAATATATCACTAACAATAAGGATGATATGGAATGTTACTATGAGCTAGAATACTTGGTTAATACTAGGTTTACAATGACTGAAATAGCATGAATACTGATCTCTATGGCATGTGAAGTGAACATGAACTACTAGGCTACGTGGTTCGTTCTAACTTCTATTGACTTTTGGGCACTCACACCTTCATCGTACTTATTAATCTTACAATGAAAGTGTTTTTTTTTTCTAATCTCCTTTAACTCCAATTGTGTTCTGTCAAACCACCTACGCTGGATATAGAATTTTCATTTTTCATGCCTTTCTTCTTCTTAGGTATTCACAATTTTTCTTTCTCAAAAAGCATTCACTTTTTTATTATTATTTTTTTTTATTTTTTTTTAATTCTCACTTTCCTATCTATCTTGTAAGATATTGAATCGAAATGTACTTTTGCTATAACTTTCAGCAATGAGAAGCAAGAGGGTCCACCACAAGGCAAGAAATATGCATACTCAGTTTAAATAGGCGGTGTGTCTATGGCGTGAGAAGAAAAGTCAAAAGAGAAGGAAGCAGATAATTATGCAGCTGCATGTATTATTTGTGCCTTATTAGACTCTAATCTAATCTAACTCTAATATGAATATAATCTTCTGGCATGTGTCATGATTGTCGAGCTTATACAGATTGATAAATTAATGTTGAATTTATTTTGAAGATTTGGACAAAAAAGCCACATGGAGCACAATAATTTTAATTTGCCCATGTCAATTTTGTCTAATACATGTCTTGCAGGTGCCAATAATAAATGGATATTTATAAATTCCTAAATTTTAATATGTGCTTAAATTTCCATTATCAACTCCTTAAAATGCTCCATTAGTTTTTTTTCCATGTATTAAGATCCCGTGGCTTTTAACTTTTTTTTTTTTGGTGTTAAAAATCTCCATTTGTCTCCCATCTACATGTTTTGTGCTAATTCAGTGTTCAAAACGATGTTATTTCATGCATTTTATTACAAAATGATGTCGTTTCACGAGAGTGTCTACACAGCTGCCTACAATTTTTCATCTTCTACCACACTGATTCCTCATTTTTCAGCTTCCCCTATTAATCTAGCTTACCTTAGCTCAGCATCTGAATCTCTCTCTCTCTCCCTCTCTCCACCAAATGTCTCTCTGTATGACATCTCTTACTCCCTCTACACATTCACTACCTCAATTGTGTGTTTGGTTGAGGTGATTTGTGGAGATGGAAAATGGAGAAAGGAAAATAGGAAAGATTTTGGGTGAGAGAAAATGATGAAGTCTAGGTGTTTTCTCTTTGGACTCACCATTTCTTTATCTCCCCAAATTGGAGAGAAGATGAGGGAGGGAGAGGGCTTAGATGAATTTTTATTTTTATTTTTATTTTTTTATCCATTTGCCTCCTTTTGTGTGTGTGTGTGTGTGTGTGTGTGTGTGTGTGTGTGTGTGAGATAAGGGTATGAAAATATATTTATATAAATTACATTTTCTATTCTCTCATTTTTTTTTTTATTCAAATAAAAGAGTTTTTCATCCCTCTACTCTTCTACCTCCAACTAAGCACAAATGAGAAAAAATTAAATATTTTCTATCTTCCACTTTTCCACCTCCAATCAATCAAATCCTTCTGTTTAGGAACATCTTATTTAGTTTTTTTTTTTTTTTGTTAAAAGTGTGTTAAAGTATACTTGTATACTAAAAAAGTGAAAAAAAGTATAACAATAAATAAATAAATAAATAAAGTGGAAAAAATAAAGTTTTAAAAAACTGTACATAAAAATTAAAAGCTAAAAACTAATTTCAAACTCACTTTTAATCTTTTCTAAATGAACACCACACGAATTTCATTCCACATTCAATCAAACCCACACATTCCTAGCCCAAAGTCTCCGACATCACTAACGAATGCTTCCTTCAATGTACTAAGGTTTGTGTTGCAATTTTGCAAAGCGGAAAATTATTTTGTTTCTCAACATCAATGGTGGCCCTTGTACACATTGGGCAAAA
The DNA here is from genome assembly GCF_002906115.3 of Quercus suber. Lineage (NCBI taxonomy): Eukaryota > Viridiplantae > Streptophyta > Magnoliopsida > Fagales > Fagaceae > Quercus > Quercus suber. The sequence continues at coordinate 23,067 of NW_027069615.1, forward strand.
TCAAATGGTAAGTTCTTATCACAATCTCCTACTAAACTACAGACTTTGGCTTTTTACTGTTGATCTTCTTAAATAAAATGTTATGTATAAGAAAAAAAATATTAACCATGGAACATTTTCTTTCAAGTTTTAACATTTTACTTTAATCTGTATGCCAGGTGCATTTAAAGACTTTGGCCTAATACACATGCTATTCAAGAGAATAAATTAATCAAGATTAGATAATCGAAAGGAAAGTGAGAAAATTGATCGAGAAACCAATGTCATTGAAATGTGTTTTATCATGGAACATTTTCCTTAATCTGTATGGCAGGTATTAAAGAAAATGGATTGAAAAACCAATGTTAATGAATATGTGTTTTGGACTACGAATTTCATACTTTTTTTTGTTACATTTGAAGAAATGTGAGCAAAGTAAAGATTCACTTATGAAATCATTGAAATGTGTGAACAGAGATTAAAAGAAGAAGTCAAATTTGAGTTTGCAAGCGTGATTTGAAATCAATTTACCCAAACTTAATCAGCTCCCACGATGGACTTGGCTAGTTGGCCCAGTGTCTTTGCCTCGTTGGTGACTAACCTGGTGTCATGTAGGATTAATGTAATATATATATATATATTCATCAAAATATATTATTGTTTACCACAGTGATATTTTAATTCGTTTTGTTATATTAATTTGATTTGTGTTTTCGCTAAATGCATTTCATTGGTTTTTTATTTTTTATTTTTTTTGGAAAGTCAAATCATTGGTATTTCTTTTTTGAGTCGACAAAAAACGCGTCCTCTAGCCGCGTTTTGTAGCCGCGTTTTTGTAAAACGCGGCTACAGGTTAGAGTTTGAGCCGCGTTTTACAAAAACACGGCTCCAGCATAGAGTTTGAGCCGCGTTTATGCAAAACACGGCTCCAGCTTAAACATTGAGCCGCGTTTTAGTAAACTCGGCTAGAAACCTCCCTGAAGCTGCGTTTTTAAATGGTGAGGCTGCGTTTTTGGGGTTTTTGTTTTTTTTTTTTTGTTTTCGTATATGTCTGGAGCTACGTTTACGAAACGCAGCTCAGGGTATGTCTGCCTTCAACATTTAGTCTAAATTATTAAGAAAAAAAAAATCATCACTCCACAGAAGGAAAAAAACCCCTAAGCTCTTGGTCTCAAAAAACTCTCACGCTACTCTCTCCGAATCCCCTTCCTCTGAACTCTGAACTCTGAACTCTCAAACTCCTTCCCTCGCTTCCACACTCTTCGAATCCCCTTCCTCCTTCCGGTCTTCCCTCCCCTCCATTCGCTTCTCGTCGATCGGTAACACACACACACACACTCTCTCTCTCGAACTCTCAATCTCAGTGAACACACTCTCGCAAGGCCGACTGACAGTAAGTTTTTACAATTGTTTGTTTTGATTTGTGTTTTAGGGTTCCGGTTTTTGGTTTACAGTTTCGATTTTAGGTTTAGGGTTTCGATTTTCAATTTTGGGTTTCGATTTTGGGTTTAAATCGAGTTTTTGAGGGTTGAGATCGGTTGTTTGGCTTGCTGGCAGTGGGTCTGCAGTGGAGATTGGCGGTGGAGATTTCAGTGGGTTTGATCTATTGTCATTTCTTTTCTATGGTTTGATTTTTGGATGGGTTTTGGTATGGGTTTGAGTCTTGGAGATTATAGTGGGTTTTGATTCATGTAGTGATGGGTTTTGGTCCCTTTTTTGGGGTTTTTTTTTTTTTTTTTTTTTTTTTTCCTATATGTCTGGAGCTGCGTTTACGAAACGCAGCTCAGGGTATGTCTGGCTTCAAGCCTTCAACATGTAGTCTAAATTATTAAAAAAAAAAAAAACCATCACTCCACAGAAGAAAAAAAACCCCTAAGCTCTCGGTCTCAAAAAACTCTCACGCTACTCTCTCCGAATCCCCTTCCTCTGAACTCTCAACTCTCAAACTCCTTCCCTCGCTTCCATACTCTTCGAATCCCCTTCCTCCTTCCGGTCTTCCCTCCCCTCCATTCGCTTCTCGTCGATCGGTAACACACACACACAGACTCTCTCTCTCGAACTCTCAATCTCAGTGAACACACTCTCGCAAGGCCGACTGACAGTAAGTTCTTAAAATTGTTTGTTTTGATTTGTATTTTAGGGTTCCCGTTTTTGGTTTACAGTTTCGATTTTAGGTTTAGGGTTTCGATTTTCAATTTTGGGTTTCGATTTTGGGTTTAAATGGAGTTTTTGAGGGTTGAGATCGGTTGTTTGGCTTGCTGGCAGTGGGTCTGCAGTGGAGATTGGTGGTGGAGATTTCAGTGGGTTTGATGTATTGTCATTTCTTTTCTATGGTTTGATTTTTGGATGGGTTTTGGAATGGGTTTGATTCTTGGAGATTATAGTCGGTTTTGATTCATGTAGTGATGGGTTTTGGTCCCGGTGGTTGTGTTGTGTTTGGATTGGTGGTGGTGGCAGTGGATTTTGTTGGTAATTTGCTCTGTTGATTTGGGTGATTTTGGTATGGGTTTGTTGTGATTTGTTGGGTTGATTTAGGTGGTGTAGCAGTGGTGGGGTGCTAGGTTTGGGTGGAGGTTGGGTTGTTGATGGTGGTGGTGGTGGTGGTGTTGATGGTTGGCAGGTGGTGGAGTGGTTGGGTTTGAAGGGTCTATAGTGTTGGGTTAGTATGCTCTTTACCAGTCTCGTATACATGTATGCTTATGTAAGATAGCAAGTTCTATGTTTTATAATTAAAATCTAAATTTTGGTGTAGTCTACTGCAAAAATATTTACCCAAAAATGTTCATCAGGCCCTGCACTTGTCTTTGAAGGAGAGGAATCAATGGTCGCAGCTATCTCATGGACTTCCTTTGAGTTTTAAGGTATGTGTTCTAGTCAGCATTGTTGTATAATCCAATCTATATGGTTAGCATTTTTTGATGTTTTGTTACTAAGTTATACAGAGTTTAGAACCCAAAATGCGAATGAGCTCTAGCCTCCCCTTTCTTTTTACCCCTGCATTTGCGTTGTGGATGCTATTTTTTTGCTTAGTATGTAATTTCGTATTTATTAATTTACTAAGGATTGAATGTTAGTTGTTCCGTAAGCTTTAACCTTTTTAAATTTGATTATTCTGGACTAGTAACTTCATCGGAAAGATGCATTTTGATTTAAGGTCAGTTGCAAATAGTGTTATAGTAGTCAATCATTCACAGTTTTTGAAACTCAAATATTAGGTGAGGTAGAGCCTAACTTTAACTTAAGGGGTTGAATTTCTTGATTGCATAAGGTCTTTAACGAACCCTAAGTGCCTGTCAATTTTGACTTTTATTGATATTACTTAAAAGTTAGAACTTATGGTGCTCATAATGCTAACTGTCCATCCTTAAAGTTGCTACTTTATCAATTTATTTCATTCTTCATGTACTATTGCAAAAGTTTCCCTAACTTCAGATCCACATTGTAACTAATAACTTTTATATATATATATATATATAACAAGTTCATGCAGATACTAAAAACTCTTTCGTAACACATAAACATCTTTCTATTTTGTTAGTTTTATTAATTTTAGTGATGGGCATGTGGTATATTGGCATGCAATACATCCATATAGCTTTCTCGATGCCTTACAGCAGCTCAAGAATTTTGAATTATAATAAAAAAAGGTCCTAACCTCACAGCCAGTTCCTTTTCTTTTATGTTTTTCTCTGTTTTCCTCTTCTTGTATTTTCTAAGTTTGCTCTATGTTTTTCATGCATAGAGTAGCCTTTTGTATATATATCATTCTTACTTATCAAAAAAAAATTTATATATATATATATATAATTTTTTTTTTCTGAAGAGGCAGGAATCTAATAAACCTCTACTTATCTGCATCCTCTGTAAATTGATCCTCAAAACTGAGCCTTTGGGTGTTTTTGCTAAAAACTGACAAGGTTCTGGAGAGGTGGTATTAGCAAAACAATCAAACTGTTGCTGCAAATCCAGGTTTAATTCTTTATGTTACTGCTTTTTTTTTTTTTTTTGTTTATTTTCTTTGAATATCAGCTTTCTTTTTTCTTTTACTGAATGTGATGTTTTACCAAATAGAATTGGTTTTGACTGGAGAATATGTTATGAACCAAATTTGACATCTTTATTCATATAATTGTTAGTATGTAATATCTTCTCAGTTAAAAAAAGGAGAGATTTTAAGAGGCATTTCATGATCCTCAAATTATTGTTTAACATTTCTTTCAGGCTCAGAATGATGATTTTTCAGCCGTCTTTAATCTTGAAGATTATAAAGGTTGGTTGGTTTTTTTTTTCTTTTATTTGTTTGTCATACAGGTTTTTTAAGCATTCATTCAATTTCCTGGCATTGATGTATCATTAATGTGTAACAAATCTACATTCTTGCTGTACTTTTTAGAGTCTAATGAATGGCTCAAAGTTTTTCATTTACACCATGTTGCTCTGGCATGTCAGCTTTTGTTGGCTTCTGCAATTTACTGAGGATGTCACTTATCGAAAAAATTTACTGAGATGCCATATTGAGGCCTACATTTGAGAGATGAGTTTTGAAAATTTAATCAGTGATGATGGATTCAAAGCGATAACTGCATCAGAATATGGAATCCTTATTTGCAGGTTATTGATAATGTCCAATGATTAATTAGGTTAAATAAGAGTGGTTAAGACAGAGTATATGGATTATTGTTTTTATAAACACACTTAACTTTCATACATATCCATGGAAGTTTCCTAAGAAACTTCACCATCTAGTTTATTTTTTGATAAACACCATCTAGCTAGTTTCTTTGATAGTAAGGAAAATCAAACGGAATATATGGTCTATAGTTGAAAGCAAACGACAAATGGTCAAGGAAAAGCAACAAGTACTAGTATATCCTTTGATTTACTAAATAAAATAAAGTACCAGTATATCCGGTGACAAAGAGATAGTAGTTGCTTAGATAAAAGTATTACTTTGTCAATAAATCCGCATCTTTAGGATAACTGTATTTTAGCATTGATCGGGCGGCAAAGGTGCAGTTGGTTTTGGGTTTGGGATAAGTCTTGGATTCTAACAATATATATATATATATATATATATGTATGAATATGTGAGAGAGAGAGAGAGATTTGAAAATTCCCATAGAAATGTGTGTATTATATTTAGTTATTAGCCTTCGGGTGTGCATGTGCAATAGATCATCTAATATAAATATTCAAAACTAATAATTAAATAGAATTATTAATTTTATATAAAACTTTCATACTTCCATCAACAAAAGGAAAAAAACAAATACAAGAAAAGAAAAGCCTTTACAATGAAATTTTGGCTTATAGTGTATTAATATCTTTACACAAATTTTAAATTAACACAAAAAACTCAACTTTTTTCTATTTTAATTTTTAACTAACCATTTTTTTAGATACACCTACATCAATGTCAATATTCTACAACTAATCAGGTCAAGTTAGATATTCTTCCCTATACCTTGATTTTTTTTTTTTTTTTAATTAACTTACGTTGTATAAACTTATTAAAAAATTCTCTAAAATTGTGCATGTTCTTTTCAAATTTCATTGTCAGTGGTTAATAAACAGTTATATTGGAGTAATTTTGGTAAATTGTGTAAATAGTACAATTCAATTCAGATTATCCAAACATATGTATATATGATTCTATCTTTTAGTGATATACATATTAGTGTATTACTGATTTTTTTTTAAAAAAAAAAAAACTAATACACAGGTCATGTGCCAAAGCCTTCCAGTGTAAGTAATTAATTTAGTAGTTATTTTTTCTATAAAAAATAGTAGTAATTATAATAATCAAATCCATAAAATATAAAATATAGCCAATTTAATAGTATGGTAATAAGTAGAATCATATTTTATTTGTGAATTTTTTTTTCTATTACTTTTCCAACTCATTTATATCCCTTTTCTTTTTTTTCTTTTTCCTTCTTTGTGTTCCACTGTAGATAGCTAGGATAGCTAACCCATTCCCTTTTATGAATTTGAGCGGAGCAAAAGCAATGAGCTACAAGTAAAAATATATTCGTCAAGCCAAAAAAAGTAAGAGGGATGTTTATTCATATAAGTAAATATACCCTGAAATCCATTAAAAAATAAAAATAAAAAACTATAACTACAAACCAAAATATCTCATGGACTCTTTTTTCCTTAACACAAACCAAAGACAAAATAGTTTGAACAGTAACTAGAGTTATATATACCATTATAGAGTTGCAACAAATACTAGTTTTGTGTTTTCTGTCATTTATATATTACAAGTTCAAAAATAAAATTTTCAGTAGTTAGTTCAAGAACTCTCCAAATTTATATCATGGTTATGTTAAGGAAAAAATAAGTAATATTGTTTTTTTAAATATTTTAAAACATAGATGAAAATAATGGTAATTTCATATCAGTCTATTATAATTTCACTACAAAAAACGCGGGTTTCAGCCGCATTTTTGTAGCCGCAATTGCAATTATGAGTTGCTGGTTTACAAAAACAAATAATATAATTAAAATATGGAAATATATGAAGTATATTATGTTGACTTCGGTCCGTTTGGTCTATTAATTTCCCTTGGGTCCAATTTGGTCGATTTTGGTCTCTTTGGTCCAATTTGGTCTGCTCAGTCCATTCATTTATATGCAGTCCATTTCGGTCCAACATTGTCTACTTTGGTCCTTTAGGTCCACTATGGTCCATTCCATCACTTCAGACCAATTTCATCCTCTTTGGTCCACTCTGTCCACTTTGGTCCATGTCAGTGCACTTAAGCTTGATCAATGATATGTTTGGGTGGAAATTATATACTCTAAATCAAAATTTATTAAGGAAAAATGAAGGCAACCCAAACGAAGCATGGTTGCTCATCTTTTCAAAAGCTAGGTAAGTGCATGCCTCTTTAAAGGTGCAAAATTAACATAAATCAAAATAAACTCACAAAATTGCATGATAGAAGAGTTATCATAATTTCATTTTCCTTTTAAACGAAATAAGTGTGAAGACATAGTTTTCGTTAAGTGGTCTTCCAAATTTGTAGGCTAGGTTACACCTTTTGTATGTGTAACAAAATGTGTGGTTTAAAGATGCAAAATTAACGTAAATCAAAATAAACTCACAAAATTGCATGATAGAAGAGTTATCATAATTTCATTTTCCTTTTAAACAAAATAAGTGCGAAGACATAGTTTTCGTTAAGTGGTCTTCCAAATTTGTAGGCTAGGTTACACCTTTTGTATGTGTAACAAAATGTGTGGATTGCCAATATAATGGGTGAACAAGTTGACTGGTCAATTACTCATAGTGTCAATAGGCATGTAGGTTCATTAGTCATACATTTATGAAGTCACGGAATTACAAATTAACAGTCATTGTAATTATACTACAAGTCAGAAAATGTTGTCAACAATTAACTTGGTCGAGTAGGGGAGGTATTGGTTGTTTGCAACCTCATTAAATGGGAAGTCATTAGAATATGTTGCTATTCCTAAATGATTGAAAGTTATACTTGCAAAACTTGTGGGTTACATGAATGCGTGGGAGAAAGGCCTAAATGTACTCATGTTTTGTTTAAATGAAATCATAAACTTTTTATTATGTAAGTTATTGGTGGCAAATTTTTGCATGGTGCGATACTTTTCACTAGTTGTGACATTTGTTAAATCATTCCTAATATTGGTGGTTTTGTAGATACAGATGATATTGTTCAAACCTCAGCACCGGTACAAAATTCAAAACCGGTACAAAATTTAGAACCGGTACGAAATCCAGCATCGGGAAAAATTCCTGGAAGACGTGGGAAAACACGGTTGGCTGACATATGGGCTATGACTAGTGAGTACAAAATCGATTTGCCGTTAAATGCTGGAGGCCAACCGATTGGGGAAGATGGGTCTTTGTTCGTTCGGTGGTTGGGCTCATTTTGCGAGAATGGCTTGTTATGCCCGCTTACGCCTGCTCATTGGCCAAGCGTCTCAAAAAAAGTTAAAGAGGAATGTTGGGTGGAGATTAAGGTAATATGAAAATAAAATAGTACTTATTTTTGTTTATAGCTTCTGTTGTAATAACCTGTGTATATTCAGCCGTCGTTGTAATTATAATAGTATATTTTGCTAACTCCGCTTTGGCATTGCAGAACCGGTATATAATTAATCCCAATATTGTTCCACCACCCAATCAAATGAGATGGGCAATGAATCAACTAGGGGAACTAAGGAGAAATCGCAGGACGAAGCTGAAGAAGGATCACAAAAAAGATGGGCTGACACGTCAACAGGTATTGGCTAGCAAACCACCTGAGATTATCACAACGCAATGGGTGGAGATGGTTGATTATTGGTTTGATGACAAAACTGAGGTACTGCTACTTTCTTCGTCAATCTCATATTAGTGGTAATTTAGTTAGGTGATGTTTTCTTGTTTTATTTTTGACGGTAATGTGGTTGTAGACAAAAAGTATCAAAAACAAGGCAAGTCGAGGTAAGCAGGAAGACATAGCACGGTCTGGGGCCAAAAGTCTTGCTCAAATTTCTGATCAAATGGTAATAAATAAAACCCTTATTCATGAATGCCTACATGATGTTTTTGATATTATGTTTTCCTATTTACCAAGTTAACCTCATTTTATATGTTATAGGAATAAGGAGTTCAAATCTAAAGCATTTTATATACTAGCTCTCACCTGCCATGTCCTTTTCAATTGTGATCATCCAAATTTGACTAATCAAGTTATCCGCTAAAGAATGGTTCTTTAAAATATCTTAGTATCGAATAGCGATAAAGCTTTAAATGTAAAATTTTAGATTTTTTTTTTTTTTTTTGGGTGGGGGGGGCGATCTAAAGCTTTGAAAGTTCTTTAGGGAAGTTGTGTAATTTAATTTATTACAACTTTTAAGTATTTGTTCTTTGATTGCTTTAACACCTCCACACCTCATTTTAGTCCTTAATCGTGTTCAGGGCGTCAGTTAGGGTTTGTAGAGAGAAAAGAAATAGTGAGCAAGAATTCTGGGCATTTTGTTTAACGTGTGTACTGTGTATGTGCTGTATATTGATCAACCTTTGCATCAAAATTAAGAAAATCATTGACATTCAACACTATTGGAAGAACAGAAACTTGAGAGTAGATTTGGAATGGGAGAGTAAATGTGGGAAATTGTTTCATGCTTCGTCAATCTCATATTAGTGGTAATTTATTCAGGTGATGTTTTCTTGTTTTATTTTTTACGGTAATGTGGTTGTAGAGAAAAAGTATAAAAAACAAGGCAAGTCGAGATAAGCAGAAAGACATAGCACGGTCTGGGGCCAAAAGTCTTGCTCAAATTTCTGATCAAATGGTAATAAATAAAACCCTTATTCATGAATGCCTACATGATGTTTTTGATATTATGTTTTCCTATTTACCAAGTTAACCTCATATTATATGTTATAGGAATAAGGAGTTCAAATCTAAAGCATTTTATATACTAGCTCTCACCTGCCATGTCCTTTTCAATTGTGATCATCCAAATTTGACTAATCAAGTTATCTGCTAAAGAATGGTTCTTTAAAATATCTTAGTATCGAATAGCGACGGAATGTCTAACCTTCACACCGCCTATTGTGAGCCATTTGGAATCTTTAGATGAGAGAAGAGAAGTATTATTATTACTATTACTTATATTTGATGCTTCACCTATTAAAAGCCACAATTTTTTTTTCTAAACTATTAAAAAAGACATTGTCCAACTTTTTCATTAATAATTTTCAAACTTGAATAAATATATATTCTATAAAAATCACATTTTTTAGAATGAGGACAGTGTTTAAAAAAAAAAAATTATGATAGGTTATGTTCCATAATAATTGTTTTTTTTTACTACTAGACAAAGATGAAATTGGTTTCTTTTATTATGAAGGTAGAATTCAATCATATATCCTATATTCGATTATACCTATGCTAACACAAAACTCACAATTATGATTAGTATCAAACAAGACAAGAGTAAGAATAAATTCCACAAACCAATTATAAAAAATTTAAAGGGAGCTTGCTAGTGGTTATACAGTCATATTCTTCATGTAAACAGGGTCAAAAGAGCTTTTTACTATGATAAGAATAAGATAAAGAAATCCTCATCCTTACCCCTATCTTTGTTGCATGTTTTCTTTGCTTATGATAGGTCATGTTCCATAATAATTGTTTTTTTTACTACTAGAGAAAGATAAAATTGGTTTCTTTTATTATGAAGGTAGAATGCAATCATATATCCTATATTCAATTATACCTATGCTAACACAAAACTCACAATTATGATTAGTATCAAACAAGACAAGAGTAAGCATAAATTCCACAAACCAATCATGTGAAAATTTAAAGGGAGCTTGCTAGTGGATATACAGTCATATTCTTCATGTAAATAGGGTCGAAAGAGCTTTTTAGTATGATCAGAATAAGATAAAGAAATCCTCATCCTTACCCCTATCTCTGTTGCATGTTTTCTGAGTCAAGAAACTTCGAATAAGAGACAAACAAAAATACTATATAACCCTATTTCCTATAGTACTGTGATTGGAAAAGATTTAAACTTTAACTTACTTTTTTATTTTTAAATTTTTTTTTTTATTTTTTTTTTTCCATTTAAGCGTAGAGATAGAAACTTCAATGGGAAGACAGAGTCATTGAGATTTTGAATAAAAGGGAAGTGGGCATATTAACTTTTAGAGAGAGATTGTTTACTTCAATAATTTTTATACCACTTTTGGGGTGTGGAAGATAGCTATAGAGAGGTATAAAATACAAAGACCATAACAAAGTCAAAAATAGGGGGAAAATTTTCGTGAAGAGGGACATAGGCAGTGGCTATAAATATCACACAGTAAACTGGATATGTAAATATAGTTTCTATCCACTTCCTAGTTTTTTATTCACAATTGAGGGGGAAAAAATAAAAAATTTCCTGTCACAGTCATGTACTATACATGAGATTATAATTTGTAAGAAGAATGCACAAACTTGCATAGCATAGGATTCTAAGAAACACCACAAAAAATAAAGAAAAGGAAAAGGGTATATCAAGCTATAATGAAAACTACTTAATGTTGCATCGCAAATAAAACCTTAAATGTAACTGTGGATATAGTTGTTAGAATGGAATTGTAAATTACCATATCCCAAGGAAAAGCATGTTTTCATTATAGCTGATTGTTTGCGACAAATGGAACCCTTTTCGTAGAGAAGATGTGAAGAAGTGATTCAAACTTGGTGATTCAAATGGGAACTTTTAAATGTTTATTTTTTGTCATCCTTCATGCACATATATTCCAGCAATTTGGTGAGTATTGAACATAATTTGTTGTTGCAAATCATAGAGAACCATGCCTAGTTTACTAAGTCCCAAAATTTATGATCACCCATGGGTAATTTGTGACAAATTTGTGTGCAAAGTGGGCATCTCAAGTTTATCTCAAATAACGTGTCATTATAGGAAGTTTATGATGTCTATTTTCTAACTCTCAATGTTAGTAGTAAGGATTTGAATATCTTCATTTTAAAAAGTCTTATGCCTATTTTCTAGCTAAATCCTCTCATTTATTTACAACGGCTTTAATGTTTATCTATATAACCAAATTTGCTATGTTATGACTAAGGCATTTTTGTGGATTTGTGTTAAATGTGGCATAACAACATTGTAAGCAATAGTGTTGATTGTATGTATGTTTCCTCATCATGTAGGCGAAAGCCAAAGGGGCGGCAGTCGAACGCGCGGATGTATATCAACGAGTGTACCGCACCAAAGAAGGGGTTCCTGTTAGTGCCCGTGTGCAAGATAACATGGTAAGCACAATTTCAACGAACTGAATTTTTGTGTATTTTGTGTTTGTATTGATTATGGTGTGTAATATATTGTTTGATTCTTGTGGGAAAACAGGATAGGATGGCAGCACTGTTGAATGACCAGCACATACGACTAGAAGGAGAGATTGATCATGGAATCCTTTGGTCCAAGACGACGCGTATGCTCAGGTGATGGTCGTCCAGAGCGCCCAGGCCGTGTACGTGGGGTGGGTTTTGGTATCACCCCATCAGGAAGAAGTAGCACAAATTCTTCACAGCTTACCTCGACTATGTCGTCAACCAGAGCTCACCAAAGGATGTCAGAGTTGGAGACGAGTCATGAAGAGCTTAAGGAGCAACTAGCTCAATCTAGAGAGGAGCTAGCGAAGCATAGGGAGGAAGTAGCTCAATCTGAGGCGAGGCATAGGGAGGAATTAGCTCAATCTGAGGCAAGGCACCAAGCAGAACTGGCTGACCTGAAGACGTCGATGAGAAGCTATTTGTGGAACTTAGCC
>NW_027069615.1:35513-176281 GCF_002906115.3 Quercus suber
TATTATTGTAAAATACGTTGATTCAAGACGCATTGCAAAGGTGACTACTCGACAATATTGCATCTTAACCTTTGCCACTTGAAACATGAACAACACATAGTCTTGGTGTATTCACATCTTCATGAGTAGACACATGCAAAATACGTTAGGTTCCATGAACAAAACAATAGCTCTCATTATCAATGCTCTTCCAACTATATTGCTTAAGTTGATAAAATTATGGACTGATTTGACTAGATTGTTTTTAACGAATAGTTGAACAATTGTTTACTCTTCCTTTCAATATGTTACTCTTTGTATTATGTTACGGTTTTAGAGTAGTGATGAGCTTCCCTATTTCTTTCGACTACGGATGTAGTCTCGCACCTATCATATATAATATTATTCAGTTTTCCTTCTGGTTTGCATTTGAAAAGTCAAAGCACCTCTTAAATTAGGCAAAAAATAATGCTATGTCTCATTCCCTCATATCATTCAACATAACACATTGCTCCATTGTCAAGGATTTTCATGATAAATGTGCATTTAAGCATTGCCGCATTACCTTTTGGAATTCATGTTTAGAGTATTATTATGTGTTGGAAGCAAACATTTGCATCTTTAACTTGATTATGAATCTTTGTGTAGTTTTACCATGGAGTGGAGAAGAAGGCATTTCCGTTCAACCCTTTTGGAAGCAAATGAAATGGACGACCTGTGATGTCCAAACCTATAGCAAGAAGGCATCTTTGTATATTTTTGTGATGATGTACATTTGTATATATCTTTTGTGATGCCCTAGTGTAGTTGTTGTTTGCTGCCTTAGTGTTTGAGGGCATTTTAGAATGTAACACTCAGTCTTTGTATATTTTTGTGATGTCCAAACATTTGTATACATCTTTTGTGATGCCTTAGTGTTGTTGCTTGTTGCCTTAGTGTTGGGAACTTGTATATTTTGCTTGATTTGCTGTTGGGAACCTGGGCAGGTACCTGTGATGTTCAGATATGTAACAGGAATTTGTATGTGTATGGGAGGAAGCAGCTGTTTAAGAGGGGGGTGGGAAAAAAAAAAAAAAAAACCTATAGCCGCGTTTTTAAAAACGCGGCTATAGGTTGCTGAAAACGTCACTGAACCAGCCGCGTTTTTAGTGTAAATGCAACGCAAGAGGCACCTATAGCCGCGTTTTTAAAACGCGGCTATAGGTCCGCTGCTGTAGCCGCGCGTTACAAAACGCGGCTCAAGTCCGAGCTGTAGCCGCGTTTCGTAAAACGCGGCTACAGGTCTGATACCGTAGTCGCGTTTTGAAACGCGGCTCCAGCGAGTCCTGTAGCCGCGTTTTTTACAAAACGCGGCCATAGGCCTGCGGAGCCGGTTCCCTGTCCAGGCTGGAAAACGCGGCTACAGGTCAGCCCTGTAGCCGCGTTTTCGTAAAACGCGGCTATAGGTTGACCTGTAGCCGCGTTTTCCAGAAACGCGGCTACAGGTCTGGAGCTGCAGTACTTAGGCCGCGTTGACAAACGCGGCTACAGGAAACGCGGCTCCAGCCTGTAGCCGCGTTTTTCTGGTCTATAGCCGCGTTTTTTAAACGCGGCTATAGACCGCGATTTTTGTAGTGTCAAGTTAGGCCCTATAGTGACTTTTTTAAGGAGTCTATAGTGACGTTTTAAGGACTTATAATGGCGTTTTGTAACTCGATCTCCATGAAGTCGAGTTATAGGTTAAAAAAAAAAACCAAATTGCCTATAACTCGAGTTCATCGAGGTCGAGTTACAAAATGTTACTATAGGTCCTGAAAACGTTATTATAGGCTCCTTAAAATGCCACTATATGGCTCCAGATTTTTTTTTCTTAACACGATTTTGATCCAATCGAGTTTCAAAAGAGAGATATTTCCCTAATTAGTTTGATAAAGAGGGCAAAACACTAAAAAGTTTGTGTGAAATGGGCATTTGCCAATTTTCTCCCCTCTTATCTTATCTTCTTTCTTTTTTCTTTTTTCTTTTCGTGGATCAAAATAAGGTTAGATGTGCTGTGGAAAATTTAATTATTTCCCAGGGCTTTTAGCTTAGATGAACGTTGATGGATGGTAAGTTTGCTACTCAGGTATTTAACTTGCAATTTACCCTATATCCTACTTCGGACCATAAAACCTCAGTGGTCCTTACAGAAATCTGGAGAGAAATAAGGCTAAGTTGATGTTTTGAGTATGCCTTATATTGGTTTTCCACATATTTATAAGCAGGTCTAAAGCTCGCCTTCTCAATCCATTTTTTGAGGCATGGAATCCAAACAAGCCATTGCAGCCAATGCTCATGGCTGCTAAAGCTATTGTCAACACGGGATTGGAGTTGACGGTGACAAAAAAGAAGTAAATGTTTGAGCGTACTAGTCCTAGTTGATCAGATCTTAACAAATGTCCTAAAGATATCCATTAACTGGAATTTTATTTTAATGTTCCATAAAATGATGCCAAGTATTTGGTCCACCAAGACTAACTCCGTACGTTAGCCTTGTATATTTGTCCTTTTTGTCACCTTCAACTCCAATTCCATGTTCATGACAATAGCTTTAGCACCCTCGAGCATTGGCTGAAACGATGATTCCATACCTCAACATATGGATTGAGAAGGCGAGCTTCAAACCTGCTTGCAAATATGTGCAAAACCAATATAAGGCAAACCCAAAACATCAACTTAATCATATTTCTCTCCAGATTTTTGTAAGAGCCATTAAGGTTTTACGGTCAGAAGTAGGATATAGGGTCCAGTTAACTATCTTCTCTATACTCCCAGAGCTCATGTGAAAGAAAAATGGTTCTCATTTTTACAAATCAAAAGCCATAGCTTTCTCAATAAAAATAGAAGATGAAGGTAGTTGGGTTCCCATGTATATTTTGGTTGCTTGTACTCGCCATTACCTTCAACTGGGGCTTGTTTTCCCATCACAAATCTTCACCACCAGCTTGTATTTCACTCAAATTATGCTTTGATACCACTATGTTGGCTTTGGAATAAAAGGGAACAATGATTTTGATTATATTTTTCTTTCAAGATTTTGCTATTGAAGATGCACAGTAAGTATTTTTTGAACAAGGAAGATAGAATGAGGCTGTAGTTTTCTTCGATCTTCTTCTCCATTCACTTGATTCTAGACTTCTCCAATTACATGGATATCTTTTTCAAATATAAATGACCGTCCTTACACTTTTTCATCACACACCCACCTAGTTACATGCAGTGAATGACCATAAAGGACACAAGTTCAAAATACATAACAAACAAACAACTACATGCATAAAAAAACTACAAAGCATTACTTTATTAGGCTTTCGTACTTCTCCCTCGGGCATTTCTTCCTCCTCGGCATGGGCCTTGGGCCAGATATAAAATGGACCGGGGTTGCCAAGTTCTTAGGCCCCATAATACTAGTTGAACTATTAAATATTAAAAACATCGCAAAATCATATTTACTTATTTGAAAATTGATAGATATGATGTCAAAAACTATATGATAGAATTATATTAAGAATTTTAGGGATCTAAGCTCTTCACTAAAATCATGAGGAAGGAGCGGTTGATGGACAAAAAACTTAGCTCTTTTTTTTTTTTTTTTTCCTCTAATAAAGTGAAGTTGGGCTACACCAGGAACATGTACCAAGGAGGGGCAGTGGCCAAACTAGTTGTAGTAAAGTGAGAGAGGCAATAATCAGAGCGAAGGAGAGTTGGGTTACACCAAGATGATCATCCCCAATGCCAGCAAAGAAATTCAACTTTTTTGGAAGGAAAAAAATCATTGGGCATGGTGGATTGTAAATATAATTGAGAATATGATCATGATTTTGAAATTTGAACCATTCAAAAAAAAAAAAAAAGACGTTCAAGGTTTTTGAGATCAGATTGGGATTAAACCGTGATAACATCATAATTAATTCAATAATTATTTAAAATATAATAAATATATTAAATTAGTAAACATGAAATTTGACTAAAATAGTCCAAATAAATATAGAGATTTATCTTTTAAATATTTTTTTTTCAAATCATAACTTTCAAAAAGAAAATAAGAAATATTAAATCCTAAGAAAACATAAATAGATATTGAGTTTGTCAATCAATGGAGTTAATCTTGTACCCAAAGTCATTTTGGTTTAGTGAGGGAAATGAAATATTTCAATATTGGAAAATACTGTTATACCATTTTCAAATTACCACAAATATATATATATATATATATATTCATTAACTTATATACACATATGAAATTAATATACTTGAACATTTTTGTTAGAATTCAATATTCTACTTTTTTTTTTTTTTCATACAAACTTACGTCTAAATTATCTTAAGCCATGCCCACACCTATTAGATTACCCAATAATTTTTTTTATGAGACCCAATGAAAAAAAGTTAAGAGAGACATTAAATAGTCAATCATTTCTCATGAAATTTACTCAAAAAAACGCACATACATACACACACACAAGCTAGAAGAGTAACTAACATGGATTCAGATCCTCTAGATTTCTTAGGGTACTCTACTAGTAGATTTCCTTAAATCTTAACCACTCTTTAATGATTTAATAGTCAAGATTTTGCCATGTCAACATTCCACTAACAATATACTTAAAATAATAAAATAATGTTGCAAACAAAACAATCAAGATTATTGTTAGTGGAATGTTGACATGGTAGAATCTAGATCATTAAATCATTAAAGAATGATTAAGATTTAAGGAAATCTATTTGGTAGAGCACCTTAAGAAATCTAGAGGATTTGAATCCAGCTAACATATATTAGTTTGTCACATTGTCCAACCATAAACCTTTCTTTATGAGACCCAATAAAAAAGTTAAGTGAGACATTAATTGATAGTCAACCATTTTTCTTGAAATTTTTATAAATAAATAAATAAAAATGCTAGAAGAGTGGTGCAAAAACATTGCCCAAGAAAACTAGTCAACGACAATTACGGCCCGTTTGGTCATGCAGCTGAAAACATGTTTTTAGTGTTTAAAACATATAACTGATGTGTCCAAAATCAGAGAAATACGTTTGGTGGCCCATTCCAGCTGAGCTGAAGTTTGGAAAATGTTGTTAAAAAATATGGGCTTTTCAAAACATACTCCGGGCTGTTTTAAAACAATAAAACAATATGTTCAGTGGCACTTTGGTAATAAAATTGAAAACTAGTATGGCCCACCTGATCAGCCTTTTATCAATTGCTGTCTCCTCTCTTCCTCTCATCTCTCTTCACGCCGAACCAAGTAGCTGGTACCAAAGAACTTTTGCTCAGCTTTTTTTTATAAAATTAAACACACATACCAAACACATTTTTATGTTTTTTAAACACTAAAACATATTGTTTAAACTATAATACCAAACACATTTTTTTGTTTTATAAACACTAAAAACACGTTTTTCAACAACACTTTTTAAACAGTAATTTTTACATTTTTTTAAACAATAATTTTTAAACTTTATGACCAAACGGGCCCTTAAGCGTTGCAATTGCAGGCAAAAATGCGAAAAAAAAAAAGAAAAAAAGAAAAGAAGAAGAAGAAGAAAGACAAAGACAGAGACAGAGAAGAAAGAATAAAAAGAAACGGTGATGTGATCTTAACATTTGACATTATCTCATAGTGGTTGAAGTTTCAAGGGTGTGGCTTGTGTCCAGTGGAAGTTTCCACTAGACACGTTGGACACGTGTCCAAATGTGGATGTGTCTCCACTAGACAAAAGTCTTGCCCAAGTTTTAACAATGATAATAAGGTGATGTACTTTAAGGCTGTAAGGAAAAAAAAAAACTACTTTGACTTGAACTTTGAGAATCATCCATAGTTTTCAAATTCGGGCAATTCGACCGTAGTTTTCACAATTACTGACTTTTTGGATAGGCCGATTTTTGGAGTTAAAAGAACCAATTTGACAAACAGTTTCCAATTAACCAGGTCCAACCATGCGGTTTGGTCTGGGTTTTACAAACGTCGATATGATATATATGAGCCAAGGTACTGGCATTAGAAATTTAGAATAGTTATTTTGAATGTGCCGGTTGTAATTACAAATGATTGTCAGACACTAGCCAATAGGATAGCACGTAGCTTACAAATGGCAAATGTCACTTTGGCTTTGTAATCCTACTGTCCTTATTTTGGTATCGACAACAAACAAAGTGAAGTAATTCACGAGGAATAAAAGAAAAAAAAGAAAGAAAAGAAAAGTAAATCAAATAATTTAGACCCATGAAATAATCTTTTTAAATATTTTGTCCCCCACGTCAACTAGCATATCGGGTAATGATAATTGTCCATTCCTTTCTTCTCTATTCATAAGGTCATGGAATAATGTCGTACAATCTAATTTTTTGGTATCATCTTTTCTTTTAAAAAAAGTATTTTAAAAATTAAAAAGAAATGTTTTTTTATAAGTATTTTTTCTCTTGGAGAATTATTATAATTGTTATTAAAATACAGTAATATGGTGCTCCCTCTTCTCACATTTATGGTAGATGCCACCATAAACTTCGGAACACAATAATTATTCATTTTCTCTCAAACTCTATTGAAGTATGTATATATATATATATATATCAAGAAAACAAGTTTTTAAACTTATTAGGACATTAGTTATTATCTTTCTCAAAAAAAAGAAAAAGAAAAAGAAAAAGAAAAAAAGAACATTAGTTATCATTCATTTGAATAGTGATTTATTAATTATGGTTTATGTGATCATCTCACTTTTGATTTATTTGATTAATAATTGGAGATTTATTTGATTTACAAGTTATAACATACGTAGCATGAAGTAATCATCTCATGATTTTTTAACCAAAATCTTCAATTTGTTAAATGATATATAATAGCTATTACCATACCCAAAATTTTGTTCATAAAAAACAAAAAATCCAAAATTATTGTTGGGATTACACAAAAAATTGTATGGTTGTTAAAACTTAAAAGTTTTGAGGGGATGAGAATTCCGGCTTAAAAACTGCACTTTTAGTTTCTACAATGGGGAGAGGTTGAGGTACCACTCGAAAGTATAAGGCTCGATATTTCTTAGTTGGTTAAACTGTTAAAGTAAAAGTAAATCCCACAACAAATTCACATAATCAACCATTTAAATTAAACTAATACATAAAGAAAGTATAGATAAGTTGATTATAGGTGATAAAAGTTCAATCCATCATCATAACATTATCTTTCTGATGCATTAAGAAGTTGCCTTCCGGACATGCTAGAAGATGCTACCTTCAGTAGTTGCCTCCGTGTAAGCTTTTGTTATTTTGTGAAAGTTATGTTCAGAGTCTTGTGGAGAAGGTTGGTTTTTAGTCTATTGTGTGATTTTTAATTGAGCTTTATTGGTAGCTATGATTTGTAAACCTGAATGCAATTTTCATGCTTTGAATGGACATGGTACCAACTGAGAGCATTTTGGTACTTTTTAAGTGGCAGAGCAACGTCGGCACCAAAGGGCCTCAAAATAATTTTGGAAAAAAAAAAAAAAAAATACATACATACATACATATATTGGAGTTATGCTAACCAGATTAAAAAATTTTAAAGAACAGTTATCATTTTGGCCCCCCATACCCCAGATAACATATATAAGAAATTCTAAAATGGCATTACATATAACTTTCATTTAAATGGGACACAATCCAATTAGTGATAATAAATGTCAAAAAATTACTACAATAATTAGACATTTAGCATATTAAGATGAACCGATAGAGTTATTTTAAAAAATTATCTCAACAAATAAAAGGTAAAAAATCTATAATTTTAACACTTGTAGGGCTACAGTAACAAAAGGATTGAAAGCACCACTACCGTAAGTCCACAATTGACTCTCTCTCTCTCTCTCTCTCTCTCTCTCTCTCTCTCTCTCTCTCTCTCTCCTTTCTTTATACAAAAAGTAGTGTGTAGCCATGAAAGTTAAGCAATGCAGTGTGTAGACCCCATTCCACTTTCCCAGATACTTTTATATTTTTTTTCTTCTTCTTTTTTTCATTTGACTTTTCACACACCAGTTATCATATGTAGTACATTTATTTCAATATATCATATAACGTTATAAAATATAAATGTACCTAATTAAAATATAGTACTTTTTATTATTTAATTTATAGATAAAATAATATAACATGTTTTGTTTGTAGTTTATTAGATTTGAAAGATGGAAATTATAAAATAATTGTCTAATTTTATGTTTGGCCCCAAAGATAAATTTCTAGCTCTGCCATTGCTTTTTAAGCTGCATAAATTAAAAAAAAAAAAAAAAAACTAATTGCGGGGGAGTTTTTTGCTCTAAGGAAACTTATGAGTACTCCTTAGGCAATTTTTGCTATTTGTCCCACATTGGAAGGGTTAATTTCCTTCCTCCTAGCACTTTATAAAGCATGAACCAATGGCATTAGAGTACCATTAGAGTACTCTTCCAATGTGGGACAAAGAGCAAAAATTGCCTAAGGAGTACTCATAAGTTTCCTTAGAGCAAAAAACTCCCCCGCACTAACGATTCACTATTTTTTATTAATCTCTCATTCTCAATCTGAAGTTTAGAACCAGGTGACTATGTTATCGAACACAAAACAATTTCCCTCAAAATTTTCCATTCTTCCTTCAAATCCTCTCTCTCTCTCTCTCTCTCTCTCTCTCTCTCTCTCTCTTAGACTCTTCAAATTCCTCTACTCTCTCTCTCTCTCTCTCTCTCTCTCTCTCTCTCTCTCTTCCTAAACATACCTAACCAAGTGAAAATGCTAGCTCACTTTTCTTGGCTTTATTAAAGTTTGATCTATAAGCTATGATATTGATTGAACGAATCTTATAATGATGTGGTTCATTTTTGTGCACAAAAGCCAAAAAAGCTAGAATCAACCTAGCTTTAAGTTTTAGCTTTTAGTTTTTAGATTTTATATACAGCTTTTTAAAACCTTACTTCTTTTCGCATTTTTTCATTTTTTTTCAATTTTTTTCAAGATACAAATATATTTTAGTATACTTTTAGCAAAAAACTAGATAAGCTACTCCTAGATAGACACTAAAACTATAGTAAAGTTGTTGATGAAACGATGGGTTTTCATTTTTTATTTTTTGGAAATATTGTTCCGAGGATGTTGAAAAAGATATTGTTATAAGGATGTTGGATTTTGGTTAAATGGAAAAGCGACTCTTTTTTTTTTTTTTTTCTTTTCTTCGTGTTGTTTGGTTGCTGAGAAATAGATACGGGTAAAGATGACTAAATATTTAATAAAAAAAATTTAACCTTTTTTTTAGAAAATATTTTTATATTAATTATTTTGGATTTTTTAATTTATTAAACTTATAAATACCAAAATGTCCTTGTATTTTATGTGACTAACAGATTAGTTTTAACAAAAGGACTACCCTGAGTAACTAAAAACTATTAAAGTTAGAGAATTGAAATAAAATTTAGGCAAAATTAGAAGATGTAATTTGCAATTCTATAATAAATATTAAGTATTGAATAACTATTCTGCCGTTTTTGTCAATAAATAAATAAGAAGGAAATTGTACCATTCAGGGAAAAAAAAGGGGTGGAGAGAATTGTACTAGATAACAATAAAGGAAGATTCTAAAAAAATTAACAATAATAATAAAAGAGAAATAACTAGTGCACCCAAGCAGTTGCACACAAAGTAATATGTGCAATAATTTTTAAAACTAAAATCGTAACTTAAAATCATAATTTAAATTTAAATAAACTTTACACATAGATTTTTGTGTAACAAGAAGTGTATAATAGTCATTGTAGTGTGCCAAAAAAAAATTGTTGTCTATTTTATTATAAGAACCTACTTTTTTATTTATTTTACATAACTACTTTTAAAAAACATTCACATTAGATTTATTCTATTTTACACTATAACATTTCATTAAAATATTATTTTTTATCAATGGTTTATTACTCTCTCAAATCATATATCTGTGTATACGAGTAAAGAAGTATTAAAAAATATATTTGCTTGTAAATAGTAACTATGTATATTTGCACAATTAATATAATAATAATCTAAATTTACAGAAGTTTACCTAAACTGATATGAGTGATTTTTAGAGTTAGGTGTACAAAATTTACTCTTTAAACTATTATATAGATAACTACAGTGAGTGGCATCTTTTGTTTTACACGTATTACCAATTAAATATTGGCTTCATAAAGCAATTGCAAAGGATTGCTTTTTTTTTTTTTGTTTTTTTTTTCTTTTTTTTTTGGTAAACAAGGATTGCTTTTTCTAACTTTAGTGCTGTCGACCTAAACCAATAGAAAGGGGCATACTTTGGACTAAAGTTTCATATGCCAAGACAATGTACGATAATACAATAAAAGCATCAAAACCTTCATCAATTCACTCCCATGAATTAGCAAGTTGGTCTTTTAACACCCTCAATCATGTGGATATGATTTGGACAGTCCTACTCATTGTGGTGGGGTCATTTTCACAGCCAATCGAATATGCTTCATTAAGCAATGTTCAGCCACTTTAGAGGAACGGAAATTGAAATTCTGTGTACACAGTTGCACCAAGATTGTTTTTCGGCATAAATAAGCTAGTGCTGTCAATCTTTACCAATAGAAGGGCATCTACTTTGGACTTAAGCTCGACCCATAGTGTTGTCAATTTTTTGTGATTTATTGCTTTCATTCCATTTTTTATGATTTACTATAGTGTTGGAAGACAGTTTTATTTGTTGTTGCCATTCATTTCTTTTTATATCAAAACAAATAACAGAAAAGAAAAGGAATCGTACTTGTTGAGTCTGTCTACGTCGAATCCACCCCTCCTAATGTACTACAATCTTTAGCTAGGAATCCTTGATGTACTACAATCCTTTTTTCACATGCCAAGACAATATATAATAGAAGCATCGCAACCTTCTCATTCACTTCCATGAATTAGCAAGTTGGTCATTTAGGAATTCTGTACAAGGAATCATGAATTCTCTTTTGTCCATGGAGGAAGAGGAGTCATCTCCTTGGAGTCCGGCGCTTAGTTTCTGTTTCTGGTTTGGCTTTGCTTTTTTAGTAATAAAGTCATGCATTTGCAAAAGAAGAAAACCACACCCGGAAGCAAAAACCAACATGGCATCATCCACAATAAGAGCTGTGGAAGAATTACTCTCCTACAGGTTCAAGGACAAGTTTCTTCTAGAAGAGGCACTCACACACTCCTCCTACTACAACAACAACAGCAACAACAATGGCGAGTCGTTTAGGTCGTACCAGCGGCTCAAGTTCTTAGGTGACATGGTGCTAGGACTGGCCCTGAGCAAATGCTTGTACCTAAAATACCCTAGCCTCGACCCAGGACAGCTCTCGCTCCTATACGACGCCAACATCAGCAACGAGAAACTCGTGAGGGTTGCCGTCCGCCACCATCTAGACAGCTACATCAGTCACAACATTAGCGACTTTCGGAGTAAGGTCTAACAAAATCATCTCACTTTTCTTTTTCTTTTTTGTTTTCTTTTTTTTGGTTTTTTTTTTTTTTTTGTTTTTTTGTTTTTGTTTTTTTTTTTTTTTTACAATTATTGGTTTACGTTTACTTATAGATAAGTGTGTATACGGTTTTTCAGTAATAAACACTACTTTAAAAAAAAAAAAAAAAAATCTAACTTTTATAAGGTAGAGCACGAGAAAAGGGTATTCTAACTTATATGGAAACATTCTGACCGATATGTGTAGAATTATAAGGAGTTTATTATCAAAAAAGTCTTTTGCTTCTCGATAGTTTTACTTTTTAGTGAGATTTTTATTTTATTTTTTATATCACTAGAATTATAAGGAACGTATTATTTTTGGAATGCTGACACATAGTCTTTAATTCTTTTAATGTAAATATTTTATGAGTTTGGCTTCTCTCTGATATTTTTTTAAACTAAAATTTCATTTTATTTTAATAAAAAACTATTGCATCACCTACTGACTAAATAAAATGTGGATATTAAAATCCACTATTATTTGCCATTGTACATTTAAAATAAAAAGAAACCTCCAATTAAAAAGTACTGGCCATGGAAGTAAGCTAAATTCATATTTTATTATGGTAATAAATGATTAGGTTATATTTGGTAACATTTTTTGTTTTTTATTTTTAAAAACTTGTTTTTGGGAATAAAAAGAAAAATCTTGTATTTTTGAAATAAAAAACATGTTTGATTAGATGAAATTAAAAAAAATATTTTTTGAAGAAAAATATAGAAAATACTAAAATATGTTGTTACTAGGATTTGAATTTTAATACTAACTCATTAAATGAAACAAATTTATTAAATTAAATACCTATTTTCATTGATTTTTGAAAATTAAAAACTGAAAACAGTCTTTTGTATATTTTCAGTTTTTTTCACAAATAGTGTTTTGAGAACAATTTTTATTTTTCGTCTATTTTGAGTTGCCAAACAAGTTTTTTAATTTTATAAATAGAAAATTGTTTTTAAAAACAGAAAATAAGGGGAAAAAAATAGTTACCAAACTCAGATAAAAAAGCAGTGAATTGGAGGCACCCTTTGAATGCAAATAAACATTGCATATTGTTTTATGCTTTTAAGAGTTTATGATTAGAGTTGTGTTTGTTATACACAATGTGTGTAAATACACACGCTATTGTTATAATTTGAAAACGTGACTCTACAATGTGTTTTACAGGATTTTCCCTTATAATTAACTGTTCTAGTGTGGATCTGTATATTTTGGACTAATCTTTGGTTAAAAATTTGTTTAGAATTTGAACAAAGATCTACGCAAATGGTTTTGTACATGTTACTTCTATAGGTTAAAGAGTTTGCTCGGGCAGCTCGGGCAGTCAGTCAGGAAGACGATAAAGTTTTATATGGGTCAATTAAAGCTCCAAAGATTCTTGCTGACATTGTAGAGTCTTTAGCAGGAGCTATATATGTTGATCTCAATTTCGACCTGCAAAAATTATGGGTGGTGTGTATTTAGCTTCTCATTTCTTATTCGACAAAAATGATTTGTCTTTTTTCTTTTCTTGTTTTCGACTTTTAGTCTCTATCTCTCTGTTGGTATAGAATTAATCATTGGTTGTTTTATATTTGAAGATCTTTGAGAATCTCTTGGAACCTATTGTCACACTTGAAGACTTGCAACAACAATCCGAGCCTGTAAGGACGTTTTTTGAACAGTGTCAGAAGGAGGGGAGGAAACCTGATATTAAGAGACTGAGCAGTGGGGAAAATAATATTGTTGGAGCTTATGTCGATGATGTGCTTGTTGCCTTAGGTTCTTCTGATCAGATGGACATTGCAAGGCGTAATGCAGCAAAGCTAGCTTTGCATGAGTTACCAAACTTTATGCTTACTAAAATTACATGAGCTTTGTGACAAGAAAAGGTGGCCTAATCCTATTTTCAGGTTCGAGCTTCTTTATCATGAGTACTGAAGAATTATATATGAGTGCGCGCGTGCATGTGCGTGCTCTGAATTATTTGATGTCAAGCATATTAGTTTTGGGGGGTGTTTATTACACAGACACTAACACACAAATTAATTTGCGTGTGTTAGTGTGTGCAAGGTTATTTCCCTTACTTTCGTGAGTTGAACCAAAATTAATTAAAGCCTTCTGTACTTTCTCTCTCATATGAGTGTTTGATTTAGAAATTTATAAGTGTTAAATATTAGTATAGATGTGTATATCATGTTGTATATGTTAGAGTAGATGCATAATANCTCCATAAAAATAACAGTGAATAAGGTGATGTACTCCAATTTGAATTTAATTCTTGGTTAATAAAGTGTTTACAAAATTGTTTAAAATCTCACCAACTAGATATTGGATAACATAAACTGAATGAATATTTCGATAAGCTACGTATTGTTACAACTGATAAAGACTGGGAACTTTCAGGAGGTTTGTTCTAACCATGCTTTCTTTTCACTCATATATTTTACTCTATCA
This sequence comes from Quercus suber, assembly GCF_002906115.3. Taxonomy (NCBI): domain Eukaryota; kingdom Viridiplantae; phylum Streptophyta; class Magnoliopsida; order Fagales; family Fagaceae; genus Quercus; species Quercus suber. The sequence continues at coordinate 49,435 of NW_027069615.1, forward strand.
ATGAAACAATTTTTTTTTTTTTAATTTCCAGACTCAGATTTATAAGCACCTTTCTAAAAGATTTTATGCCAATTTTTTCTTTTTCAAAAAGCATTCACTGTTTTTTTTTTTTTTGTTTTTTTTTTATTTTTTATTCTCACTTTCCTATCTTGCAAGATATTGAATCGAAATATACTTTTGCTATAAATTTCAGCATTGAGAAGCAAGAGGGTAAACCACAAGGCAAGAAATATGCATACTCGGTGCAAATAGGTGGTGTGTCTATGGTGGGAGAATAAAAGTCAAAACAGAAGACAGCAAATAATTCTGCAGCTTCAAGTATTATTTGTGCCTTATTAGACTCTAGTCTAATCTAATTCTAATATGAGTATAATCTTCTTTAATGTGTCATGATTGTCGAGCTTATACAGATTGATTAGTGTTGAATTTATTTTGAAGATTTGGACAAAAAAGCCACATGGAGCACAATAATTTTAATTTGTCCATGTCAATTTTATCTACTACATGTCTAGCACGTGTCAATAATAAATAAATATTTATAAATTCCTAATTTTTAATATGTGCTTAAATTTCCATTATTAACTCCTTAAAATGCTTCATTAGTATATATATATATATATATATTTTCCATGTATTAAGATCCCGTGGCTTTTAACTTTTTTTTTTCTTTTTCTTTTTTGGTGTTAAAAATGTCCATTTGCCTCCCATCTACATGTTTTGTGCTAATTCAGTGTTCAAAACGATGTTATTTCATGCATTTTATTACAAAATGATGCCATTTTGCGAGCGTGTCTACACAGCTGCCTACAACTTTTCCTCTTCTCCCACACTGATTCCTCATTTGTTAGCTTCCCCTATTAATCTAGCTTACCTTAACTCAGCATCTGAATCTCTCTCTCTTTCTCCCTCTCCACCAAATGTCTCTCTGCATTACTCCCTCTACACATTCCCTACCTTAATTGTGTGTTTGGTTGAGGTGATTTGTGGAGATGGCAAATGGAGAAAGGAAAATTGGAAGAATTTTGGGTGAGAGAAAATTGTAGAGTCCAGGTGTTTTCTCTTTGGGCTTTCCATTTCTTTGTCTCCCCAAATTGGGGAGAAGATGAGGGAGGGAGAGGGGCTCAGATGAAATTTTGTTATCCATTTGTCTTCTTCTTCTTCTTTTTTATTTTTTATTTTTTTTGTTTTTTTTTTGTTTTTTTTGTTTTTTTTTTGTTTTTTTTTTTGTTTTGCTTATAAGCTATTGATTTTTTTTTTAGGTAATAAGGATATGAGAGTAAATTTATATAACATACATTTTTTATCCTCTCATTTTTCTTCTTATCCAAATAAAAAGAGTTTTTCATCCATCTACTTTTCTACCCCCAACCAAGCACAAATGAGGAAAAATTAAATATTTTCTATCTCCCACTTTTCCACCCTCAATCAATCAACGCCTTCTGTATGGGAACATCTTATCTAACTTTTTGTTGAAAGTGTGTTAAAGTATACTTGTATCTTGAAAAAGTGAAGAAAACTACAACAAAAAAAAAATAAGTGAAGAAAAATGAGATTTTAAAAAATTGCACATAAAAGTTAAAAGCTAAAAACTGATGTCAAATTCACTTTTAGTCTTCTCTAAATGAACACCACACGAATTTCATTCCACATTCAATCAAACCCACACATTCCTAGCCTGTTAGGACATATGTGTTCTCACTTGTTAAGAACATATGTCACTTATTTATGTAAATTGGCTAAATCCTTTGACAAAACGCACTCTACTTATAATTGGGTAGTTCTAGGTATTTTTAATACTTTAAGAAACAAAGTTTCAAGGTCAAGTATTGAAGTCATCAAGTCTGTCCAAGAAAAAGCAAGCTGAAGTGCAAATTCATTAAAGCTCAACACCTTTTCGATAGCTACCTCGACACCTGCTATCTATCGAGATTTATAATTTTAGATTTTCTGATCTGATTTTCTTGGGATCCGTGAATATGCTTTTGGGTCTTCTTTTCTTCAAACCCTAAACATATAAAAAGATTGTTTTAAGAGCCGTCAAGTGGTACACAAGTTGCAAAAGTATTGAGTAATCTCTGTTCAAGCAAATTGTGATCAAAGGCGAAGTTCTTGACCTAGTTCATCTTCTCTAAAGAAGTTGCTGTGTATTTGCACTAAAAGGTTTTGTGACCAAGTATCTTCCTGATTTTCATCATGTAGGATGAAATGAAGAACTTTGCAGCTAACCTCTCTTCCTTAAGTTGGTGTTTTGAAGTCACGTACTGGGATCCGCGCATTGGTTAATCACGTACTTGGGAGCCGTGCATCAAAGGTGGAAATTGTCACTACAGATCAAGTCCAATTGGGTATTGGGGTAAGGGTTCAACTGTAGGTTGGTAAGGTACTTGAGATTCCTTTACTTGTAACTGCTTGATTTGATAATAGTGGAGTTTCGGGAGTGATTACCTGAAAATCACCCGGTGGGGTTTTTGCCGCGAGATTTTTCCCCATTCGTAAACAAATCACCGTGTTATTTAATTTCTGCTGCATATTTAGTTTTTGGTGATTTGTTTGTGCTTTCATGCAATTGCACGATAAATTGATTAATTAATAACTTGACTAAGTAATTAATTGGTTTAATCACAAGGGGTCATTCAGATTGTGACCTATCAAAATTGTTGACGTATTCAACTGCTTATTGGTTTTCATCTAAGCCCATCATTAAAATCACTTTTTTATTTACCAATAACCACTCACTACATTAGCAGTTGTAAAATTTTTTGTATTTCTAATATTACTCTTTATCTTTTTTAACTATTAGATATTTTTATAAATTTAAACTATAAAAAATGTGTAACTTTTTCAAATACCGTTATATATATACACACTAAATTATTTATACGATAAAAAACAGTGAAATTAATTAGAAAGCTCTGGCCTACACTGGAAATTTAAGAATATTCAAATTGATAAATCACTTCACTTATGTAAAAATAGGAAGTCTTGGAATAGCGCTCATGAGTCATGAGTGGCATGGTTGCAGCAACTACGGCTTACTCAAATTGATGCTCATTTTTCTAGTTGATTGTAGCTTTGGATTGTAATTAAATTTATAGCCAAAATTTATCCTTAGATTTATCTTCTTTAGTCATTTTTTTGCATGTTAGTTGAGACATATTCATGTATTTTGAGAGTAACATTTTTTTTTTGTTTTTTGGTGTCAATTGAGTTTTGGAGTTTTAATATTTACATCAGGTGTCCATATATATATATATATTATTGAATGTAAATTTTGAATATTTAAGTGTTGGATTGCATGTTCTTTATGTTCTTAACACGCATATCAAATTTCGTTCATATAAATTGTTATTTAATATTTAATCAGTGAACTTATTTTTTATGCATAATTTTAAACCAAAAAAATAAAAAAAATAAAAAAGTAGAAATTGAAACATTTGTTTATGACATAGCAATTGATATTTAATCTTCTTAAACATTTGTGAGCGTGAAAGATATAATAAGAACATGCAATCTAATGGCTAGATTTTCAAAATTGGCATTCAATAGAAATATATAGCAAGAGCTTGAAGAGTTTTTCAATAAACTAGTATGGAAATAAACCTTACCCTTAACAAATAGTGTGTTTGTTATCATCTAAATTCTAATTAACTCACGTTTTCAAAAAAAAAAAATTTAATCTACTCACAGAAGGTTTGGTAAAAGATATTAAATTAAAGGACAAAGTCACATGCTTATTTACTCTTGTATCAGTCAAAGGTTGCAATCTTAGGTTGGAATGTATGTTTGGTATTTGAAAGCTCAAATTTATGTGAAAAAAACAAGAGCTTGTTTAGACCCCTAAATTAAAATTACGGTTAGATTGCTTTTAATTTAACTTAGACAAATTGCAGAATAAGAACAAATAAGCGCAAACAACTGATAACACTACCCTAAGCCATATTCATATATTATCAACGATATAAAGTAAAGCTTAAGAGTAGGGAAAAGAGATGTAAACACAATATAACATCGAAACGTGTTATCAAAGAGGTAACCAACTGGCTCCTCGAAACCTTGTCTTCTCTAGCTTTTCTGGATCTCACAATTCGGCCCAATTGCATCCGCCAATGATTTGCTTCTTCCAATGCTTCCTATTAGCACCAAAACCTCACTTGACATTCAGATTGAGTGTGGTAAGTGATGGAAATAAATATTTACGCAGTGGAAAATTAACGGATCTACATCATTCGAAATTGATAACATGCGTTAAGTAAATTTCAGAATTTGAGAACAAGAGAGCGTACCCTGAAGCGGTGAATTTCAAAACCGAAGATTGAAGCACTTATGAATACTTTTAATCTTCACTCCAATTCCACTAATGCCCAAGAAGTGTGGACTCTCAATTGGTTACTAAAGGAAAATAAAAAAAGTGACTTACAATCTCATACACACCACCTTTTAATAATGTTTTTCTCACACCAAAAATTCTGTACGTTTTTCCCTTTTTTTTCTAACCAATAATCTAATTGGGCTGACCTTTTGGGCCTTTCCAATTTGGTTTAAGTGTGTGGCTTGGAGTGGGACCAATAAGACACTAGCTCCAATGGGCTTTGGGCTTTGGGCTTTTCTGTCAACTCTTGACAAATCCAAAGTTACCATTAACTATATTTAATACCACTATATAAATATAGTTGCACTTTAGGCTTTATCTATAAATTATATCCCAAGACTTTATTATACATGCAACCCCTTTATAAAATATTCGTAGTAATACAAAGTTATTAATGTAGACTGCTACTTTGTAAATTACTACATCTTAATCCTTGAGTACCCGGTTTAATCTTTTAATGTTATTCATTATATATTTTTGAAATCCAATTCCATAAATATATACTTTAGTCTTATTAAAGTAGTTAGGCCTAACTCTCTGAATAACAAACTCATTAAACTTATCTCAAGGGAATACTTTATATCTCCGTTAAGAGACTATGAATTCCATCTTGAGAATACATGTTTCATCAACACGAAATGTGGCTGCCCAACATACTGAGGTTTTGACCATTACTATAGATCTCACTCTTGATATATCAAAGCAACCTACACCTCATGATCAGGTCCATTATTCTCTTAGGATAAAGAGTTCATGCAAATACAAGTCGTGAGATTTATTATTCATATGACAGTCTTTAGGAAAATAATAAATCTCACAGCAGTCCAGCTCAATATGTTTTAACTCTTAAAACATATTAACACATCAACCAGAAGTCTCCACTTCCATGATCAAGACAAATCATCGTGGTTGATATGTTATAAGCTTCGCAGATGAAATGCCCAATTTCTTTACCGATTACGAACTATAATTCTGAGTTTACAAAGAGTTTGTGCTTTATATCTTCTGTGACTTTTCACATAAATCACATACTATGCATCTCATGGACTAAATGATAATGTCCTAATATTCATGTTACCATTATTTCAGATAATAATAAAACAAATTCATTAAACACAATATTAAGTCATACATAATGTCATACACAATGTCAAACTTAATATCATACATAGCATCATACAATAGGATTTAAGGATACTAATCCTAACAGTTGGTGTTTGGGCTATCAACCTCTCAAGGATTTAGAGATGGAGACGTAGGAGTAAAGGAAAACCACAAGGAAATGTGTAGATGATTTTGGGTATAACATTCTCCAACAATCAAGTGTATTTTCTATAGTTTTCTCTCTAAAAGCAATCCTTACAATATATGGGTAATGAAGGTATATATAATGTGGGTAAAGACTTGGTAAAACAAACATGACAAATTAGCTAAATAGAATGTTTCACGAGTATTTTGTGAGAAGGCCTTACCTGCGAGACACTCGCGAAAACTCCAAGTTGGCATGACTTTTCGCCTTCCAGTCATGTGCTCTACACGTGGCTTATTTTGCGGGTTTGCTTCTCACGAGCTTCTCGTGAAACCCACTTTTTCATCATTTTAAGCTTGAGTCTTAACACTCTTTCACACTCATCCCTTACAATTAAAAACCACATAAATACAGGGAAATATGATTGAATAAAATTACAATAAAATTTTGCACGGAATTAAAGCCAATACAAAATAGTTGTAAATCACAACTTTACAGTATTGAATTCTAAGCCAAGTCTTTTGCTATTAGATTTTATATACAACTTTTTAAAATCTCATTTTTTCTTGCATTTTTTCACTTTTTTTTAAGGCAAAAATACAATGTAGGTCCCTAAAGTTTGCCTATTATGCACTTTTGGTCCCTTAAGTTTCGAGTGGGCGCTATTAGTTCCTAAAGTTTAAAAATGAGCGTTGTTGGTCCTTTTATTAACTTCCGTTACTTATGTGTCTAACGGAGCATTGACATGACACTTATTTTTTTTCCCTGTGGCAACTTATTTTTTATTAAAAAATCACACAAAAGATTGAAATCCAAACTTGCTTCTTTTACCCAATATTACCCAAATCCAAAAAACCTAGGTAGTTGACTACTTTCTCAAAATGAAATCATGTTTGACTGAGATGGAACACCCACTGGAGCGGCAATGCATCGTCATGTCCACAAAGGTCTCAGTGGATATGTGTTCTTTGAATTTATTTGGTATTTGCCTTATTGTTTTTCACTTCCAAGTCGTAAATTCCATTTGGTATTCAATTGTTATTCATTTTTCAACAAGAGCTATGAAACTGTGAAATGGTTTTTCTCTCTTAGATTGATTTCAAAACTCTTAGTTATTAATTAAGAGTTTCCATTGTATGCTACAAGATCAAACCAAGGGATTGTGAATTGTTTGAATAATATGGTTCGAAATTGATGAATGGTAAAACCATTATGAAATTGACGACATGGATAAATTTTCTAAGGAGCATAAGAGAGATTTAGATAAAACAATGTGCTGAGACGTTACCAAGCTTCTTGAGATCGGTGAATAATTAGGATTTAGGATGCAAATTTGAACGAGTCCAATTTATGAGTGCAATTTTGGTTTTATTTTGGTTTATTTTTTTTTTTAACAAAATAAATTTGGCGAAAAACACATTTTAGTCCCTACATTTTTAGGCGATTTCTATTTTAGTCCCTAAATTTTATTTTTACCGCTTTTAGTCCCTATCTTGAAAAACGGTTCCGTTTTGGTCCTTGCCGTTACATCAGAAACGGATATTGCTGACGTGACAAACGGCAATAATAAATAATATTTGTTTAATGTCCACGTGGCCTAATTAATAATAAAAAAATATTTTTTGACATTAAAAAATGCCACGTCAGCATATAAATTAAAAAAAATAATTTATTAATTTTAACTAAATAAAAAAAATTAAAAACAGAATAAAAAATTAAAAATTTTATGAATTTGGCGAAAAGCACATTTTCGTCCCTACATTTTTACACGATTTCCATTTTGGTCCCTAAATTTTTTTTTTACCGCTTTTAGTCCCTATCCTGGAAAACGCCTATTGTTTTAGTCCTTACCGTCAGCCAACTAACGGAAAAAGCTAAGGTGGCTAACGGCACATTAAAATAATAATTAAAAAATTTATTTTGGCATTAAAAAATGCCACATCAGCATTTAAATTAAAAAAAATTAATTTATTAATTTTAACTAAATAAAAAAAATTAAAAACAAAATTAAAAACAAAAAAAACACATAAATTGAGATCTAAAAGCAAGAACAGTAAGAACACAAATACATATTTAAGAACAAGAATATTTTCCTTTATTTGACATTTTCTCTTTTTTTTTTTTTTCCTTAGAAAACAAACACAAGATTAAGCAACAACACAAACAGAAATCCAGTAAGAGCACGAACACAAACACAAACACAAACACAAATGCTGACAAATCCAGCACACAAACTCATCAATCCTTCTTCAGCAAAACCAGCAACAAGCCAAAAAAACACAAATAAAAATCCAAAGAGTCCACGGCACAGTCCCCAGAACAACCCAAAAAACACAAACACAAGAATAAAAGGCAACAATGGCAGAACAATGGCGACGGCCATGTTCAGGAGGGCACTCCCACGCACCTCCGCCTTATCTCAATACACATGCGCCTGAGCTCACGCAAGCGAGGCCGAAGCTCTGCAAGTCGAACAAAAGGCACGCGCCTCCATGGCGCTCAAAACCTTCTCGATCTACCGCTGGACCCCAGAAAACCCGACGAAGCTGGAGCTCCAGGACTACCAGATCGACCTCAAGGACTGCGGGCCCATGGTCTTCGACGCCCTAATCAAGATCAAGAATGAGGTGGACCCCACGCTCACGTTCCGGCAATCGCGCCACAAGGGGATCTGCGGCTGAGCTCTCAGGCGCCGTGGGTGACCTCGGCACCTACATCCCCATCGTCCTAACCCTCACCCTCGTCTCGCACCTCGACCTCGGCACAACTCTCATCTTCACCTCCCTCTACAACATCGCCACTGGTCTCCTCTTCGACATCCCCATGCCAGTCCATTTGGGTGTTGGTTTTGTTTTAAATTTCTGGGTTTGTTTTTTTGTGGGTTTGATGATTTTTCTGGGTTTATGGGTTTGATTTGTTGGAGGTTTCGGTGGAGGATGGTGTTTGGATGGAGGTTTCGGTGGAGGATGGGGTTTGGAGGTGGTGGCCGTGGCATGCATCAAGAAGAGAATCCATTGTTGCACTAGTGGGTATCTGGGTTTGCTTGAAACTTGGACGAGTGGGTATCTGGGTTTGTTTGAGACTTGAGTGATTCTTAATTCATAAAATTTTTAATTTTTTATTTTGTTTTTAATTTTTTTTATTTAGTTAAAATTAATAAATTATTCTTTTTTAATTTATATGCTGACGTGGCATTTTTTAATGTCAAAAAATATTTTTTTATTATTAATTAGGCCACGTGGACATTAAACAAATATTATTTATTATTGCCGTTTGTCACGTCAGCAATATCCGTTTCTGATGTAACGGCAGGGACCAAAACGGAACCGTTTTTCAGGATAGGGACTAAAAGCGGTAAAAATAAAATTTAGGGACTAAAATAGAAATCGCCTAAAAATGTAGGGACTAAAATGTGCTTTTCGCCAATAAATTTCTACTTGGAAAAAAAAAGTGCCAAGTTATTAATTATTGTGCTACGGGAACGTGATTCTTCACAGTCAAGATTGCATCCTTCTTGTAAGGTTGAATTTAATCAACTATCTTGTTGGCTTTATTCTATGCCAATTTGCTTGTATTTCAGCACTTAGAAACCCTATATTTTGGTGGGATTCATGTAAGGGTAGTGAGTGAGAGAGTGTGAAGAAATGCTCAAGATTGTGCAAGGATGCAGGGATTCGCAGCTGGGACTCGCGGGTGACTCGCGACTGGCAAGCTGCCAATTACAGAACACGAGTGAAGCGTGCGAGAAGATGAATAGTCATGTCAACTGGTGCATTATAGGACAAAAGATCCAGTCTAGCCGCGACTCAGTTAAGTTGCAAGGCCAAGCCGCCAACTAGCTCTGTTTTGAAAAACCTGACTCTTTGCATTCGTATCTCACCCTAGTATAAATACCCCTTATACCCACGAAATGTAGAGAGCTTCCACAGAGAATTTTAAGAGAGAAACCCTAGAGGAAAACAAGATTGATTCATCCACAATATTCACAAAGAGACTCTTCAAATTCCTCTACTCTCACCCTCTCCATTGATACATCCTTGAGAGGTTCTTGACCAAATCCTTTTCTCAGCATACTCACGTCTGTGAGAAGGTCTTTTGGTGCTAAGGGAAGCAGTTTAGAAGGGACCAATGGTTATTGGTTGATGTTATGGGTTATAGCGGAATTCGGTAAGTTAGAAAAGACAAAGGTTCGGCGAAACTTCGTTGGAGCAAGAAGCATGGAGGGCTTAGGTACCTGGGTAGATTAGGCTTAGAGGGTCTATTGCTATTCATGTATCCCAACTTCATTTTCTAGTGGATTATTGACCGCTTGGAGGGCGGTGAAGAGGTTTTACACCAAAGGCTTCGGTTTCCTCTTCGATAACACATTGTTGTGTTGTCCTTGTGTTTGCATCTCTCTTCCCTTAATCTCTACCATTTAATTTCTGTTGTGGATGTGATTTTAATTAGTTTTGATTGTTTATCAATTCTGATATAAGCTTGTTATCATTTTCCGCACATACATTGTTTGATATAAAGTTTGTATTGGTATCTTATTGTTTGGGGGTCTAAACGTTTATAGTATTTTCAACGTTATTTGAACTTTCAATTGGTATCAGAACAGGTGCATTCTTTGTGGATAGGTCTCAATCTCTAAATGTGCCACCATTTTTTGATGGTAATAATTATGCTTTTTGGAAAGTCTGAATGAGAGCATTTTTGTGTTCTATTGCTAAGGGAGCATGAGAGATTCTGGAGACTATTTATAAAGGAACAAAGAAAGTGAAAGACACCAAACTACAGATGTTGACCACTCACTTTGAGGAGCTTATGATGAGCGAGGATGAGTCCTTTAACTCTTTTTATAGCAAGTTGAACGAGGTGGTCGTCGGCATGTTCAATTTAGGAGAAAAGACGGAGGATTCAAAAATAGTAAGGAAGATCCTTTGGTCACTTTCGAAAAGCTTTCATGCCAAAGTAACAGCTATTGAAGAGAGCAAGGATCTTGACAACATTAAAGTTCAAGAGTTGGTTGGTTCATTGCAGACATATGAATTGTCACTGCCCACGTAAAAGAAGAGCAAATCTCTTGCTCTTAAGACAATTGATGAGAGGATAGTATCTCATGACTCTTCGGAGGAAGATGCTATAGATAAAGATGTGGCGTACCTTGTGAAAAACTTCCAGAAGTTCTTAAAACTTAAGAACAGTAGGAAATCTGGTGACAAAGGGAAATTTTAGAATTCCAGGAAGGAGAAAAGGGAATTTAAAAGGAAAGATGGTAGAGAATCCCAATCTTTGCAAGGAATCATATGCTTCGAGTGCAACGGACATGGACATTTCAAGAAAGAATGCCCCAATTATTTGAAATCGAAGGGCAAGGTCTATGCCACTACTTTTAGTGACTCCGACTCATCTAATTCTGATTTTGAGGAAAGCTATGATGGAGAAGGAAATTACTCTACTTTTATGACCATTGCTCATGTTAAGTCTTTGAAGGACTTGAATTTGCTTGTACAAGAGCTTGGGGAGTATAGTGATGAAGAATCAATGGGAGTTGTTGAAGAATCAGATGCTGAAGAAGACGAAAGCACCACTGGTGTCCAAGAGAACTACAACTCACTCCTTGAGAAGTCTAGAGAGTACACAAAGGTGGCCAAGGTGGCTATGAAGTCTCCTAGTGTGACATAAGGAGGCCAAGTGTGAGATTGAGATGCTGAATGGAGAGCTGACCGAAGCATACTCTAAGATAAAGTTTCTTGAGCATGAAGTGCTTTAAGCAAATGCTAAGGTAGACCGTGTCTCCTTTAACAAACTTAATGAAATGCTTGCTCATCAAAAATCATCCTCAGATAAGTTAGAAGTGGGATATACTGGAGGGAGTAGCTCACCAGCCAATGTCACCAAAGAAGTGAAGTTTGTGAAAGCCAAAGAGCCAATTGTAGAAGAGTCTATTCCTGATAAAGTTAAGACTAAAAAGAAGAAGAATGTGGCTGATTAACGGGTGTTAAATACATTCCGTAATCAATCAAAAGCCAGACGTGAAGCTAGAGGAAGATCACTTCCAAGATCACAACGGAGTCCTAAAACAAATCATGTTTGTCACTATTGCGGATTACAAGGACATACCAGACCCAACTGTCATAAGCTGAGAGCATTAAACAATGCAAGCGCTCCTCGATCACAAGGAAGAAGAAATGACAAGAGGTCTTGGGGTGGTGAGAAACCAAGAAGTTAAAACCGTGATCCCAGAATGATAGACGTGATGAAGATGATCGGTGCCTTCACCACTTGCTTGGAAAGCTTCACAAAAAGGTTTGAAAGTCCTAACTCTCATACCCAATCTATCAAGGATATCACCCCAAACGCATGTGATGTGTGGGTGATGAAGGGTACTCATGCATAAGCATTGTAACATGTCCATGAATTAATTCTTCCTATGCTTTGTGATTGTGCTTGGTAGTATGCTTTTTGCTAATGAGTGTTGAAAATTTTTTTGTTTATTTATTTCATTTTAAAATGTTTTAACATTGTTTTTGATCAATCTTTTTTTGTTTTTATGTCAAAAATCCAAAAACACATAAAAAGTAGAAAATCCAAAAAGTTTGATCAACTTTGTTGAGTTTTGTCTCAAAACATGTTTTTCCTTGTACCTTTGTACTTATGGCCTTATGCATCTACGAGCTTAGCTTGTTTCCTATGCACTCATATCATTGTGGAAGAAATCTTAAAATCTATGTGACTGTTGTAAATAGATCTTCAACCTTGTCATGAATGATTAGTAAATGGTTTTGTTCATCTTAAGACATGCATAGACTTGTGCCTATATATCTTCCCACTTTTATTTTATTGCTTTACTTAAAGAGCTCACCAAATGTAAATCTCTAAATGAAAAGAGATATTGAGCTGTAAAAGTTTGTCGCACATACTAGTATTTGACTAGGAAAAAGGGAAAGCAACCAAAAATAAAATGTATGATACCCAAAAAGCCAAAGACTAACTCATCAAATTGAAATATCAAAAATTTCAAGCATCAATCTCACAATGAGATGTATTGATTCAAAATGATCAAATGATATGATGTGTATAGAGCCAAATGAAAAGCTTCAAAGAAATGTAATCAAGCTTATTTGGGAGGTCATATATGCATACTTCTATAATTGAGATGGGTCACATTATCTAGTGCTAGTTGTGTATGCCTTGATTGAATTGAACATTGAAGCTTCACATTAGACTAAGGACTATCTCATTTTTGATATTCACACACAACACACAAGTCTATGTTCAATGAATGCCATATTCATTTGTGTGATTATACTTGTTTAAATGTGTTTTCACATGCTCAATCTTTGTTGATCAAACACAAAAAGAAATTTGAGTGTTTGTCCAAATTTCAAAAATAGTATTGCCCTGTTCTGATGACTCAGTCGTGGGTTGGTCCAGCTGCATGCCCTAGTCGCAAATTTTACTCAGAAGGTTTTTGCGACTCATTGGCGACTCATTAGCGGGTAAATGCCCTAGTCGCAAAAAATACTTAAAATATTTTCCAAAATGTGTGTTCTTATGGTTTTCGTGGCTTAGTGTGGTGACTTGTTCGTGGGTGGAAGGTCCAGTTGCGAGAGGTACACAGAGATTTTTGCGGCTCACCTCGTGACTCTCTTGCGAGTAGATCTTCTAATCGCAAAAAACACTTAGAAAATTTTTCACGAATCTTGGTTTCAAAGTGTTTCACGGCTTACCCTGGTGATTGACTGGCGACTTGATTCAATCACGAAAAATGCGTGTTTTACGTTTTAAAGACAGTTTTTAAAATTTTTTTAGTATTTCTCTCAAATTTTTGTGACTGTTTATTGTCTTCCCTATTTCACTCCTTCAAACACACCGTGTCTCTCTTTGAAAATCCTCTATTTTTGCAACATTTCTTCTCAAATATTCAAGAAAAAGGTATGGGTTTTCTTTTTCTCACTTCATATTTCATGTTTTGAGCATTATTTTCTTGATTTATGAGTTGTCACTATGATTTGAGATATACTTTGTTTGAACATGTTTTTGCTTAAAATGTTGGGTTTGGTTGCTTTTGTTGCTGTATACATTTGCTATCATAATTTAGTCTCATTATGCTAGTCTTTGTTCTGAGCTTTGTTGTTTGATAGTTTACATACCCATTAGGTATATGGGTTTGGGGTTTTCTGTGATTTACTCTGTATGTGAGTTTGGGTGTTTTAGAATGTCTGAGATTTTGGATTGTTTGTCTTATAATACTGTGATTTTAAGTTAACATATCATATGTGTGCTTCTATCTTGAGGGTATTTTTTTTAACATTTCATATTCATTAAGATATGTCTCATAGACATATGCTCTTTTTTGCCTGTATTAGGTTTCCTCTGTCCATATATATAGCTATTTAATACTTGTTCCAGTCTGTATCAATACAAACTAAACTAGTGAGTTCCTAAGTTCTAATTTGAGCTATCCTTCTTTAGTTCTCAATTGTGCTTGGTCTGTGTGTTGACTTGACATTATTTTACTCCCTTTGCAACTAACTGGTTACTAATATATGTGCATTTCCACATATTGTGTTCTGCTCTTGTTGTGGCTTCTTCTGCTTGTTTATAAATGGCTCCTACACCTACAAAGAAGAAGACCCCTGCTAAGAAGGCTGACAAAAGGTTGAAAATAGACCATAACCTGTTTAGGTCTGTTTAACATTTTGAGAGATACAGAGATTCTTTCATGAAGGGAACAATTATCCGAAGAGGTTTGTGGATTTAAATGACTTGAAGGATACCTTCATTCTAGAATGCTTTGAGGGCAGAGGATGGGATAAGTTATTGGGTGACTTACCTGCTGTGTGTGAGCCTTTAATAAGGGAATTCTATGCAAATGTGAGCATAAGGGAGGATGAGCTGAACTGCTGGATCAAAGGTTATGAGTTCACCATAGATGCACATTACATTGATGAGGTTTTAGGACTTGAGGGATTAGAGGATCATGAGTTCACCAACTACAAAGACAGGATGCTATCTATAGATACTGTCCAAACTCGGATTGGTGGTGTTAAAGAGGGGAGATGTCTCAATACTAATGCCTTTCCTGTTGACATGAGGTGTCTGACCACCATTATGATGTTCAACTTGTATCCTATAAGAAAGATGGCTACTCTTACTAATGCCAGAGCTATCTTCCTTATGGAGCTCATGGAGAAAACCTTCATTGATATCAGCTCTCACATATATGACATAATTGTGGATGAGACTAGAACCACCTCCAGGCCTAAGTTGATCTTTCCTAGTCTTCTCATGAGACTTTTCAGAGCAAAAGGGGTTGCAATTCCTCAAGATATCAATCCCATGGCTCCCCTATCAACCATAAACAAAGCCTCACAATGATACAAGTTCGTCTTTCAGTGATGAAGAGGAGGGTGACCAAGGAGAAGGTGATCATATGGAAACTAAAGTAGAGGCTACAGGACAATCAGTCACACCCAGAAGTAGAAGCAAGAGGAGTAGAGCTTCAACCTCATCAGATGCACCTCCAAATGCACTTCAGATCATCCTGGAGAGGAATGATGGACTCAGAGAAGTTCAGAATGAGCATATTGACAGGATGACAGCAATTCAGGATCAGCTCAACGTACTTTTAGCCAAGTTTGACAGTCTTAACTCCCAACAGTGACTCTTTGACCATTTCGGTCAAAAAGGGGGAGAATTCTTGAGGGGCAACTCTTGAAGGGGAGTGCCATTTTGAGGGGGAGCATGCCATAAATAGTGTTTATTCAGTTTTACTTTAAGTTTCGTATGGTAGTATGTTTGGTTAATACTCTCTCTATGGGTTTGTTACACTATGGTTAAAATGTTGGTTTAAAGGTTTAAAACTCATGGATTTGTTTGACTTTGAAACTTTGGTTTATTAATACTTTAGATGTTATTCAGTTTTTATTTACTGTGTCTGTACCTGTTGCTTTTGTAAGCTTTTAAGGTTTTTAGGTCTTTGTACCCATACTATGTAGCTTTTGTACTTGATGTTAAATGTTATGCATTTTTTTTAAGTACACCACCTTTGTGCCCTTGTAGGATTTTATTCCTAGATGTATATATGTTTTGTGCATTAATTGAGTGTTGGACATGCAAATGATACTTTGCAAATAAGCTTATTAGCTTGCATGTCCGAATGTTCATTCCTTGAGTGAATGAGCATTGTGATCACTAGTATATAGTGATTGCAGTTTTGGTCAAGTTATGGTTTATTGATTTATCCCATTTCGCTTGATCACATTGTGCTTGCTTCATATGCATTACAAGTTTTCTGCATACAATGAACTTATTGTGTTATTGTGTTTTAGAAGATTTTTTGGTCTTATGGTTCAAGAGCTTCATAGATTCTAGAGTTAGGTGTGAATAAGTTTTCCAACTGTTTCCAACTCACGCGTTAAGTCTAGAGTTTGTTGTAGAGTTTTGTCACAGAATAGCCAAAAGGGGAGATTGTAAGGTTGAATTTAATCAACCATCTTGTTGGCTTTATTCCATATCAATTTGCTTGTATTTCAGCACTTAGAAACCTTGTATTTAGGTGGGATTCATGTAAGGGTAGTGAGTGAGATAGTGTGAAGAAATACTCAAGATTGTGTAAGGATGCAGGGATTCACGGCTGGAACTCACGGGTGACTCGCGACTGGCAAGCCGCCGACTGCAACACACGAGTGAAGCATGCAGGAAGATGAACAGTCACACTAACTGGTGCACTACAGGACAAAAGGTTCAGCTTGGCCGTTCTGTTATCACGCGGCTTGAACTCACAACTTAGCAAGTCACGAGGCCAAGCTGCCAACCAGCTCTGTTTTGAAAAACCTGACTCTTTGCATTCCTATCTCACCCTAGTATAAATACCCCTTATATCCACGAAATGTAGAGGGCTTCTAGAGAGAATTTTGAGAGAGAAACCCTAGAGAAAAATAAGATTGATTCATCCACAATCTTCATATAGAGACTCTTCAAATTCCTTTACTCTCACCCTCTCCATTGATACATCTTTGAAAGGTTCTTGACCAAATCATTTTCTCACCATACCCACATCTGTGAGAAGGTCTTTTGGTGCTAAGGGATGCAGTTTGGAAGGGACCAATGGTTATTGGTTGATGCTATGGGTTATAGCGGAATCTGGTAAGCTAGAAAAGACAAATGTTTGGCATAATCTCGTTAGAGAAAGAAGCTTGGAGGGCTTAGGTACCTGCGTAGATTAGGCTTGGAGGGTCTATTGCTGTTCATGTATCCTAACTTCATTTTCTAGTGGATTATAGACCGCTTGGAGGGCAGCAGAAAGGTTTAACGTCGAGGGTTTCGGTTTCCTCTTCGATAACACATGGCTGTGTTGTCCTTGTGTTTGCATCTCTCTTCCCTTAATCTTTACCATTTAATTTCTGTTGTGGATGTGATTTTAATTGGTTTAGATTGTTTATCAATTCTGATATAAACTTGTTATCATTTTCCGCACATACATTGTTTGATATAAAGCTTGTATTGGTATTTTGTTGTTTAGGGGTCTAAATGTTCATAGTGTTTTCAACGCTATTTGAACTTTCATAAGGTCTTGCTGGCCTTAGATGACAAAAACTTTGCAAAAGATTCAGAGGAAAACAAAAAAAATTAGCTTTGACTCCTTGATCAAATGAAGAGAGAGATAGAATAGAGTTTGAAAAGTTTTGAAAAAGTGATGAACACGTGAAAACTCAAATCTTTTAAAAAACTCTCTATACGATTTTCGATTGATCAAAAATGCCTTCAATTGATCCAACAGTGATTAAGTACCGATCAAAATAGACAGAACCAAACCAAATTTTTAATTGCAATTTTGATTGGTCAAGAATTCGGTTCGATCGATCGAAAATCTTGAAAAAACAATTTTTTGAAAAATAAAGAAATTTTATGCAAAAACTCCTCAAAGCATAGTATTTTATGAATAAAATGCATGAGAATGAGATGAAATGCTATTCAAAAACACTTGTTTTAAACCTAGTTTTCCCAAAAATAAAATTTTCAAATAATTCTCCTTAAATTCTCAATCAGCAAACATGTTTTGCATAAAACTCAAGAGATTTTCAAACTTGGTTGGCCAAACCAAAATCACACACAATAACATATACAAAGTTTAGCAAAGATTAACTTGTGTAGTGTGTGCAACTAGCAAAAGTTTGAGATATATGTGAAGTGATATGTGAATAATAATCAACCACAATCTCTAAGAAATTCATCACATAAATTCGAAATAGACTATCAACTAAAGAGTTACATCATATAACTCTCACATCTCCTATAATAAAAGTTTGCAATCATGTAAGTTTCTTGATTTTCCTCATAATGTACACACCAATTTTATTTGATTTAAAATTATTATAGCCCAATAATATACACACCAATTTTAGCGTTTAAACCAAGGCTACACCTTATGTTCTTTTTGTGTATGTGCTACACTTTTTTGAGCACAAAATCTTACAATATGCACTGAGGTGTTCATGATTGGCTAGTAAACAGTGGTGAGATGGTTATTTATGCATTTCTCAATAAGTTCAAGTCCAACAATCAAGGACATGTGACTTCAAGATCAAGATCATGTGATCAAAAACTATAAACAACTTTCACACAACATGTATTACAAAGCTTAAACTAGTAAAGTGCAATAATTAAGCTCATCAAAGCTAAACAAGATACATAAACATGTTATGTAAAGATAATTTGTTCAACCTTGATTTCAAAACCAAGAAAAAATAATGCAAAACATATTTAGCTTCCTTTCTCCCTTTTTTTAATTAAAAAAAAAACAAAAAACAAAAACAATCCTAGAATGAAATGCATGAATGTTATGCAATGAAAATACTAAAAAAAAGAAACAAAGAAAAAAAAAAAAAAACAGCAAAGAACAATGGTCACATGGAGAAGAGCAATGAAGCACAAAGACTATGTCAGAAAAACTCAATTAGATCAACTCTTTTGCATCCAAAGCTTTTAGATGCAACTCTAGTATTGGAGTTGTTCTTCACATTAGAATTTTAAGCAACTCTAGGATTGGAATAAAGGTTTAAAGACTTTACCAACTCGCCAATAAGTACCATAGATCTTGTGTTTGAGGCACAAGTACTTTTGGCTTATTTGCTCGCTTAGCAGCATGCAACTTGAAACAATTTGGATGAATGTGCTCAGACTTTGCACAAAATGACAAATACATGCAGGCTTATCATGCAACTTGCCTTTAGGAGGGTTATGAGCCTTAGTTTTAGACTCTTGAAGATCAACCCTAATCTTTCTAGAGGGTATAACTTCTACAAATTTAGCAGCCTCATCCCCAAAGGGTTTGACAACCTCACTCACCGGGGGTTCAAAAGAAGGAACAAAGTTTGTGGAATGGGGTTCAGGCATAGAGATGCTTTCTATAAAACCTAAACTAGTTTTGTCAGATGGAGACTTTTGAATACTAAGCATGTGATCAAGTTTGGAGCTTGCAGACCTATTAGATTGTTCTCTAGCAATAGATAATTCAAGTTCCAAATTCTTAACTTTATCAAGCAAAAGCATGTTCTCAGTCTTCACATTATTCAACTATTCATTAGCATCAAACAGTTTCACAAGCAAATTTTTCTTTTCAAGTTCAAGAGATGCAATTTTCTTTAAGCCTAAATCAACACTCATAGCATCCTTTCTAGTAACTTTGCAAAGTTTATTGTAGGCTTCTTGTAAATCTGCATCCTGGGAGAGTTCCCCATCAATATGGTTCTCCTTAACAGCAACACTTTCATTAACTATAGCAGTAGCAATGAAAGCAATGAAGTTTTCATCCTCATCACTACTAAACTCATTGTTAGAAACTTCATCATCACTAAGGGTTACAGCCATAGCCTTACCCTTAGACCTCAAAAATGTAGGACATTTAGATTTTACATGACCATACCCTTGACACCCAAACACTGGTGACCCATAGAATTATTGAAAGGTTGAACTACTTACTCTTTAGGTTTTTTAGTGTTGTTCACCTTAGTAGGATCATTCCTTCTAAAATTTCTAGGTTCAGCATTATTCTTACCTCTTGGCCTTCTGTTGTTGTTCCTAAGAAAGTTTCTAAAGTTTGCAAGATAGGAAATCTCTGTAGCAAAGAGCTCATCATCAAATTCATTCACATCAACATCATTAATAGACTTAAGAGCCTTTGATTTGGATTGGCTAGTCTTAGGTAGGTCTAACTCATAGGACTGAAGAGATCCTAGAAGTTCATCACAAGGATGGAGTCCACATCCTTGCTTTCAATGATGGCATTCACTTTAGGTCTAAAATTCTCAGTCAAAGATCTAAGAAACTTCCTAACAATTTTAGGTTGATCATAGATTTCACCAAAATTATATACAGAATTAACAATATCATTAAGTTTAGCATAGAGTTCATCAAAAGATTCATTATCAGACATCCTAATGCTTTCAACTCTAGTTGTTAATTGCTGCAACTTATTGATTTTAACTGCCTTTGTACCTTCATGCACAGTCTGAAGGATATTGCAAGCAGTATGAGCAAACTTAACATTAGAAATTCTCTTGAATTCCTCCATAGAAACAGCATTAAAGATAGCATTCATAGCCTTGCTATTAAAAACTGCTGCTTTTTTCTGAGAAGTTTGCCACTCATTTATACAAGTAGTGGGCTTCCAAAAAGCGTAATTATTCCCATCAAAGTGAGGTGGAATAACAAGATAGTGTTCGTGTTCCATGACAATCGGGGTCAAGATTAGCTCTTAGATCAAAGGATCTACAACAAGAGAACTACCTGCTCTGATACCACTTGTGCGTTTTTAGACCTCTTAAAACACAACCAGATTAACCTAATTAATTAGCCAAGTGATTATTTAGTCAAATTATTAGATCTAGGTTAACACAAATATATCATATCATTGACAAGTGCAGGAAATAAAGAACACAAAGATATGATAACCTAAGAAAACCAAACCGATAAAAAACCTGGGGAGAATTTAACCTAACTATCCTCAAGGTAAATTGAATCCACTATGAAAGAATTGAAATTTACACAATAGCGATTTAGACCACTAACATCCTATTACTACATCGAGCAGGAAACTTACTACCACGACCATGTGACAGCTCCGAGTCCGTGGACTACTTCTTTCTTGGATTTCTAGTAAGTACAAGCACTCTCGCTTGTGTATCTTTAAGTTTTTGATCACCAAGTTCTTGACATAGTCTTGATTCTTGATAACCCTAAGTATGTGTGAAGGCAAATACCTCTAGATCTCACAAAAGATTCACACACACAACATAAAGAGTGATGTGCATGAAATATATACAAAAAAAGTACTCACATATTTACACATTTAGCCTTACTTTTATGTTATTTTGTTGTTGATTATATAATATCTTTGTGTTGCAGGTAACAAGGGTTTTACATGCAAAGTGGGGCTAAGCCAATTAAATTCAAGTCCAATTTGGATTAGGATTCTAGCCTGCACATCAGTTAGTATTTTTGTCATAACTTTCGGCTCAGATATCCAATCGAGATGATTCAAGTTGGGCTCGAAAGTTAACTTAAAGGGCTAGAACTTTGTGGTTCACCAAAAGTCTGAATTCTGAATTTAAATGGGCCAACATCGTCGGTTAAATGAAGCCTAAAAATCTGGGATTTTCTCCAAACGGGAATTCAACTTGTAATAGGATTCCTTGACCTATTTAAAGGCTTTTTAGGGTAAAAAGAAGAGGAGAGAAACCTGGGAGGAAAAGGTGGCTGCTGCACAGAAGAATTTGTTTTTGGGAGTCTTTATGAAGATGAGGATCTGAGGACAAAGGCGAGAGCTTCATGTTGATCAACCAATGCAGATGAAAGACATAAGTTTTATTTTTTTTCTTTTCAATTTTATTATGAACTAAATTTTATTTTCTAGAGCATAGATGTAGTCTAGCAATGAACACACAATTTATTTTTTGAGTTATTTTATTTTTAATATTTCCATGATTGAGTGTTTAATTCTTAGTCTTAATGCTTACTATTTTTTACAAATTATAGTTTGATCAATTGAATTACAATGAAACTGAGAGGCGATTTGTTATTGTAGTTCTAGAATTAAACACCATTAGTTGAGCGAAAGTAGAGATGCTTTACCACGACTAGTGTGATTTTTCAAAAAATTCAAAGTACGTAATGAGTCTCCAATTAACTAAATTCACATAGAGATATGGAATTGTTAGTTGAAGATATTTTTGATATTATTCGAGAGAAGATATTGAATACTTAAGGAATTTTTAATCATCAATGGGAGATTATTAGAATTTAATAATTAGGAAGGATAAATTGTGCGGGATTTGTTAGGTGAAATCAATCGCTCTAGATCCATTCTTATCATATTTTTACAATATGAGATTTTTATGCTTTGTTAATTCTTTTTATTCGTAGATTTATTTTTATTAAATAGTTTAATTTAATTCAGATAGTAGAACATTCCATTTATTTTCTATTTTTCTAAATAGTAATTAATTTAGTAAATTTCGGTGCTCAATAACATAGTTAATCATTGTGGGTTCGACACTCATTTTCTAAAAACACTTTACTACTTGTTACGATTCTGTGCACTTGTAGATTATTTTACGTGAACAAGTTTTTAGTGCCATTGCCAAGGATTAACTATTTGTTATTGATATTGATACTAGCTAGATATTTACTATTTTGGATTTTATTTTATTTATTCAAAAAAAAAAAAATTAGGTGCATCTGAGTTTGTTTTCTTTCTTTTCAAAAATTAAAAGTGCATTCCCCGATCTAAACTATCAGAGCATATACTCTTTGATCTTGAAATTGAAAGAACCTTACATCAGTTTGAGAAAGAAAAGAAGAAAGAGGCCAACACATCTCTATCTAAGATGGCCAATCAAGAGCAAAAGGCGTTAAGAGATTATGTTACACCCTCGGTAAATGGAGCTACATCGAGCATAAGGAGGCCATCCATACAAGCCAATAATTTTGAGATCAAGCCGGTCATCATTCAGATGATACAGCAGACTGTCCAGTTCGAGGGGTTGTCACAAGAGGGTCCTAATGTCCATATTGCAAATTTCTTGGAAATTTGTGATACTTTTAAACATAACGGAGTGACAGATGATGCGATTCGACTAAGGCTTTTTCCCTTCTCACTTAGGGATAAAGCAAAAGTTTGGTTGAATTCTTTGCCACCTGGCATCATTACTACATGGGAGGAGTTGGCACAAAAATTTTTAGCAAAATATTTCCCTCCCGCAAAGACAGCAAAGCTAAGGAATGATATCACCACGTTCATCCAATTTAAGGGTGAATCATTATATGAAGCATGGGAGAGGTACAAAGATTTATTGCGAAGGTGTCCTTATCATGACCTTCCAGCATGGCTTCAAGTGCAAACATTCTACAATAGTCTAGGAGCTACAAATAGGTCTATGGTTGATGCAGCAACTGGTGAAGCTTTAATGAGTAAAACTCATGAGGTAGCCTATGAACATCTAGAAGAATTGGCATCCAACAACTATCAATGGCCTACAGAAAGGGCAATGCCAAGAAAGACAGCTGGAGTTTTAGAACTTGATTCTTTTACCTCATTGGTGACACAAATGGCAACTTTGTCTCAACAACTAGGTAAAATAAATGTTAATGCTATTCAAACTGATGTTGTTTATGATCATTGTGCAGGAAATTATTCAAGTGTCGATTGCCAAGTGGGAAATCCTTTTGCCCAATCAAGTTATGGACAGACAAATTACGTGTCAAATTTTCAACGTCAAAATAATCCATACTCGAACACGTACAATCCTAGATGGAGGAATCACCCTAACTTGTCATGTAGCAATAACCAAGGGCAGGCTAAACCACCTTAGCAATTCCACAGCAAGAGAAGAAGCCGACACTTGAGGACATGTTCATGCAGTACATGTAGAAGACAGATGTGGTGATCCAAAATAACTCAGCTTCAATCCACAATCTTTAGGTGCAAATCGGTCCGCTCTCAAGCATGCTCACAGAGAGGACTACAGGAACTTTGCCAAGCAACACTGTCACCAATCCAAAAGAACATGTAAAGGTAATATCATTGAGAAGTGGACGAACATATGAGGAGCCAAAAGTAACAAATGCTAAACAAGATGAAGCTGTGGATAGTAAGGAGTCAGAGATGAAAGAAGTGGAGCAAGCTGAGAAGACTAAGGAGAATAAAAGAGCTTCAAAATCCAAAAAATCTAGGGAAGTTACTTTTGAGACTTATTCTCCTTCAATTTATGATCCACCAATTCCTTTTCCGCAAAGACTACAAAAAAACAATGTGGATGATCTGTTTTCTAAATTTCTAAGTATATTTAAGCAATTGCATATTAATGTTCCTCTCATTGAATCTTTGGAACAAATGCCTAAATATGCTAAATTTTTGAAGGATATTATATCAAAGAAGTGGAAATTGGAGGAGCATGAAACAGTAATGCTGACAGAGGAGAGTAGTGCAATCTTACAAAAGAAACTGCCGCCTAAGTTGAAAGATCTGGGGAGTTTCACTATCCCTTGCACTATAGGAAAATCTTATTTTGATAGAGCTTTATGTGATTTAGGGGCAAGTATTAATCTAATGCATCTCTCTATTTTCAGGAAATTGGGTCTTGGAGAAGTAAAGCCGACCACTATCTCTTTACAATTGGTGGATAGATCCATTAAATATCCAAGAGGAGTCATTGAGAATGTATTAGTAAAAGTTGACAAGTTCATCTTCCCAACTGACTTCATTGTCCTTGATATGGATGAGGACGAGGAGATCCCTTTGATATTGGGTCGACCTTTCCTTGCAACGGGGAGAACCTTAATTGATGTCCAACAAGGAAAACTTGTTTTGAGGGTCGGAGAGGATGAGGTCACTTTTAATGTATTTAAGTCTATGGAATTTCCTTCCAAGACACATTCTTGTTTTCAAATAAGTGACCGAGACATGATCATGGCTGATGAGACTTGTGCAATTGATTTTCAAAAGTTACCACTTGAGGTATGTCTTACTCACTCTACACCTGTTAAATTCAATGATGAAGACCTTAAAGAGTGTGAAAGATATTTGGAGGCTACACCACTCTTTCCTCCTTCAATGCAACCAAAAGTGGAAGACCTAAAATCATGTCAGCCAACATCTCCACCAGAGGATCCACCTAAACTTGAGCTCAAACCGCTTCCATCAAAGTTAAGGTACGCTTTCTTAGGTCAAGACTCTACTTTTCCAGTTATTATTAACAATTCTTTGAGTAATGTAGAGGAGGAAAAGTTGTTGAGAATCTTGCGGGAACACAAAATAGCTTTGGGTTGGACCATCTCTGACATCAAAGGAATTAGTCCTTCAAATTGCACACACAAGATTTTAATGGAGGATAACGTTTAGCTACAGACATTAAATAAAGCGCTTTTGGGAGACAACCCAAGTTTTATTTTTTATTATTTTTTTTTTATTTTTATTTTTTTCTTTATCTTATTGTTTTTTCTGTCATTTTGTAGGAATAAAGAGACCAAAGAAATCTTCAATGGGTACATGGCTGCACCTCAAGGAAAAATATTCATTTAAAATCAGGGGAGAATCTCTTCTCCTTTCTCATTCTTTTATTTAGTTTTTCTTCCTTTTTCCCATTGAGGACAATGTGAAATTTAAGTTTGGGGGAAGCGAATTTATTTTATTTATTTCAAAAAAAAAAAAAAACTTTCTTTTGCCTAGCTTGAGGTTTGTGTTTTAAGTTCATTATACTACTCTTGCTTAAAGAATTCCATTGCTTTCATGCTCAATTCATTGCATATGGACGTAGCCACTTAGACACAACTTGTTGTTGAAGGATAAAAATGTTTAGAAAATCTTGATGATAACAATGTGGAGACTATAACCCTTGTGAATTTTGAGCCAATCATTATTTTTGGAGTGTTATTTATTTTTTTCTAATCTAAAAGTTCATTTGGAAGTGCGTAACATATTTCCCCTGTTGTAGTCTCATTGTTCTTGCTTTTGGCCAAGAAAAAAATGATTTTATGCCACACTTGAACCTTTTGAAGTCATTGATGTTGAATGAACTATACTATTCTTTGAGAGATGAGATTAGGCCATTTTTGTCTACTTTGAGCCATATATGTGTTTTTTTTTTGGATACATTATCGCTAGTCACCCCATTGAACCTTTTAATTAGTCTTTCTTTCTTAAAGCCCTTGTCCATAGTGTTTCAAGATGGAATTTGATCAGTTTGTTTCAATGTGGTGGTTTGTGCGAGAATTCAAAGAAGAAAAAAATTGTACAGAGTTCCATTTACTCCAATGTTTTGAGTTGCTTAGTAACTAGGGTTATTCATTACCAATGTTTACTCTTACGTAAAACCGTAACTTGAAATATGAGTATGCAAAAGCACTTCAAGTTTGTGACTTGTTGAGTAACTGGGTGCATCCATCACAAATGCCTGCATTCACGTTAAAAGATAAGTGACGACTTGAAGTAAGTAAAAAAAAAAAAAAAACAAAAAGGGAAAAGTGTCAAAAAGAAGTAAATAAAAAGGGTTCTCATCAAATTTTGAGAAGTGAAATGTAAAGGAGTATTGCTTTGAAGAAGAAGAGTTGAAAAAAAAAATGTTGAATGGAAATTCCAAAAAGAGTTGACATTCCGACAAATCTTGAAAACACTTCTTATATTTACCTTTATCCATTTTTATTTCATTCCCTTTACTTTTACCATACATTACGTCCTAATAAAGTCCTAATCTTGAAGATTGTGTAGTTTAGATATTGATATGACTGAATAAAAAGTGTGGTATAAATTCTTTTTGGCATCTTTTCATGAGACTACTTGTTCTTTCTTGATTAAACATTTTTCATATGATTTATATGTGAGATTTTTATTTTGCTTACATTATTCCACTCACATATATTGTTGAGAGTGTTACACCCCATTTCAGAGTGATTTCATTTGTTGAGTGATAACACTGGAAAGGTTTGAGTTGGAGCATACTTTCAAATAGAAATTTGAGTCAAGTTTATTCTAAAACTAAGAGTATGTTTGGGTTAGCTACCACTTTTCACTCACATTGAGTTTTGATGGTATGAGAAATTTCTTTAGCATTTGTAGTGTTTATTTCCCAAAAAAAAAAAAAAAAATTGGATTTTCTTTGTTTTGTTTATTTTAGTATTCATTCTCAGAATTTTGTGGGTATATTTCCTGCAAACCCTCACGAAATTACAACTCGTCCGCTAGTGTAAGCTAGGGGTTTAAAGGCTTGTTGCATACGCTAAATGCAATCGATATTTCCAATGAAAGTGGATTAGTTAGGATATTTTCTTTGTTTTGTTTTACTCTTTATCTGTTTTGCTCGAGGACTAGCAAAAATGTAGGTTTGAGGGTATTTGATGTGCATGAAATATATACAAAAAAAAGTACTCACATATCTACATATTTAGCCTTACTTTTATGTTATTTTGTTATTGATTATATAATATCTTTGTGTTGCAGGTAACAAGGGCTTTACATGCAAAGTAGGGCTAAGCCAATTAAATTTAAGTCCAATTCGGATTAGGATTCTAGCCTGCACATCAGTTAGTATTTTTGGTATAACTTTCGGCTCAGATATCTAATCAAGATGATTCAAGTTGGGCTGGAAATTTAACTTAAAGGGCTACAACTTTGTGGTTTACCAAAAGTCCGAATTTTGACTTTAAATGGGCCAAAATCGTCGGTTAAATGAAGCTTAAAAATCTAGGATTTTCTCCAAACGGGAATTTAACTTGTAATAGGATTCGTTGACCTATTTAAAGGCTCTTTAGGGTAAAAAGAAGAGGAGAGAAACCTGAGAGGAAAAGGAGGTTGTAGCATAGAAGAATTTGCTTTTGGGAGTCTTTATGAAGAAGAGGATTTGAGGACAAAGGCGAGAGCTTCATGTTGATCTACCAATGTAGATGAAAGGCATAAGTTTTATTTGTTTTCTTTTCAATTTTATTATGAACTAAATTTTATTTTCCAGAGCATCGATGTAGTCTAGCAATGAACACACAATTTATTTTCTGAGTTATTTTATTTTTAATATTTTCATGATTGAGTGTTTAATTCTTATTCTTAATGCTTACTATTTTTTACAAATTATAGTTTGATCAATTGAATTACAATGAAACTGAGAGGCGATTTGTTATTTTAGTTCTAGAATTAAACACCATTAGTTGAGTGAAAGTAGAGATGCTTTACCGCGACTAGTGTGATTTTTCAAAAAATTCAAAGTATGTAATAAGTCTCCAATTAATTAAATTCACATAGAGATATGGAATTGTTAGTTGAAGATATTTTTGATATTATTCGAGAGAAGATATTGAATACTTAAGGAATTTTTAATCATCAATGGGAGATTATTAGAATTTAATAATTAGGATGGATAAATTGTGTGGGATTTGTTAGGTAAAATCAATCGCTCTAGATCCATTCTTATCATATTTTTACACTGTTAGATTTTTACGCTTTGTTAATTCTTTTTATTCGTAGATTTATTTTTATTAAATAGTTTAATTTAATTAAGATAGTAGAACATTCCATTTATTTTCGATTTTTCCAAATAGTAATTAATTTAGTGAATTTTGGTACTCAATAACATAGTTAATCCTTGTGGGTTCGACACTCATTTTCTAAAAACACTTTACTACTTGTTACGATTCTGTGCACTTGCAGATTATTTTACGTGAACAAAGAGCAACCTCAAAACGTGATTAGGGTTTATCCTTTTATACTTAAACCAAAACATAAAACCCTACATGTCAAACAGGCTTGTGCCGAGTTGAAAAATTATACAGAAAAACAATCTACACGATTTTCGATCGATCGAGCCTAATTTTCGATCGATAGAGCTAGGCAGATTTACACAATAAATCCTGCAGTAACTCGATT
Source organism: Quercus suber (assembly GCF_002906115.3). NCBI lineage: Eukaryota > Viridiplantae > Streptophyta > Magnoliopsida > Fagales > Fagaceae > Quercus > Quercus suber. Next base: position 77,956 of record NW_027069615.1, read on the forward strand.
CCAACTTTACATAGAAACATATACTTTGAGCAAGTCTAAACAAGACTAAAACGTTTTGATCATGGATTGTCAACATTACAAATTAAAGTTCTAATCATTAGTTCCTAATTCCTTAGAACCTAACACTTTTATTATTGTAAAATTTTTTTATGCCGACAATTCCTGTCGCAATGATTGTCATAATAATACTGTGACGTACGAGATTATGAATGATTATTGATTACTTTTATATTGATATATATCACTTTTTATATTTACTAATTACAATTAGTCACATTAATTAGAATTGTAACAAAATTTATGGTACAAGAGTTCTTTATATTGAGCCCCAATTAAAATATGATCATGTTAACAGATGTCTTAAAGGCAATTTTTAATAAACCATAATAGGAAAGTTTTGACACCACTTTTATGAGAAATATAAAAAGCTGTCAACAACATTTATTATTTTATCTTTCTCTTAATAAAATATTGGCGTAAATGCACTTTTAGTCCCTATATTTTAACTTTTTTCCATTTTGGTCCCTACATTTTAATTTTACCACTTTTAATTCCTAAACCAATTAACGCATGTTATTTTCATCTATTCCATCAGTCAACCGATGGAAATAGTTGAGGTGGCAGCCGAAGGAATTAAAATATTATAAAAAATGCCACATCATCCATGACACATCAGCATATAAATTTAAAAAATTAATTTATTAATTTTAACTAAATAAAATAAAATAAAATTTCTGGGTTTCAAATAAACTGGGTTTTGTTTTTGAAATAAAATCTCTGCAAAATTGAATCCAATTCAACTTAAAAACAAGCTCCTAATTACACAAAATTCCAAAAACAATCACATTCTAAAAAATTCAAATAAAATTCTTCAAATTGTGAAATTCCAAAAGAGACAAAGAAAGAATCATACAATTTAGTGACGACTCTGTAATCGTCTTGATTGGAGCAAGTGACATCGGACCACGGCGACAGATCTCCATCTCCACAAGGATCGTCTCCAACCTAGGCGTACACGACTGTCCACCCTAGAAACGCCTTGATTTTGTTCAAAGCTTTCACTGCAGCCAAAAAAAAAAAAAGAGAGAGAGAGAGAGAGAGAGAGAGAGAGAGTGTGTGTGTGTGTGTGTGTGTGTGAGAGAGAGAGATTTGGATCTGATCGGAAAGGATCGAATCAGATCAGAGAGAGAATAGTTAGTTAAGAGTGAATACTGTATCATTACGTTTGAGGGTTTTGGAGACAGTGACGGAAAACGAAATGAGAATGAGAGAGTGCGAAGAATGAAAGACATGGTACCGCCATTTTAGATGTATGTATGTATGTATGTAATCTATGAAAATAAGGGGTGGAATTTTGAAGTCAGAGTCATAGATCTTTCTAGTTTAACGCTAGTTAGTTAGAGTTTATCAGTTTAGGGAGAGACAGAGAGATTTTATTAATAATTTATAGTTTTTTAAAGTCACTTCTAAATCTTAAAATAGCTGAGGTTGATTGATTTTGTTGTTGATTGTTTGAAATAAATTGGGTTTTGTTTGAGTTTTTGGGTTTTTGATTGCTTGAGATTTCTAGGTTTTCTTTGATTTTATGATTTTGGCTATGAATCTTTGGGGAAGAACGAGAAAAACTAATGGGTTTACAGCATGGGTCTTTCAGCATTGGTCTTTGTTCTTTTCTCAAATTTTATTGCATTATTGATTTGATTTTAAGTGGGAAAGGAAGTTGATTCAATAGGTTTAATTTTGAATTCGTGTTCTTGGGTTTCAATTTTTGGGTTTGTGTTCTTGTGTTTTTAAATTTGAGTTTGTGTTTGGTTTTGGGTTTGTACTTTTACGTTTTTGTGTTGATGTTTAAATTTGTGATCATGTTCTTGTGTGTTCTTGTTCACACTACAACAAAATGTATTTTCAGTGACGAAAGTCATTTCGTCACTGTAGCCCTGTCACTAAAAGTCCTGGTGACGAAAAATTTCGTTACTAAAAGTCCGATTTGATTTAAAAAAAAAAAAAAAAAACTTTTAGTGACGAAAACGTTTCGTCACCAAATGTTTTCCTCACTAAAAATACTATTCAGTGATGAAAATATTTCGTCACTAAAAACACTTTAGTTTACTAAATCATATTTAGTGACGAATAATTTTGTCACTAAAACTATGTTTGGGTACATATAGTGACGAAAAAATTCGTCACTAAAACTATTTTTAAGAAAATCCAAAAATGTATAATGACGAAAATTTCAAGTGCTAAAACAATTTTTTGTTGCTATATTTGTGACGAAAAAATTCGTCACTAAAACTTATTTTCTATTTTTATTTTTTTCATGGCTTTGATACTAACCTATAACCTGTCATTACATTATTAAAACCTCACATTTGAATAACACATTTATTTCAACAAAACATTTATAAAAAAAGATCCATACATTTCACAAGTAAAAAATAAAACAAGTATCCAATTCAAAATTCTTCCATACAATAATTGTTTGCAATACATACAATAACTCTACCTAAACCCTATTTTAGAACTAACGGAAGATGTCCTCATATATCTTCAAGTAATGCCAAAAGTAAAAACCCCTAAAAGCCACCAATAAGAAATCTACACAAATATAAAAACAATACTTCGTTAAAATTGTAAAGTAAAAACATTAACTATGTTATAAGAAACATTTCAACAATGCATTAAGAGTAACCACACCAATAACTATTCTTGCAAAATTAATAAATGCATTGACCCCTTCAATATATGGATGACTTAATCTGCCATCGGGTGTCTTACCCATTGTCATCCAACTTTTATCCATGTTTGACTACAATTACAAGATGAATGCTACTTTAGTAAAATAAAGACAACTCATGCATAATGTATTATAACATCTAAGTCTATAAGCTACTTAGATAAAGTTCTATCCTATTCATGAATGCACAAGTCTAAATTAATACTTAAATAAATATACATTGCACACACAAATATACACTCCCAATATGAATTTAAACAACTTTATAACATCACGCAAGCCACCCACTTGCTCCAACACAACAACTCACCATAAAACAAATTTCCAACATCACAACTATAATGCTTACAAGTATTGAAATTGAATAAAGGAACACAATTGCTACTAATCAACAAGTTTCATTCACATTTGCAAGAAATTAAAAACACTTCCAATATGAATTTAAATCACCTTATAACACCATGTAAGCCACTCGCTTGCTCCAACACAACAACTCACCACAAAACAAATTTTCAACATCACAACTATAATGCTTACAAGCATTAAAATTGAATAAAAGAACATAATTGCTACTAATTAACAAGTTTCATTCACATTTGCAAGAAATTAAAAACACTTCTAGTATGAATTTAAATCACCTTATAACACCATGCAAGCCACCCGCTTGCTCCAACACAACAACCCACCACAAAACAAATTTCCAACATCACAAGTATATAAAGAGTTTTATAAGTTTTTAACTAGAATATACTTACTTTGCTCAAACTAAGTTTACAACTTTCAGAAAAAATCTAAAGTTAACTTGTGTTCTTCACCTTGTTCCTCACAATTTCTTCAGCCACCAATGAGAAAGAGAGCTGGAGATAAAAGAAAGATAACTTTTAGTGAACCAAATTAAAATACATATTCTTTATTCTTTTTCCTATTTCTAAATAGTGGTATAGCCAGACCCAATCATTAGAGAAATATGCACCAATTACAAAAATTCCAATTTTGATATCTATCTATATATACGCATTTGAAGGACAACTACAAAGACATCCTTTTTCTCAGTTAATAAACTTGGTAGTTCACGAAATTGCAAGCTGCTACTTCTCTTAATTGCAAGCTCCTTGGAGTGTATCGGTGTGAGGGAGAAATATATGGGTTTCGTCGACGCTTCGTTGACCTTCTGGGTTTGAGAAATATGGGAAAAAAATGAGTTGATTAATTGATATATAAAGGAAATCTATAGTGACGACTTGAGTTTCATCGCTATTGCTTGCCTTTAGCGACGAATCTGCATTTCGTCACTAATAGCATGACTAGCAGCACTTTTAGTGACGAAAGTGTTTTGTCACAAAAAAATAGAACTTTTAGTGACGAAAAAATTTGTCGCTGTAGATCCATTTGTTTCCCACCTACACTTTTTGTTTGGCGCTTGAATTTAGCATACCCTATAGTGACGAAATTTATATTTCGTCACTAAAGGTTACTATTTTTTATATATTTGGTGACGAAATATAAATTTCGTCACTATATGGTACTTTTTTGTGACAAAAAAATTTTCCTCACTAAAATTCGTCACTGTAGTTACATGTTGTTGTAGTGTCAAAATGAATTAGATCTAAATTAATGTATTTTATTGCTTTTAATTCTTTTTTTTTAAAGTTAAAATTGACAAATTATTTTTTTATAAAAAAATTAGATGCTGATGTGGCTTTTTTATAATATTTTAATTCCTCCAGCTGTCACCTCAGTTATTTTCATCGGTTGACTAACGAAAAGGACAAAAATAACACACGGTAATTGGTTTAGGGGATAAAAATAATAAAATTAAAATATAGGAATCAAAATAGAAAAAAGTCAAAATATAAGAACAAAAAGTGCATTTACGCTTAAAATATTACTTTTGTTATCAGATGGTGCCCTAGTCTCATGCCTTTTTCATCAATATCGTTGTTTCCGCAAGTAATAAATATCTAAATCCTACATGCTCTTAATTTTGAAAAATAAAATACAAATTTGACATTATTATGGTTTAATTGAGAAATATAACGAAGGAAATATATAGTTAGGTCTTACTGTTGTTGGGAGGGACCTCTGAAATTAATCTTCCATACAAAAACAACAAATGCTAGATCATGAATGACATCATTCATGAAAACATAGTTTCAAGTCCAAGCAATTATAAAAAGCCACCACATTGCACTAGTTTTGCACCATCCTTAATTTGAAGAGCCCAAAATGTCTTCCAAGTACTTGTTAGTGTTACTCCTGTAGTGGTGCTTCTTAGTCTCACCACTTCCACTCTTGCTGATATAAAAAAAACCTCCAGTTAAAAGCCCCCCACCTCACAAGCCACCTCCTCTTGAGGAGACCTTAGATGGCAAACCAGATGGCTACAAGCCACCACCAACACACAAGCCACCAACCCCACTCGATAAGGAAGAGAAGTCATTCCCTGGACAAAAGCCACCAAGCCCTTTTGAGAAACCTCCAAAGGGTAAGGGAGAGAAGCCACCATCAGAACACAAGCCACCAAAAGAGCATTTCCCTGGACACCCTCTGCTAGAGGATGCCAAAGACTCGTACGAGCCGACCGCTGAGAAGAAGCCACTTCCTACTCCAACAAAGAAGCCGCCAGTGCTACCATACAAGCCTCCCCACAAGCCTCCATCAGCCAACTGATCAGTGGTTTAGATGTGTATTTAGTTAAAAATAAGAGCTGCACAACTGCTGTGTTAAGTGTCTATGGTTCAATTACTTCAGCCCAGGCTCATGTGCATGCTTAATTTGGACTTTGGTTTTTCTGTACGTAGTCTGCATGCATGGACTGATGGACATGCGGGTGGTCTTGTTACGCTTAATTAATTAATGTCGTGTATGTTATTATCACTATCTATGACATACACTCTATTCTACGTAATGATTGTGGATAGAAACTCTAATTAATTCATTCTAAAATAAATTAATTATTCTCAACAATTCTATAAAATATAAATTGAAGTAAAATGGACTTTTTGTAATGACTAGCTATTAAGAAATTTAATTTAAGTTATTAACACGTAAAACCTATATGATATCGCACTAAAAAATTCCGGTATGTAAAATAGGAATAAATTAATTTAGCTGGCGTTCGGAGTTTTGTACAAATCTCGCAACGGGCTCAGTTTCCAATCCGATAAAGATAGGGAAGATCTGGACAAATCTCTTAAACAACTTCTCATAGATCAACTTTATGTCGAAAGAGAGTTGTACGTTATGCACTATTTTGTTTTATCAATGGTTTATATTCCTATTGGCAGCAATATTATTGTTAGTTTGTCAAAGCCATCAGTTCACCTGTACATAGACAAGTGACTTTTTTTTTCTTTATCCTACCTACCAGACACAAGAGTACATTGAGACGAAGGAAACCGATGATACAGGAATGTCGGTGCGTTTTAGGGAAAAAAGAAAAAGAAAAAGTATCCATTATTAATGACATTCATTGAAAATATGAAAAGCATAAACTGGTGGTGCTATTCATCAGTCCAAAAAGAAAAATGTTATGGCTAATATTTTTTTTATAAATTTTTTTTTTTTTTTTTACAAATTGTTAAAGTGGTGAATTGTTATTGATAAGTAAAAAAGTAATGTTAGTAATAAGCTCAAATAAGAATCAATAAAAATTCGTCACAATCTCAATTTGCAAAAAGGTAGTAAAATAATTTGTTTCCATCATTTCTCATAAAAAAAATAGTATATGTAACAAGCCACATGATCAGTGTGCCTTTAGTCACACTCATTTGTGAATGGTTAATTATTTGCTATCCATTAAGATATGCTTACTATGTTTCTCAAAAAAAAAAAAATATATATATATATATATATACGGTATATGCTTACTATGTTATCTTTTGTATAAGTTTGATTTCTGTCAGATTATTAAAGGTTTTCATAGACTTCATTGAGCCAGCTGATGGTAGCCAGTACCATATATTCAATTAAAATAGGTATGCATTATAGAGTTCGGTCAGTCACATGACTTGTTTTCATCCCTCTTCTATCCACAATGGTTTTTTCAATCATATCCTATTTTACCATCCTAAAAAACTACTTTATCAATTATACCATACCATTTTACAATACCCCAAACATCCCAAAACTCTATTTTTTTCCAATCTTATTTAAATATTCTTTTTTAATCTTTTTTTTACTATTTCTCTTTTTCTCTTCCTTTTCCTCTCTTTCTCCCTCAGCCTCTAGCACTGGCCTCTCAACCTCAACCTCTAGCAAACCCATACCTAGCAAAATCACAAAAAAAAAATCACCCCAATCAAACAAGAACCAGAAATCCACCTGCCACCCCAGCAAAATCACAACAAAAAGTCACAACAAATCAAAAAATCCATACCAAAATCACAACAAAAAATCACCACTTGCCACCCCAGCAAAATCACAACAAAAAATCCATACTAGAAACCAGATTACAACCCAGGCCTCTTTCTTTAGCCATCAGTCACAAACACACAACAACAAAAAAAAAAAAAAAAAAAAAAAAAACAACACACACACACACACACATAGAACCCAGATCGCAACCCAAAAGAACCGGATCGCTACCCACTTCGGCAGCGCTTTTTGACACCAAACTCTCCACTATAGTAGCGCAACCCAAATCACAACCCACTCTCAACCCAGATCGCAACCCACTTCGGAGACGCTTTTTAACCCGAATCAAGTCAAAGCTCTCTAACATCTGTGACGAAATCCTCAAGCTTCTTGGTACTAGCTGATTTTGATTTTGATTTTGATCTTAACCCAAACCCAAAAATAGCTTCAGCAATGGAGAGAGAGAGAGAGATGAGAGACTGTGGAGAGAGTAAGGACTGAAATTTACCATAAAATATTAATATAATATTTACCATTGAGTTACAGTGCGATTCTATGTTTAGAATCGCACTGTAGCACAATTGGTTTTTTTTTTTTTTTTGGCAATAGTTACAAAACCCAACATCTAATGGAGTGGCATTTTGGGCCTAAATTGTAAAATAGGCCTACATTTGGGATTTAGCCTATCCATTGCTGATGCTCAACCACCGCTAGTTTGATATCTAGTAATAAAGTCGTCTTGCTAATGGTGTATTTGGATATCGCTTCTTTTGTTGAAAACTGAAAACACTATAGCAAAATAATTTTTAAATGTGCGAATAGTACTGTGGGACCTAGTTTTGAATTTTTTTTTTTAATTTTAATAAAGTATTTGCGGGTCCCATGAATAGTGCATGGAACACACTAGAAAAGCATAATTTTGACATCTAAAAAAGTGAAACGCTATTCTCAAAAAAAAAAAAAAAAAAAAAATGAAACGCAGGTGCAGTTTTAGCATCATTCAAATGAAAGCTAAGTGAACGTTTGGATGCAGCTAAAATGATTTTTTAGTTGCATCCATATCTATCAGTGAGTCCCGTGCACTGTTCACGGAACCCAAAAACATCATTTTTTAGCAAAAATTTCATTAAAAAGGGTTCCACGGTACTATTCACAAATTTAAAAATTATTTTTTATATTTGTTTTTAGTTTTCAGTTTTCAATAATAAACAGTATCTAAACAGACCCTAGTGGAAATTCGAGAAACCCCGTTGTGCACTTTTGTAGTGTTATTGGAATGTAGCTCAAACTGTATTTATCGTGCCGACATATATTTAAATATATATATATATATATATATTTTGATGGGATGTATTTAAATATCTAGTCTACGCATGATGTGGGACTTCTCACTTCATTGCCATATTGCCATGTGATAAAAAATGATGATCAATAATAGAACTAAAAAATTCATAAAAGCTTCGCTGGGCATGTGGCCCATGGGACCAACCACTAACTTTTTTTTTTTAAAATATTATTATTTAATAAATTATAAGAGAAGAGATTTGATTATTGAGGGTGTGTTTGTTTGGAGGTGAAATAAAGTAGATGAAAAACTTTGCGGAGAAAATAGAAATGAAAACTTTTTTAGAGTGTTTAGTTGAGTAAAGATGAAGGAATATAAATAGTGGGATCTAGGTATTTTCTTTTCGGATCCTCCAAAAAGTTCTCTCGTTATAATGGGGAGAGAGAGGGGAAAGCTCAAAAATAGCCTTCACGTTAGACTTCACCTTCAACGTGTTGGCTTTTTTTTTTTTATTCTTTAATTTTTTTTCTTTCTCTGTTACTAACATGTTGGCTTTTTTTTTTTTTTGATTTTTTTTTTTGGATGTGTTAGCTTTCTTCTTCTTCTTCTTCTTCTTCTTCTTCTTCTTTTGGTGATCATATATTTACTTTCTCATTAATTTTGGTTGGTTTTTGTTTTTATTTTTATTTTTTTTTGAGAAAATAGTTTTGGGTTAATTTCTTATGCTATATATATATATATATTTTTTTTTTTTACTTTAATAAAGTGTCCATCTATACATAGTTTTTAAAAAATTATAATGTGTTACTTTTTGTTTTATTTAATAGGGACAGATGGTAAATTTACACAAATATTATTTTCAACAAAAAAAAAAAAGTTTTTCATCCCTCCACTTTTCCTCCCTCCCAACTAAATACAAATGAGGAAAATTAAAATTTTTTCTATCTTCCTACTTTTCCATTATTTCTCCATTTTTTATTTTCCCACTTTTCTATCCTCCCAATTAAACTTACCTTAAATATTTCCAGAATATTACACAAAATACTAGTTGAGGTATGAGACACTTGACAACACCAACCCTTTTTCTTAGGGGTGTGTCGGTTCTCAACCGAAACTGATCGAAATAATTGGAAATCCATCGGTTTCGGTTGGATTTCAGTTTCGGTCGGTTCCGGTTGGATTTTTTGGTTTTCTTATCAAACCCAGAAAATATTAACAAACCCAAAAAAAAATAAACAAACCCAAAAAATCCCTTTGCTTTCCCACGTTTTCTCACCACCCAAACACCAACAAACACCAAGCACCAACAAACACCAAGCACCAAGCAAAGTAGCAAACACAAAACCAAAAAAAAAAAAAAAAAGAAGAAGAGAGAATGGCGAAGAAGCGTACCGGCGAAGCCAACCAAACTCCCAGAAATCATGAAGAACAAAACCCAAACCATGAAGAACAAAACCCAAACACCCAGAAACCTTGAAACCCAAACACGAAGAACAAAACCCAAACCACAAACCCAGAAACCTTGAAGCCCAAACAGAAACCCACAAAGAACAAAACCCAAACCACAAAGACAAAAAAATCAAACCAGAGAGGCTGCGGCAGCAAAGGAGGCGGCGGCGACAACGGGGTTTGTTGATGTTTTCTCTCTGGATCTTTAGGTGGGTTTCTTGATTCTTGTTCTTGATTCTCTCTGAATCTTGTTCTTGGTGTGGGTTTTTCATTTCTTGCTTCTTGATGTTGCCAACAGAAGTGAGAGAGAACAAAACCCAAACGTTGGCTGAAGAAAGAAAAGGGAAGCTGAAGAAAAGAAAAGAAAAGAAAAGAGAAGACGTCGGCTGAAGAAAAGAAAATGGAAGAATAATCAAGGTTATTTTCGTATTTATGCTACTACTAGGGGTTTAAAAAATTAAATAGCAAAAAATACCCCCCCATCCTGCATGAAGGCTCGAACCACTCCCTGCTAGCTAAGCCGTAAAAAGTATACCAGTAAGGCCACTGATCCATTGTGTTTTAATATTACATAAATATATATATATATATATATATATTCGGTCAGTTCGGTTCGGTTTCGGGTGAAAAAATCCAGCACCGAAACCGAAACCAAAATTTCGGTTTTTAACTGAAATCGAAACCGAAACCGTACCGAATCGAAAATTTGGCAACGGTTCGGTCGGTTTTGGTCAGTTTGTTCGGTTCGTTGGTTTTTTGCACACCCCTACTTTTTCTAAATTTTTATACATTATGGGTTCGATTGTTTTTTTTACTACTTTGCGCTAAGGTGTTTATGTGGACCACCTACGTATTACGGACCAATATACAGATGTTTTTCCTTTCGGTGGGAATGATATCCATGTATAGGATAGGATATAAAAAATCAAAGTAAGAAAACTGGGTATGTAACTGAGCTTAAACTTAAAAGATTCAAAGATTGCATGCAAAAGAGATCGCTGCATCAGCATGGAAAGCAAAGAGATAAATTCATTTATGTTACTAGCCTTCACCAGGAACAAAGTAACAAGCATTGTACATTGTCAAACTTTTGAACTCAGTAGGACCCAATTGGACCCCCTCCCCTGACATGAATAGTTGCACATTCTGTTAGAAATAAATGAGAGATAATACCTGAATTTTTCTTGAAAATTATACAATTTGATATTACCAAAAAAGAGGTGGCAGAGATAAGACGTGGACCGAATCACTGTCTCGAGACAAATCATGCTGTCTACGGTATATCTAATGTAGTTAGACAAATAGTTTCTATAAGTTGCCCCCAAGATACAATAGCCTAGCCACCTTTGTTGATTATCCTTGCGAGCTTACACTACTCGTAGGATATAAGCTATCTATAGTGCTTTCTTTTCCCAGAAAATTTTGTAAAAGATAGAATATTTTTAGGACAATAAAAAATTATTTTTGAAAAGTTTTTCAGCTTTGTAAATCAAAAATAATGTGTGTCTTAAATTTTTATTTCTTTCCATATATATATATATATATATATAAAGCTAGACCCATTGCTTGGCCTCAACCAAAAAATAAAAACGTTTGCCAACTTTTAAAACTTCAAATGGTCATAAAATTATTGAAATCAATGTCATGAATAGCTTTCCTTTTATACATATATTATATATAAACCGGTCAAACCTTTTGCCAAAGTGTACGATGAGGTGAGGTAAGTTAGTAGACAACTCAAGTTTGTCTTATAGTGTCATAACTCATAATGCCATTAAAACAAAATTTACAGCCCCTAACGTGCCTGCATTTAAGCTGTCAAATAATGCTTTTCTTTGAAACTTTGACTATACACCATAATTACAACCAAGAATGGAAAGCAATACATAATGCTATAACCCATTAACAGTAAATTATATAAATATATAGTTGTACAATATCTGATACTTTCTATCTATAATGTTGTTATTAAATATATTAAAAGAAACGTTTTAAAGCAAAAGTTTATAAAGGAAAGTATACTAAAAGTTGGCAATATATGGTATTAAAATTCACATTAATTTTTAGAGATTTCCTAATTAAAACCATTGACAATAGTTATTCAAATTTTGAATTATATTTGAATTTTCAAAATTTAGCAATCAATGTATCTGACATTAAGGGATAATTGATTTCCTCAATTCACATAAATGAGTATTAAAATAAATATGATATTTTTTATAAAAATATCCAACAATCCCCCACTTATTTTTATAAAAAATAAATAGGTAAATATATATATATATATAAGAACAACTTTCTGGGTTAAGTAGAACATTATGCATAATAGGAGTGCCAATGGCTTGAACCCTCATTTAGTGTTTTAGCAACATTGTTCCAAAGTTAATAGTGATCTAAGTCTTGAACTATAACGTTTTCTATGGATACAAAACATTACATCACACACATAATGTTCCAATACTCTACTACGAGCTTCTAAGCCAGCACATTACTGCCTTGTGCTTTATCCCAGTATCCATGAGCTATTTAGAGAACTAGATCCATTCTCAAAGGAAGTGGCCTCACTTCCATGCTCACTTAGGTGTGGCTATCAAGGATGTTCTTGTAACTCTAACATCCCACTCATAAGAGCTATTGTCCACATTAAAAGTTTTTTGTTTTTAAATAAAAACTCATCCTATATAACGTTACAAGATACATGCACGCACACCATAGGGAGGGACATGAGTATTATTACTCATACATATATTTAGCGCATGTTAATCAAACTACTCTATGATTAGTTTTTCCCTTTGAACCTAGTTCTTGGGATCTCCAGTCCCTAGGTAGGGTATCCTTATAGGTAGTTTATTCTTCTTTGGGCTTAAGTCCCATCCCCTTATGGTACCATTGTTTATGTATGATCTCACAGTACTGTGTTTTATTCTAATAGATATGGATTTACCATTATAGTATTTATTGCGCACTCTACCAATAGTGGCAGTACTATCATAATCAATTAAGACGGGTGAAATAGGTTTCTCCCACATGGGGATTTCAGATAATAAATTTCGTAACCAGCCCGCTTCTTCACTAGCTAAAGATAAGGCAATTAATTCTGCCTCCATGGTGGATTTAGCAATAATCTGTTATTTTTTAGATTTTCAACTTATTGCTCCACCACCTATTATAAATAAATAGCCAGTGGTAGATAAAGAATCACCTGATAAGGTGTTCCAACTAGCATCACTATGTCCTTCAAGAACAGCAAGATATCTTTGATATAGCAAACCATAGTGCGCAATTCTTTTAAAATATCTCTTTAATTGAGTCATGACACTCCAATGCTTAAAATTGGGTTTGCTAGTAAATCTTGCTAAAACTCCTATGGCATAAGCAATATCAGGTCTAGTACAATCAGTAGCATATCTAAGACTACCAATAATACTAGCATATTCTTTTTTATTGTAAATATCATTTTCATCTTTAGTAGGAAAAAGATGCACACTAGAGTCAAAAGGAATACTTGTAGGCTTACAATCAAAATAATTATATTTTTTCAAAATTTTTTCTATATAATGAGATCGATCTACAAATATGCCATTTGAAGTTCTAGAAATTTTCATGCCAAGAATCACATTAGCTTCTCCTAAATCTTTCATATCAAAGTTATTTTTAAGGAGCATTTTGGCAGCAATTATAATATCCATATTAGGACCAAAAATTAGAAGATCATCAACATATAAACAAATTATAACATGAGCATCATCAAAAGTTTTATAATATATATATTTGTCACTTTCATTTGCTTTAAAACCATTAGAAAGCAAACATTGATCAAATTTCTTATGCCACTGTCTAGGTGCTTGTTCTAAACCATATAAAAGATTTTAATAATTTACACACCTTGTGCTCATTACTTGGCATTGTAAAACCTTCTGGTTGGTCCATGTAGATTTCTTCTTTTAAATCTCCATTTAGAAATGTCATCTTTACATCCATTTGATGTATCATCAAATTATGAATAGCTGCTATAGCAATCAATAATCTAATAGACGTAACTTTAGTAACAGGAGAAAAAGTATCGAAAAAATCAATATCTTCTTTTTGTTTAAAACCTTTAGCTACAAGCCTTGCTTTGAATTTTTCAATAGAACCATCAGGTTTTGATTTCCTTCTAAGTACCCATTTACACCAAATTGTTTTACAACCTAGAGGTATATCTACAAGTTTCCAAGTATTATTAGATATAATAGAATCCATCTCATTATTGATGGCTTCTTTCTAAAAACTTGAATTAGGAGAAGATAAAGCTTCTTCTAAAGAAAAGGACCAAAATCCTTTTCAATTCTAGGTCTTTTACTCCCCCTAGGTTCAATCTCATATTCATTAACATCTTTTGACTTAGATGTTGAACATTCAAATTTCTCTTGTTGTTCAAAACCCCCACTATTTTTATATTTAAATGGAAATTTATTTTCATAAAAAATTGCATCTCTAGATTCAATTATTGTATTATTATCAATATCATAAAATCTATAAGTTGTTCTATATAAAGAATAAACCAAAATTACACAAATAGAAGCCTTTATCCCCAAGTTTAGGTCTTTTGGGATCAGGTAGCCTCACAAATGATATGCAACCCCAAACTTTGAAAAAATTCAGATTTGGTTTATATTTTTTCCATAATTCAAAAGGAGTTAAAAAAAAGTCTTTTTATGAGGTACTCTATTCAAAACAAAATTTGCAGTTAAAACAGCTTCACCCCAAAAATATTTAGGAGCCCTAAAACTAACAAGCATAGCATTAGTTAAATTTATAAGAGTTCTATTTTTATGTTCAGCTACTCCATTAGAAGATGGAGAATAAGGGGCAGTAGTCTCCTAAACAACACCAAGAGATTGAATATAATTATTAAGACCAAGAGTATCATATTCTTTTCCTTTATCAGTTCTAAACATTTTAACATTTTTATCAAAAGTATTCTCAACTTCTTTTAAGAAAATTGATAATTTTTCAAAAGCATCACTTTTACTTTTCATAAGATAGACATATGAATATTTTGAAAAATCATCTATAAAGGTTATAAAATACTGATTACCTCCACGTGTCAAATGTCCTTCAAATTCACAAATATCACTATGGATAAGCTCTAGTAATTCAGTATTTCTTTCAATTGGTTTATGAGGCTTTTGAGTAATTTTAGTCATGCTACAAATTTCACATTTTTCAAGTTAATTTTCAAGTTTAGGAATTAAACCTAAACCACTCATGTTTTTCATATATTTATTATCAATATGACATAATCTACCATGCCAAACATTCACACAAGAAACAATATAAGCAAAACTTGAATTTTCATTCATCTCAACATTAAGTTTAAACATGTCATCACAAGCATAGCCTTTGCCAACAAACATGCCCTTTTTAGAGAGTACATATTGATCAGCTTCAAAGACTTGTTTGAAACCAGCCTTATTCAACAAAAAACTAGAAACTAGATTCTTTCTAATGTCAGGAACACGAAAGACAGCTTTGAGAGTGACTTCTCTCCCAGAAGTAAATTTGAAAAGCACCTCTCTAATACCCACAACTTCAATGGTATGAGAATCACCAAGCATAATTTTCTTTTTCTCATCCAAGATGGTATAGGTCTTGAACTAATTTTTATCATAACAAACATGTCTGGTTGCCCCAGAATCAATCCACCACCCTCCCAAACCTTTGAGAATATTAATCTCGGTAACCATAGCCACAAGAGGCTCTTCAATGACATTGGCTTGAGCCATAGGTCCATGCTTTCGAAAATGACAATTTCTAGTCGAATGTCCAGACTTTCCACATACAAAACATTCACAGTTGCTATTATTAGTGTGGCTGCCATTATTTGGAGCATTCTTAGGATGGTGTGCTTGGTTCTTTCTTTGATTAGAGTGGGTCTTATGTTGAGGCTGATTTCCATTGAAGTTTCTTTTCTTAGGCTTTACATGGATAGTCATTATTTTTTGCATTGGCTTTTGACATGTTTTCATTTGAGGAGATGAAATTTACCTTAGGACCATTTGCTCCATGGAGTTCAACAGCTTTGTCTTGGTTCCTTGCCTCTTCCTCCACTCTCAAACGGGTGATAAGGGATTCAATGGAGAGTTCCTTTTGCTTGTGTCTCAGGACTTTGGCAAACTCTTCCAAGATTCAGGCAGCTTGTCAATGATGGCTGAAACTTGCATTTGTTCATCTACTCGAATGCCTTCAAATCGAACATCTTGTGAAATCATTTGGAGTTCATAGGATTGTTCCACCACAGACTTGCCTTCAACCATCTGAAACCTGAAAAATCGACTACATGCATATTTCTTGGATCCAACTTCCTCTGTATCATATTTTTAATTCAATGCCTTCCATATCTTTTTCACTGATTTGTAAGCTTGATCATAATAATCATACAAATCATCAAAAAGACAATTAAGTAAATAATTTCCATAGTAAAGATGATTCTTATCCGATTTCTTAACATCTTTTTCATGTTGAGAAAGTTCTTCTTCAGTCAATTATTCAGATTTCTTTTTCTTTGGTTTTTTCTCAGTTAACACATAAGCCACATTCAAGAGAGTAAGATAGAATAAAGTATTTTGTCTCCACCTCTTAAAGTTAACACCACAGAAGCGGAATGGCTTATTAAGATCACCTACTCCAAAGGAATTAGACATAACATTACCATTTTCCAAGGACGATTTTGTGCTCTCCATATTGATTTGTCTCAAATTATTGGAAATAAAGGAGAGATAATGCTAAAATTTTCCTTGAAAATTACACAATTTGATATTACCAAAAAAGAGGTGGCAGAGATGAGGCATGGACGAAGTCACTGTCTTAAGACAAATTGTGCCGTCTACAGTATATCCGATGTAGTTAGACAAATACTTTTTGCACGTTGCCCCCAGGGTACAACAGCCCAGACACCTTTGTTGATTATCCTTGTGAGCCTAGACTACTAGTAGGATATAAGCTCTCTATAGTACTTTCTTTTCCCACAAAATTTTGTAAAAGATAGAATATTTTTGTGAGTAGTAAAAAGCAATAGATGGTAAGTGCTTAGACCAATAAAAAACTCATTTTTGAAAAGTTTTTCAGCTTTGTAATTCAAAAATAATGTGTCTTAAACTTTTATTTCTTTCCATATATATATATATATATAAAGCCAGACCCGTTGCTTGTCCTTAGCCAAAAAATAAAAATGTTTGCCAACTTTTAAAACTTTAAATGGTCATAAAATTATTGAAATCAAAGTCATGAATAGCTTTCTTTTTATACATAGATTATATATAAACCGGTCAAACCTTTTGCCAAAGTGTATGTTGAGGTGAGGTAAGTTAGTAGACAAATCAAGTTTGTCTTGTAGTGTCATAACTCATAATGCCATTAAAACAAAATTTACCGCCCCTAACGTGGTTTTTTTTTTTTTTACTACTTTGCGCTAAGCTGTTTATGTGGACCACGTACGTATTACGGACCAATATATAGATGTTTTTCCTTTCGGTGGGAATGATATCCACGTATAGGATAGGATATAAAAAAAAATCAATGTAAGACTTTCAAAAAAAAAAAAAAAAAAAATTCAAAGTAAGAAAATTGGGTATGTAACTGAGCTTAAACTTAAAAGATTCAAAGATTGCATGCAAAAGAGATCGATGCGTCAGCATGGAAAGCAAAGAGATAAATTCGTTTATGTTACTAGCCTTCACCAGGGACAAAGTAACAAGCATTGTACACTGACAAACTTTTGAACTCAGTATGACCCAATTGGACCCCTCCCCTGACATGAATAATTGCACATTCAAGAAGAAAAGATATCCATTTTGAACAGTACGTGTCTATGGTAGGGTATGTTTTAAATGCTTAATGACGTATGATCTTACGAAATAGGCTCTAGTATCCCTTATAAAAGGCCAAGAAGTATTGCTGTTTTGAACCATCCAGAGACCAAAGATGACTACCAGCAAATACTTTCTAGTGTTGCTCCTTGGAGTGGTGCTTCTAAGCATTGCCTCAATGGCTGATCACCATGAGTCTCCCAAATATGAGCACAAACCTCCTAAGGGAGTAAAGCCAGCCCCAAAACACAAGCCACCTACTCCACTCGATAGGGAAGAGAAGCCATTCCCAAAACACAAACCACCAAGCCAAGGTAATGAACCTCCAAAGGGCAGGGGAGAGAAGCCACCACCACATGATCATCACCTTGGGCATCTTTTATTGGAGTCTTCTTCCATTGATGGCAAACCTCCTCCCAAAGGAGCAAAGCCACCACCAAAACATAAGCCACCAACCCCACTTGATAGGGAAGAGAAGCCATTCCCAGAACACAAACCACCAAGCCGAGATAATGAACCTCCAAAGGGTAGGGGGGAGAAGCCACCACCACATGATCATCACCCTGGACACCTTCTATTGGAGTCTTCTTCCATTGATGGCAAACTTCCTCCCAAGGAAGCAAAGCCACCACCAAAACATAAGCTACCAATCCCAGTTGAAGACGGAGAGAGAAAACCATTCCCAGAACACAAGCCACCAAAGGGTAAAGGAGAGAAGCCGCCACCAAAACACAAGCCACCAACCCCACTTGAAGATGGAGAGAGAAAACCATTCCCTAAACACAAGCTACCAAAGGGTAAAGGAGAGAAGCCACCACACAAACCACCAACTGCCAACTGAATGCATAGCTAAATGTTTAGAAAATAAGAGTTACAACTTATGTTATCTTTCATGTCAGTCACTGTTCTATACGTGGAACAGTTACTAGTAGTAGTGAGCTATGTTCATGTTGTGTACTCTACTCGTTTTAGTGTAGTTTGCTCTATTGCTTATGAGTATATTGACATGCAGTTATGCTTCCTGGTATTACTATCTCAATGAGTTGATCGAATCATTTTCTATCTTACATAGAAGAACACAAAGTCACGTTTGCATTACATATTCTCGTAAAGATTCTAACTTTTCTTAATATTGACATCTTATCACATATCTCAATCGGGATTCGTGATTCTCATCCAAGGAAATTAAGATTTTACAAATATTATTCTCTACAGAACGAAAAGCACCAAAAGTGTATTTCCTAGGACACCCTCCCACGGTTGATGCCAAAGACTCGCACGAGCGGACTGGGTACATTACAGAATTTTGGTCAAAATTTAACTAAGACAATTTATTGCTAACCAAAATTTGTGAGAGTTATAGTATCTCATCATTGGGTCTAGTGGGGTACTCTATGTGGACACCAGATTTTTAGGACCTACTTGCCTGCCCCAACTTTTTCTGTATGTTAAGAGAGTGGCGTGTGTGTATTGGCGACACTAGGATGATTTATGTGCAAGTGAGCCTCTTGTTTATTTAATTTTTAATCTAAGAGTAAACACTATTTATTGGTTTTTTAAGTGTACGATTGGTCATCTAAAATCTAATTTATTTTAATTACTTAATTAACAAAAGAATTTTCTAAGCCTTCTAAACTAATTACAGAAGAAAAACTCTCGAATAAAAGATTTAGGACTCAGAAACTCGATTATACACATCATACAACACCTATCCAAAAGATAATACCAAATTTTAATTTAAGTAATTGTGGACAAAGGCCTTTTACACAAGCTGAAGAATGAATTAAAATTACTTGGTGGTATTATATTTATGTTACAAAGTTTCAGAATGAAAGTAGGAATTAAGTATTAGTAATATACTTTTTTTTTTTTTTTTTTGGGTTGGGGTTAGTCATCACGGTGGCATGGTGTATATGGTTTAATAGGAATGTTGTGAGACAAGGTAAAACATGACAGTCAACTAAATTTTGTCGAAGGCCAAGTACTTACTAGAGGAGTTTCAAATGGCTAACTTCAAGTTGGCTTGCCATGAAACCAGAGAGAGAGAGAGAGAGAGAGAGAGAGAGAGAGAGAGAGAGAGAGAGAGAGAGAGAGAGAGAGAGAGAGAGAGAGAGAGAGAGAGAGAGAGAGAGAGAGAGAGAGAGAGAGAGAGAGAGTCCACTCAATAGGGAAGAGAAGCCATTCCCAGAACACAAACCACCAAGCCAAGGTAATGAACCTCCAAAGGGTAAGGGGGAGAAGCCACCACCACATGATCGTCACCCTGGACACCTTCTATTGGAGTCTTCTTCCATTGATGGCAAACCTCCTCCTAAGGGCGCAAAGCCACCACCAAAACATAAGCCACCAACCCCAGTTGAAGACGGAGAGAGAAAACCATTCCCAGAACACAAGCCACCAAAGGGTAAAGGAGAGAAGCCGCCACCAAAACACACGCCACCAGCCCCACTTGAAGATGGAGAGAGAAAACCATTCCCAAAACACAAGCCACCAAAGGGTAAAAGAGAGAAGCCACCGCACAAACCACCAACTGCCAACTGAATGCATAGCTAAATGTTTAGAAAATAAGAGCTACAACTTATGTTATCTTTCATGTCAGTCACTATTCTATACGTGGAACAGTTACTAGTAGCAGTGAGCTATGTTCATGTTGTGTACTCTACCCATTTTATTGTATGTAGTTTGCTCTGTTGCTTATGAGTATATTGACATGCAGTTATGCTTCCTGGTACTACTATCTCAATGAGTTAATCGAATCGTTTTCTATCTTGCATAGAAGAACAAAAACTCACGTTTGCATTATATATTCTCGTAAAGATTCTAACTTTTCTTAATATTGACATCTTATCACATATCTCAAACGGGACCCGTGATTCTCATCCAAGGAAATTAAGATTTTACGAATATTATTCTCAGCAAAACAAAAAGCACCAAAAGTGTATTTCCTAGGACACCCTCCCACGGTTGATGCCAAAGACTCGCACGAGCCGACTGGGTACATTAAAGAATTTTGGTTGAAATTTAACTAAGACAATTTATTGCTAACCAAAATTTGTGAGAGTTATAGCATCTTATCATTGGGTCTAGTGGGGTACTCTATGAGGACACCAGATTTTTGGGACCCACTTGCCTACCCCAACTTTTTCTATATGTTAAGAGCATCCACATCAGTCCTTCTAAATTTTTTGTCTATTTTACACAAAAAAAAAAAACCTAGTCTTTCTATTTTACACTATCACTTTTATAAAACACCCACATCAATTTATCTATTTTACAAGATATTTCAATAAAATATTCATTCTTCTCAATTTTTTTATTATTTCTCTCAACTCTCTTTACCTATATACGCACACTCTCTCTCTTTTCAGAATAGATCACCTATCTCTCTCTCTCTCTCTCTCTCTCTATCTCTTTTCTACCTTCTCTCTCTTTCTCAAAAACCAAGCTCCGGCGATCCATGAACCACCCTCCACGACCGGCCGATCCACGAACCAAGCTCCGGCGACCCAAATCCTTTCTTCACTGGCCGATCCACACTTCACAAGCACCAATCTATCTCTTCGATCAACAAGCACCAATCAGTTAGTAACTCCGATCAGGCAAGACCCATACCCATGAGCTCCGATCAAGCGAGACCCACGAGCTTCGGTCATTCCAGACAAGCACTGATCTCTCTTTGTTGTTTGTCCGTTTGGGTTTGTTTATGTGTGGGTGTGTTTGTGTATCTCTATTTTTTTTTTTTTTGAGCAAGTGTATCTTTGTGTTGATTTGTCAGTGTGGATGTGTTTGGTTTAATTTTCAGTTGATTTTGGGAAAAAATTTTGTTGATTTTGGGTTAATTTTTAGTTGATTTTGGTTAATACTCTGTGCTAGGGTGGTTATTCTGGTGCGTTGGGTTGTTATAATGGTTGAGAGAAGTCGTTTGATGGAGAGAGAAAATAAAATAAAAAAATTGTTTACACGGGAATAGTAATCGTGTATATATACATGGTTACTGTTCATTTGCACAGCCGGGTGTATATTTTGCACAATTTTACACCCACTGATGTGGGTGTTTTTTTGGCCAAAATGTGTAAAAAGGGCTGCTTTATGTATTTTGCAAGAGTATCTATGGACTGATGTGGATGCTCTAAGAGAGTGACGTGAGTGTATTGGCGACACTAGGATGATTTATGTGCAAGTGAGCCTCTTTATTTATTTAATTTTTAATCTAAGAGTAGACACTATCTATTGGTTTTTTAAGTGTATGATTGATCATCTAAAATATAATTTATTTTAATTACTTAATTAACAAAAGAATTTTCAAAGGCTTCTAAACTAATTACAGAAGAAAAAGTTTCGAATGAAAGATTTAGGACTCAGAAACTCGATTATATACAAGGAAGATGATACACATCATACAACATCTATCCAAAGGATAATACCGAATTTTAATTTAAGTAATTGCGGACAAAGGCCTTTTACACAAGTTGAAGAATGAACAAAAATTACTTGGTGGTATTATATTTATGTTACAAAGTTTTAGAATGAAAGTAGGAATTAAGTATTAGTAATATACTTTTTTTTTTGTTGGGGTTAGTCATCACGGTGGCGTGGTGTATGTGGTTTAATAGGAATGCAATGAGACAAGGTAAAACATGACAGTTAGCAACTGAAATTTTGCAAAAGGCCAAGTACTTACTAGAGGAGTTTCAAATGGCTAACTTCAAGTTGGCTTGCCATGAAACCAACAAGATATATATATATATAGACAGTGGATACCCCTAGCCCAGTCTTGGTATAAGACTAATAATGATGGGCTACTATTTTTAATACACAGTCTGCAAGAGTTGGGGTTATTATTCGAGACTACAAAGGGCAAGTAGAGGCAGCCCTAAGCAAAAACTTACCAATCCCTTTGGGTCCTATAAAGATTGAAGCAAAAGCATTGGGGGAAGGGGTTATTTTTGCTTTGGACTTGGTGATCTCCTCTTTTTATAACCTCGCCACTTTGATGTGGTCGTCACTTTATAAGCCCGTCACTTTTGATGAGTTCGTCACATGGACCGTTAATTTTATAGCCCTGTCCATATTATGGACTTGGTGAGCTCCTCTTCTTACAATCTTGCCACTTTGATAAGACCATCACTTAAATGAGACCGTCAACCTAGGTGGCCGGTATTTTTCATCCCTTTGGGATAAATTGATGCTATGTAGTTTTTGAATAGTGGAGTCGTCTGTTTCTTATGGACTTGTCCACATCCGGACCTGGTTTCTGGCCCATTCAAGGGCTTCAACCATGCTACATCCACTTGGGATTGATCCGTCTGTCTTGAGGGCTTATAGTCGACTACTTTTGCAGCCTTAAGATCATCCACTTTTTAGAATCTTTTTACTTTTTATGGACTTGAGGTCATCCGTTTTTTGCAAACTTGTAAATAGAAAATGCCAGCCTTCCTGAATAAACTCCTCTTATTGCCATGCATTCATAGAAAAAAGTAGCTCTTTAAAAAAAAACTTGCTCTTTGGGCTTATTGTAGCAAAAACTAAAGTAAATGATAATTTTGAGGAGTATAACTGAAATTTGCTATGGTAAACTATAAATGAAAGGAGGTGTTGTTGTCATCTCTACTGGTAGTACTTTCGTAAGTGTTCCGTGTTCCAAGGAGGTGGCAGCTTCCGTCTGTCTAGCGTCTCCAGGTGGTAGGTGCCCTTCCTCTGCCATGCCGTGACTCGGTAAGGCCCTTCCCAATTTGGGCCGAGCTTCCCTTGGGTTGGGTCTCTTGCTATGCCCATGACTTTTCTTAGAATAAGGTCTCCAACTTGGAAGTCTCTGCATCTAATCCGGGAATTGCAGTGCTTAGCCATGCGGTCCTGGTACTGTGCGAGTCTTTGTTCTGCTGTAGCCCTGACTCCGTCTATTAGATCGAAATTAAATAAACTAAGCAAATAATAAAATTAAGCAAATAGTTAAACTAAGCAAAAGATATAAAGCAATGAAAAGATGTAAACAATCAAGGGAAAGGAATTAAGGTTTTGGAATCCGCCTTGCAAGTCATATCAGCATATATTTATGATCATTAATTTTTCCCACCTCACTACATGATAATCTAGAAATCAATCTTGCTATCATGGAAAATATTCTCGTTAAAATCCTTATTTTAAAAATCAAAGGCATGTTCTTCTTCGCTTCTTAAGTATAAAACCAAATTATCAATTGTATCCGTAGCCAAACAAATCACAAGATATATCCAATTCTAAAAATCAAATCATAACTTGTATCCATTGACAGACAAATCACAAACGATATCCAATTCTATAATCAAGAATTAATAAACCAAGCATTCAATTAATTAAGACAAATCCTAAATCATGAGAAAAACATGATTGAACTCATATCTAGAATCCCATCTTAGTCAATTGATATGAAGCAAGAACAATTTAATTCATTAAAGAACAACTATTGTGGGAAAAATCAAATCACATAAATATTACTGATAATCCTTAACAAGGTTTTAATTAATTAAGACAAATCCTAAATCATGAGAAAAACATGATTGAACTCATATCTAGAATCCCATCTTAGTCAATTGATATGAAGCAAGAACAATTTAATTCATTAAAGAACAACTATTGTGGGAAAAATCAAATCACATAAATATTACTGATAATCCTTAACAAGGTTTCATCCTCAACCCTAATTATAAATTTAGCTACTCATGGTAATTGAAATAAAACAAAAGAATAAAATACTAAACATTAAACTAGACAAATAAAATAGAGAAAGGAATAGTCACAATGCTATCATGGAGAAAAGCTACAAAGAAGCCACATGCGGCACTGCCTCTTGCTCCAATTTTTTGTTTTGCATCACAGCCCTAGCACTAGCCTCAGTCCCCCCCTGAATTTTGCCCTTCAAAGCCTTTAAATAGGTCAATGAATCCTATTACAAGTTGAATTCCCGTTTGGAGAAAATCCCAGACTTTTAGGCTTTACTTAACCGACTATTTAGGCCCACTTAATGTCAGAATTAGGGCTTCTGGTAAACTACAAAATTGTAGCTCTTTAAGTTAACTTTCCAGCCCAACTTGAATCATCTCTATTGGACATCTGAGGCAAAAGTTATGCCAAAAATACTAACTGATGTGCAGGCTAGAATCCTAATCCGAATTGGACTTGGATTTGGTGCAAATTTCCTTTGATTCCTTACTCCAATTGGACTTAAATTTAATATTCATGCCTGGCTGGATGTAAGTTGGCTTGATTCAATTGGCCTAGCCCCACTTTGCATGTAAAGCCCTTGTTATCTGCAACACAAAGATATTCTATAATCAGTCACAAAATAACATAAAAGTAAGGCCAAATATGTAGATATGTAAGTATTTTATTGTATATATTTCATGCACATCACCAAACCTGCATATGATGCATCTCCAAAAAAAACTCAATACGTTTTTCTCCGTAATGGTGGCTAAGGCTTCAGCTTCCACCCATTTTGTAAAGTAGTCGATGCCGACTACCAGGAACTTCAGCTGTCATATTGCGATAGGGAATGGTCCCTTAATGTCTAGTCCTCATTGAGTGAACGGCCATGGGGCTGTTATTGGGGTTAACTCCTCGGTTGGTTCCCTAATGATATTGCTAAACCTCTGGCACTTATCACAGGTCTTGACATAAGCCTCGGCATCCTTTTGCATGGTGGGCCAAAAGTACCCTACTAGCACTAGCTTGTGCACTAATGATCTCAACCCTGAATAGTTTCCATAGATTCCCTCATGTACCTCTCTCATGGCATAGTCTGCTTCTTCAGGATCCAAGCATCTTAGGTACGGGCGGGAGAAACCTCTTTTGTATAAGATGTTATCAAGACGAATCTTGCCGCTTGGACCTTCAGCTTTCTTGCAGATTCCTTTCCATCTAGCAATACGCCATTTTTTAAGTAAAAGACTAACAACGTGGTCCAATTGCTTTTGGAGCCTATTTCCTGTATATCGATGGAATCTATCAATGGAGAGAGCTGAACAAAGGAGAGTGCATTATACTTGGTGGTCATATGTTCGGCTGAGGCGGCTTTGGCCAAGCGGTCAGCTTGCTCGTTTTCCCCCCGAGGGATTTGTATGATTTTGGCCTTCAGCTCGTCTACCCTCTTCTTTGCTTGGTCCAAATACCTCTTCATTCTTTCACCCCTACACTCATAGTCCTCGTTCATCTGGTTGGTAACGACCTGAGAATCGCAATAAATGACCACGTTTGAGGCTCCTACAGCTTTGGCGAGATCAAGCCCTGCTATTAAAGCCTCGTACTCCGCCTCATTGTTGGTAGTAGGAAAATCAAGGCGGACCATACACTCAACCGTGTCCCCCTCGGTTGATAGCAACATGATGCCGGCTCCCCCAGCTTGTCTGTTAGATGATCCGTCTACATGTATGCTCTACTAAGGAGACTCTTCTGCCCCCTTGTCCTCACCTTTCGTGAACTTTGCTATGAAATCTGCAATAATCTATCCTTTAATAGCGGTTTGTGGGCGATACTGGATGTCGAACTCACTTAAATCTATGGCCCATAGTGCCAATCTGCCAACAGCTTCAGGGTTGCTCATTGCCCGTCGCAAGGGCTTGTTGGTTAGGACGATTACCGTGTAGGCTTGAACATACGGCTTGAGTTTGCGTGCCGCCGTAACTAGTACGAAGGCGAGTTTCTCCATGGGCGGGTATCTTTCTTCGGCACCGCGAAGTGGCCGGCTAGCGTAATACACAGGCTTCTGTACTCTCTCTTTTGCTCTGACCAAGGCAGCACTGACGGCTGCAGGGGAGATGGCCAGATAGAGAAAAAGCTCCTCACCGGGCTATGAGAGACTCAGTAATGGCAGGGAAGAAAGATAGACTTTTTAATTCCTCAAATGCTTGCTGACACTCGACAGTCCATTCGAAAGATTTCTTTAGTGTGCGAAAGAAGAGTAAGCATTTGTCCGTTGCCCTTGATACAAATCTATTTAGCGCAGCTATTTTGC
Source organism: Quercus suber (assembly GCF_002906115.3). Lineage (NCBI taxonomy): Eukaryota > Viridiplantae > Streptophyta > Magnoliopsida > Fagales > Fagaceae > Quercus > Quercus suber. The sequence continues at coordinate 104,619 of NW_027069615.1, forward strand.
TATTGAGGCTTTGTACTTCCTTCACATTCTTTGGCAGTGCCATCTCCATTATGGCCTAGATTTTATTTGGGTTGGCCTTGATGCCTCTCTACGACACCATGAATCCTAGGAATTTTTCTGCCGTCACTCCGAAGGTGCACTTTGCTGGATTAAGCTTCATGTTGTAAAAGTGAAAAGTGTCGAACGTTTCCTTGAGGTCTTCCAAGTGATCCTCCTCCTTTCAACTTTTCACCAGCATATCGTCAACGTAGACTTGGACATTTCTCCCAATCTGCTGCGCGAACATCTTGTTCATAAGCCTCTGATACGTTGCACCTGCATTTTTTAAGCCGAACGACATTACCTTTTAACAAAAGAGTCCTTGACTAGTTACGAACGAAGTTTCTCCTGATCAGCTTCATGCATTCAAATTTGATTGTAACTAGAGAAAGCATCCATGAAGCTTAATAGCTTGTGCTAGGCCGTAGAGTCTACTAGAATGTCAACCCGTAGGAGGAGATAGCTGTCTTTGGGGCAGGCTTTGTCCAGGTCGGTGAAGTCCACACACATCATCCACTTCCCGTTGGCTTTCTTGACCATTACAACGTTTGCTAACCAGTCGGGATAGTACACCTCCCTAATGAAGCCTGCTTCTTGTAGCTTACCGACTTCTTCTGCTATCGCTTGGTCTCGCTTTTGGGCAAAGACCCACTTCTTCCGTCGGACAGGTGGACAGGATGGCGACACATTTAACCTATGCACCATGACTGAAAGGTCAATTCTTGGCATGTCCTTATGGCTCTAGGTGAATACGTCTTGATTTTCCTTAGGGAAAGTTACGAGTGCTGAGCGAATTGCCGGGCTAGCGAAAGTACCGAGTCTGGTGGTCCTGTCTGTCCTGAAGTTGTCGAGGGGTATCTCCTCGAGCCTCTCTATGGGTTCTACCCCCGTTCGTTGTTCTTCTATGCTCATGGTTTGCAACTGGTCGTCTATCTCCAACATTACAATGTAGCACTTACCCGCAGCTCTTTAGTCCCCTCGCAACTATCCTACTCCATACTCAGTGGGGAATTTAATCATCAGGTGATAGGTCGAAGCTACGGCCTTCTAGGAGTTAAGGGTAGGTCCTCCTATAATGGCATTGTAGGCAGATGAGAAATCGACTATAAGGAACATAACGTCCCTAGTTATTTGTTGGGGGTAATCTCCAATGGTAACCGGTAATGTGACTGCACTTAAGGGGTACACTTTAGTTCCACCGAACCTGACGAGTGGAGCATTAGCTGGGGTTAGTCGCTCTCTGCTGATCCGTATCTGTTTGAATGCAGGGTAGTAGAGAATATCTGCGGAGCTCCCGTTGTCGACTAAGACCCAGTACATGTTATAGTCCCCTACCTGGATGCTAATGACGAGCGCATTGTCATGCGGATGGTGAAGGCGTCGGGCATCTTCTTCCGAGAAGCTGATAAGGGGATTGTCGACTTGCGGCATCTTCGGAATGATGCCGGTGAGCTAAATGTTCTGGACCATTCTAAGATAAGTCTTTCGAGCCCTTTTTGATAGGCCGTTGGCAGCCACGCCTCCTACAATCATCCTTATGTCTCCTAAGGGCTATCTCGGACGCTCGTTGTCTCGTCAGGGGGGTTGCTCTTGAGGGACCAAATCTGCCCTTTCCTTGCTAATGAACTTCTACAACTTCCCTTTCCTCATAAGGGCTTCAATTTGCTGTTTCAAGTCATAACAGTCGACCGTGTCATGTCCGTGGTCGCAATGGAAGCGGCAGTATTTATCTCAGGACCGCTTGTTGGGATCTCCCTTCAGCTTTCCAGGGAAAGTCAATGCCCCGTCGTCCTTGATTTGCATAAGGACTTGGTCAATTGGGGTGGTTAGTGGGGTGAAGTTTGTGAATCTCCCAGTAGGGGGCTTAGAGCACCTATCGTCCCTTTACTCTCCGGTTCTTGCCATCTTCCGCCCTCTTTCCTGTCGAGTATCTTCTTGCCTTTCTCTCTTCTTGGGTCTTTCCTCGCGAGCTAGTAGAGCGTCTTCGGCATTCATGTACTTGGTGGCCCTGTAAAGTACGTTTGACATAGTTTTCGGGTCATTCTTATATAGTGAAAATAAGAACTTACCCTTCCTCAAACCATTCGTAAAAGCTGTCATGAGTATTTTGTCGTCGGCCTCGTCAATCGAGAGTGCTTCCTTATTAAAACGGGCTATGTAAGATCTCAGCATTTCATCCTCCTGTTGTTTGATACTCATCAGGCATGCGGTAGACTTCTTGTACCGATGCCCTCTAATAAAGTGCGAAGTGAATTGAGCGCTCAGCTCTTTAAAGGTGCTGATAGAGTTGGGTGTCAGCCGACTGAACCAAATTCTCGTAGGGCCTTTCAGCATTGTAGGGAAGGCCTTACACATGATCTCGTCCATTACTCCTTGAAGATGCATCAAGGTCTTAAAGGTCTCTAGGTGATCAAGCGGGTACTTGGTTCTATCGTAGCTCTCAATCTGTGGCATGTTGAACTTTTGTGGCAAGGGGAAGGAGTTGACAGAGGTAGTGAACGGCGAATCGGTTCGGTGAACCAAATCATCAAGGTCACTAGATACCCGTCCCTTAAGGGCGTTCATCATAAGATCCATCCTTTCCTTCATCAATTGCATCTTTGCGACCATGTAAGGGGGGCCGTGTCAAAATCGAAGGGACGGCTGGTCTTCTACCGCTCTTATTGGTTTAGAACATTACTGCCTTCGGGTCCCTCCTAGTTCCTTCTTTCGGCGCTGGTCCCTTCTTGATCATCCCTCTGGTTGTTTGGTGTTGCATTCTTCTGCTGCAGCTGTTCTTCCAGGTCGTAGTTTTGCTTGGTGAGGCGTTCCACGGTAGCGACGAGAGTTTGGACTTGTCTCTCAAGGGCGGTTGTGGGTGGTTCCTCTTCTCGAACGTTGTTTGTGGTTGCCATAGAGCAGGTGAGCACCATGCAACTCTCTTGTCCGGGAAACTATAATATGATAATTTTCCACAAACGGCGCCAACTGATGACGCTAAAAATGTCACCAGTGAGCCACACAATGCTTGTACACTTGATACGTCACCTGCACAAAGAAAAAGAGAAGACCTAATGAAGAGCACCGGTGTGGTGCAGGCCAAATGCCCTCCAAAGGTCAAGTTAGAACTTCTTACAACTCTAAAGTGCTAGAGATGGTTTAATAATGCGTACATTTATTTGTGAAGGTATTGGGGCTTTTATAACAGTAGAGGGTTGACCATCTCTTCCTTGAGCTAGAAGTTCTTTCCTTATAGGAATCCTAATGAGTGCATATTATGGAATCCTTTCCTTGTTGGATATTATTAGTAAGCGTGGGATACAAGTCATTTTCTTATATACTCATGCGTGATGATCAAGCCAAGGTTTCACTAAGACTGTTAGCTTCAAGATCGTCAGTTTGCCTTATTCCCTTCAGCCATAATGGCGTCAACTTCTTGATGGTGTTACCTCCTGGGCGAGCTGACTTTCTTCCTGTTAAGTCACTGTTCATTAGTTTTTTGGGTCTTCAGTTTCTCTCACAGTTTACCCTGTCAGCTTAAGCCGTAGGACCTATTCCCCTAGCAAAACCTGACAGTTTAGATCTTGGAACGCTTCACATGTTATAATTTCACTTATCAAGTAGTCTCACGTGCTACCCATTTACCAGCTTGCTCCCTACACTTAACACAATCCCACAATACCTGCCTCTTTCCATTCTCATTCACATCCATAATCAGCCCTCTTCCTACCCAACGTGACTTCCAATATCATGCACCTTTCCAAAATTGAAATTTTTTGAATTCGAATTGAACTTCAAAGGAAGTCTGAGCTTATTTCCTTCCATGATTTTCGCCTCAATATTATTCTTGCCATTAATACCACCTTCTCCACCCTTAGCACCACCCATGGCTGATGGGATAAAACTTCCAGCCTGAACTTTGAAATCTACTAATTGTGTGTGAGATATGTCCCTTAGAGGCTCTGTTATATTCTCCACGACGCTATTCTTAACCTTTTCTCTAATGAATGGTTGTTAAGCGTGTTTCGAACTTGCCTGCACTGGAGCTTTGACAGTTTCTACAAAGGACTGGAAAGAATGAAACTCTGGAATCTGCTTAGACTTGTACGGTACAAATTTCAATCCACCCAACACATAATGGGAAGGTTCCAACATTCTTCTTAATTCAATCCCAAAGTCCCTCCATCCTTGTTGTAACTTTCCGACATGGATAATGATAGATCTTCGCAACCTACCTGCCTTAAGCTCAGTCACTGATAAATACTGACCAAATGAGTTTGACCCTTATTGCAAAGTGTAAGCAGTATCGCCTTCCCCCCTTGAGTGTGAAGAACTACTTTGGACTGACTCCAATCATGGTGTGTTCCAAGTTCCACATTAACCAAATTGTTGCACTCTTGCCCATAAAAACTGATTGCATGTAGTATTTTTCCCATTCAAAAATCTTAAGGGAGAAAAAATTTTCTCCTTCCTCCACCACCAACTGAAACAGCTTAGATTAAATAATAATAAAAAACTTCAGAAACCACCCATTCCGAACCACTAACAATATGTCCATCTATAGTTTGGTAGTAAATCCTGCACTCAGAGGACATTTTTACCTCCCTTTTATTGGAAGGGATAGGAGTCAAACGACTCAAACTAGACAAGGTATCTCTTCATTACAATCTTCAATCTTAGTTCTAATTTTGGTGATTCCTAAGCTAAGGCCATAAATCTAAAAAGATCTTAGGGCAATTTGCTTTTGGAACAAAGGTAAGAAACTAAGACATGCAACTTTGATTTCCATAAATCTAAAGAAAAAAACCTTTATAACAAGTAGAACACAACCCTATTCCCCAAAAACTTTTAACTTCTCAAAGGGAGACATCACAAGCAAATGGTTGATATTATTAGGGTATCTAAGAAATGGCACCTGAGAAAACTATACATTAAATTTTAAACTTCCATACTATACGTGAATACAACTATCGAATATAAACGATTCTTTAAGAAGAAGAAAAGAATAGAAAAAACATGTTTCAAATTCACATTCACTATAGTTTTATATTTTCCAGCAATGTATATTGATTATAATTAAAGCATCTATCAAACATTGACCACATAAATAGATGTAACAATATCTACATTCTTGATAGGGACCTAAAGTTGTAAAATTCCTAACTCAATTGCAATTTCACTATTGACAAGTTGCGTAGACTACAAGGCAGAGCATACTAGGAAATTTTAGATTTCCTACTAAGCAGTTGAACTACGCATAAGAGACACACTGAACGTTTTGAGATTCCAGGACAGTCTTTGCAGCTTCCTTGACTACTTGTCCGTAGACATAGTGCTGTCGACACACAGGCATGTAGACAGACCAATCAGTTCAGTCTTTGTCTCCACTGTTTTCCTTAGTTGAACTATGCATAAGAGACACACTGAACGCTTTGAGATTCCAGGACAGTCTTTGCAGCTTCCTTGACTACTTGTCCGCTGACATAGTGCTGCCGACACACACGCATGTAGACATCAGCCCCACCAATCAGTTCAGTCTGTGTCTCCTTTGTTTTCCTTAAGGTGAAGAAAGCACGTTTACTGCAAAGTTCACAGTGAGCAGTTAATTTGGTCACGGTATCAGCCAGGGGAATTATAACCAGCATAGAACCGAAGCTCCTCCTGTCAACAATATTTATATTCATCATTAGAAGGATCTTAAAATTTCCAAGCAATGTAATATGATATGATGCCATTTAATTGCAAAAAAGCTTTTTAAGTTATAACCTAATTGTTTCTCAAAAAAAAAAAAAAGTTATAAGATAAAACTCTCAATCCAAAAAGAATAGGTAATGACCTAAAAGCCGTTATATGAATGGTGGTAGATTATAATTAGGTAAAAAAAATTTAAAAAATCACAAGCATATAAATAGCTAAATATAATTGGCGGACCATATAAGTGCCCAAATAATTGCCATCTAGTCCAGCAACTATTACTCTTTTTCCATCATGATCAGCAACTTCACGTTAGAAATCATAAAGGTCCTCAAAGAATTGAGCTTCATCAATACCAATCACATCTAACTGTCACCAAATACAGGTCAAAACTAAGTATCACTCCTAGTGTACATAAAAAACCGATGAAAGTTAAATGTAATAATCTCACCAAAAAAAGCCAGAAAACTATGCTTATTTCAAATTGAGATATTTCTCAGACACACAAACCACTTACTCATTACTGAAACAGTGCACATTTACCAAAAAACAATAACTTTATTTCAAACAATACACGCGCGCGCACTCACAGAACACACACACAAAAGAAAATAGTTCTGTATTTTTACACAAGAAAGGATAACTGTTTGTAATACATGTATCACAAATTGTGTCATTGAAATACCTGATCATATGCATCAAGACCAAACTTTTGTTTGAGTGATGACAAATCAGGTAAGGCCAAGCATGGCAATTTCACCCCATCATGCGTCACGATCGAATCCAATCCATATCTTGTATCCTTCTTTGATTTTATTATTGCCACACTTCTGTATAACAGAGATGTAAAAAAGAAACAAAGCATCATAAGAATAATTCCAAAAACATTTAAACATTGTTCAGTAAAATCAAGTATTTGAATATTTGCTGCCCTTTATTTGCATAAAGCATGGAAATTTTTTTTCCAACAGAAGTTTTAGTGTTTTTGTAGTTCAAATACCTGTGCAGCAAGATGCTTCACATAGTTGCAGTATCTCTTGAATGAACAATATCAACTGTGGTTATAAGAAGTTACAAGCTCCCATAGTTGAATTGATTAAAATCAAAAGCTTTAGATAACAAATGGAAGAAATCCAAATAGAACACTGATCTCTTTCTAATACTCAAAAAGCTAGAATTCCAATATCTATATAGGGTCCTAGGGTCTTCAAGAAAATAATGGGAGAGGAAAGGGATCTTAGGTTTAGGGATCGGGTCCTGACATAATATTTTTCAGCTTAAATGTTGCAGCACATTAGAATAGACCTAGATTTAGAGGCAAATAAGAAACTTAGTCAAACATAATATGTTTTACAGACTTTACTAGGCACAAGAGAAGGTTATTATGCCAATAAAATGAAATTTGATATCAATTACTTCTAATAAATGGAAAGAAATGAAATTGAGAATTACAAGTTAAATGACATCCAAAATAGCTATAGAAAAATAATGCGTTTAGAGTGATAAGGATCTTGCAAAAAATGACTTTAGATGTGTATACGGACAAAGAGGATTAAGGGAGGGGGCCATGTAATTTCTAGAAGGATGAGAACTGAGGACGAAAGGTTGAGAAAGCGGTGGGGAGGAGTGATTACATATCTTGCATAAATGACACATAATTTGATAAGCTTCTGTTTCAATTTTGAGGTTCTTTTTATATGATTTATATCTAGTTTGGGAACTTAAGGAAAGCGGAGGAGCGAGAAATGCCAGGAATTAACAGCTGCATTTCTCATATATCACACTAAACAACAGCAACCAAGCCTTAATCCCAGAATTTTTGGGATTGGATTCTCATATATCATATAGTATCATGCAAGATTTTACACATTTATCATCGATTATATATCATATCATACTACAACAACATCCAAGCCTTAATCCTGAAATTTTGGGTTGTCTTCTCATATATCATATCATACAAGTAAATTTTCATACACTCGTCATTGATCTAGATTGCCTGTGAATTCCTGTACAAGCATCAATATGCATTATTCGAAATGCAATTTTTGGCATTAGCAGGAGTCAGGACACTGAACAGGTTGACCTATATGCTTGGACAGATGGAATGGCTCTATCGCTGCTGTAACCAGAATTAATAAACTGAAACTAAACAATTTTCTTTGGTACAGATAAAAATATGTTTAAATTCTTGAAGGATGAAATAACTAAAATGATCCAGATGCCTAATTACATAATATTTGATATGTAACTGATATCTATTGAGCCTCACCCATAAATGGACCTTCCAGATTTTACAAAATTTAAGAAAGCACAAGGTTTTAGGCATACAGCTCTTACTCTCTCAAATAGCCCTGCTTCGCAACGGAGATATTCACAGGAAATGAGTCATTTTCCATGACGTGAGTTAGTTGTCACTTAGATCAGGAACATAACCTGCATCCTTTAAAATACAAGTCATTTCTCTGATCTACTCATATAGCTCCTTAGATTGTTTATCACCCTTGAAGAAGAATTGGGACCCATTTTGAACCTCTATTCTGCTATAACCAGGCTCCTTTATGATCCCTGATTCCCGCATCACAGCCTTGACCTCTGCAGCATTTTCCCAAAACCCAGAGGTGGCATAAGCATTAGACAAGACCACATATTTTCCAGGATTTTCGGGTTCCAATTCAAAAACTTTCTTTGCTGCAAGCTTTACCAAGTTCATATCTCCATGAACCCTACAAGCCCCAAGCAAAGCACCCCATATCACTGAGTGCTCCTTACAAGGTGAGTTCAGAACAAACTCATACACCTCTTGTAACTGGCCAGCACGCCCTAAAAGATCAACTATAGCCGCATAATGCTGCCCTCTTGGCTGAATTCCATAATCTTTGGTCATAGATGAGAAATATGCCCAACCCTCATCAAGCAAACCTCCAAGGCTGCAAGCAGAAAGAACTGAAAGAAAAGTAAGATAATTTGATTTGAAACCTTCAGTTTTCATCCTATGAAAAGATTCCAAAACCTCTACAACTTTTCCATGCTGACCATAGCCAGAGATTAAAGCAGTCCACATAACAACATTCCTATTTAAAGACTTGTCAAATACCCGATGCCTATCAGATAAACTACTGCATTTAAAGTACATGTCCATAAGGGCACTATTGACTACCACATTTTCACTAATTTGACACTTGATTATGACAACATGGGCCTGTTTCCCATGCTCAAGTGTTGCTAAAGTGGAACAAGCTTTGAAGACTGTTGCAAAGGTATACTGGTCTGGTATAAAACCAGTCCGTCTCATGTTGTAATAAAGATTTAACCCCACTTCTTCAAGCCCCTTTTGCACATACCCTGCAATCATTGCATTCCATGAAGCCAAGCTTTGCTCCCGCAAATTATCAAATAGAACGTGAGCAGTTCCTAGATCCCCTGATTTCACATACAATATCAACAATTTAGTCTTCAAATACCCATTGGGATCATATCCAACAACAACCATTAGTGCATGGATTCTTCTCCCCTTCATATGCTCTTTTCTAAATATGCATTCCTGCAATAGAAGAGCATAGGTTCTTGGTTCCACTCGCACTCCAGTAGTGCACAAAAGCCCCACAGCTTCCCTTAATCTTCCCAAAATACAAAGACCCTTTAATGTTTTATCCAATTGGAGGTAGCTCTTGTAAGGCTCAACCTGAAAGCTGGTGATAATCACATTCCATCAATTGAACCAGTACATTGCCAAAATCTACTATTTCCCAGTTCTAAAATAATATATGCAATTATGCATGTCAATTCCATCAAACCTTGAGCAGCTTTACAAAAATCACATTACATACATAAGTATGTATAAGTATGTATATAGTAATGGAAAATTCCATTCAAATTGCCAAATATTCAAAGTACCCAATTCACTATTCAACCTAGGATCTCACATTGGGCACAGAAAATAATACTACCCACCAAATAAATGAAGCATTTTATCAACAAACTGCATGAATTCAAGCTCAAATTCAATTATAATACATACATAAAAATGTATGTAAGAATGGCAACATTCCATTCAGACAGTCAAATATTCATACTACCTAATTCACCTCAGAATCTAAACATCTCATCTTTGGCACAAAAAAAATACTACCCACCAAATAAAAATTATCAACAACCCGAAAAATTCAATCATAAAACATACATAAATATGCATATAAAAGCAGCATAACTCCAATCAACCCATTACACTACTGCACCTAAGACATCTCATATTTGGCATAATAACAACACTGTTAACCATTAAAAGCAACAATCTCAAAAACAACTCACGCAAATACAAGCTCAAGCTCAATTATAATACATAAATTTAAAGGGGAACATTTCCATTCAAATAGTTAAAATACCCAGTTCAGTACTGAACCTGAAAGATCTCATCTTTGACACTAACAACACCACCCACCAAAACGAGCTAAAATTTTTATCCACAACCCACGTAAATTTCAAGCATGTATATAACACACACAAAGAAAGTAACTAAAACTAAACTAGTGAAGGTTCACAAACCTGCCATTGCTGCTCTCAGACTGAATTCTGCGAAGAAGGGTGGTGTTTTTTTCCTGCGAACATGGGGCCAACGATCACGTGAATCTCTCCGAGAGGCGCGGGCGAAGTCAGTTGCTCCGTGTGCACGCCACGACTTTGGATTGAATGAATGGAACAAGTGGGAGAAACGGTTGTGGGTTTTAGGGGAAGGAAAATTGTGGAGTTGCATGGAAAGGATTTTGGCCAAGGAAAGGAGGCCAAGATGAGCGGTTTTGGGGAGGTGAGAAGTGAAGGCTGACAACGTTGGGGTCAGGAAAGACTTCTTATGAGAGAGAGAAAAGAGAGCTTTCTTTGGTTTAAGGTAGAGCAGCTCAGACTTCAGAGAGCTTTCATAGAGAGAGAGAGAGAGAGAAATAGCAATTATGTACCCTTTATTTTTTATTTTTTTATTTTTATAGTGAAAGGCAATTATAGATATATACATATATATATTTCCCCTTTTACGTTAAAAAGTAATTATCAACCTCAATCATGATTTCAAAAACCGGACAAGTGAGAGCAAGGGTACAGTGAGAATGTTGCTTTGGGGGGCCACAAATTATACTCAATGCAACGAATTTTATTTTTTAAGAGGATCATTCTCAAGTTAAAACTTGCCATCTATTGCTTCTGATGAAAAACATTTGTCATTGTATTAAAGTTCGACTTTTAAAATAAAAGGCATAAAAAAAATAACCATTTAAAAAATATAGTAAATTTTAAAACTAAATTAATATATAAAAATTAGAACAAGGCAACTAGCACATAGTCAATATATAAAAAATGTAAAAAAAAAAAAAAAAAAATGAAATGATCATTTCTTAATACATTTCGACTCAATCCTTTGGGATATATCAAAATGTAATTCAACCTTCTTTTAAATCACAACAATCATTATGATTGATCATGGAATAAATGTTACAACAATTTATCTATTAATGTATAAAATCAAATAATCCGTTAGAAAATCATAATTCATGGCAAGAGATAGTTGTTCATAATTGCAATAAAATCTAAACAAGTGAATAGAAATACAGCTATTTTATAAAGAATATAGTGCTAACCACAAAAGTTGAAAAATATATTTATCATCATTATATACTCAATATTCTTATTAAAAAAACTAATTAGTGTTGTTAAGTTGAAAAATAAAACTAAGAAACACACATAACAAGAAATAACAAGCATTTAGGTGGAAATGTAGAATGACATATGCACAATATTCTTATTAAAAAAGCTAATTAGTGTTGTTAAGTTGAAAATTAAAACTAACAAACACACATAACAAAAAAATAACAAGTACTTAGGTGGAGATGTAGAACGGCATCACTTAATATCCAAAAGTCTCAAACTTATAACTTTGGGTCTCAAACATCAAATGACTGATCTTCAATTTGGGGGAGGCAAATATAATTTTTTGTATCTATACTTTTAATTTTTAAATATATGTATATACTAATATAATATTAATTTATTTTAAATTTTTTTAAGGGGTCTCATAGCCAACATATGCAACCGTCTCTAGGTGAAATAATCAAAAAAAGGCATAGTTTTTGGTTCTCTAATCAAATCGATGATGTCATAAAATAATTTAATTAATCATTTAAAATTATAAAAATAAAAATAACTTATCATATTATTTACTAAATATATCCAAAAAAAATACAAATAATTTTAAATGAGTGTTTATACCATATATTAAATTTAAATGTATAGGACAAAAAAGTATAAACAATTAAATAAACATTACAAAAATAATAACAATTCTCTAACATTTTTTTACAACATAATTAAGAATAAATAATTTAATTGAACTTCCCTCTAACTTGATATATTTTTCTTGTAGAGACCTTATTCTAAAATAAAAGGGTTAAAAACTTAAAATGCAAAGTATTCTTTAATATTTATTTAATACATAGGTAATATATTTGCTTCTCACCAAATTTTTTTTTGGCACCGAATGGACTGAAATAACCCCTGACCGAATGGACCACGGACTAGTACGGTAAACACACGCTCTGAAATAAGTCTCTCTCTCTCCCTCTTTGAAATTCAAATTCTCTCTGAAAAGTGAAAACACACTCTCGCTTTCACGCTCTGTGACTACAAAACTCTCTCTCACTCTCTCTGATAACTGATAATGGGTTCCTATCACAGGAACTCTCTTCCACAACAACACCCGGATCGAAGAACCACTAATCTCCAAAACGTAAGAATTCTTCATCAATTTTATATTCCTCTCTTCTTAATTTTCTTGTGAATTATAGAATTTAAAGCGTTCTCTAGGTTTTTGATCAATAACAGTTTTAAGAATTTTGTTAATTTGTCATATGTGTGTGTGTGCGCGCGCGCGCGTGTGTTTGTGCAGATTGACCGGTTTATTCCAAATCGGTCGGCAATGTACTTTGATTACGCACACTACATGCTCACTTTTTGATGAACGAGAAGGGGGCCACACTACATGCTCACTGAAGAAGGTAGGAGGAAGCAGAAAGAGAACCCATCTCCAGCGAGCGTGGCGTACCGAAAGCTACTTGCGGAGGCCTTGAATCTCAATCGTACTCCAATTCGCTCACTTGGGGTTGTAGACCCGGGATTGCTTTCGCATTCATCATTGCCCAAACCTGCCACTACCAAGCCCCCTCGACAGACATGGCTTGCTATTTTTTTGTTTTTTTTTTTGGAGAAGCGGGTTGCTATCTGTGTCTGTTTAATCACTGATGTTGCTTTGATGATTTCAATTCATATCTTAAACAAAGTCTTCTTTTAAAGAATTTTGGGAATTTTTTTTAATGAATTATATTGGTTTAATGAATAATTCCTTCATATTTAGGATTTCAATTCATATCTTAAACAAAATAGTAATCTTAATCTGTGTGTTTTGTTTGTTTTCATTGAATAACTATTATTGTGTGATGATTGTTTACTTCCTTCAAATTGGATTTCAATTGATTTCTTAAACAAAATTGTTTTTTGAAAGAATTTGGATTTTTTTAAAGACATAATGGATTGGATTTCAATTAATCATCTTTGTTCTCCTTTTCTTTTCTTTTCTTTTTTTTTTTTGGCTTTTAATAACTAGTGTTGTGTAATAATTTTTCTGATTCTGATTTGACAGAAATCTGAGATGACGTTGGATGCTCCTGATATTCTGGATGATTTCTACTTGAATTTACTAGATTGGGGCATCAGCAATGTCATTGCCATTGCTCTTAGAACCACAGTGTACCCCTGGGATGCCTCAAATGGCTCTACCTCCAAACTTGTCACCAGTGACGACGAAGATGGGCCCGTTACAAGTGTCAGTTGGTCAGTTGGGCTCCTGACGGCTAGCAAATTGCTGTCAGCTGAAACAATTCCCATGTCCAACTGTGGGATTATACTACTTCTAAAATGTTAAGAACACTGAGTGGTGTTCACAGACAAAGGGTTGGTTCATTAGCTTGGAACGATCACATCCTTACAACTGGAGGAATGGACGGTAAAATTGTCAACAATGATGTGAGGGTGAGATCCCACATTGTTGATACATACAGGGGACACCATGATGAGGTCCGTGGACTAAAATGGTCTGCCTCAGGCTAACAGTTAGCCAGAGGAGGGAACGATAACTTTCTCTATATATGGGATAGGTCTATGGCCTCTTCCAATGCACCAACACAGCAGCTTCACACACTCAACAACCACACTTCTGCGGTCAAGGCCCTCTCTTGGTGTCCATTCCAGAGTAATTTGCTAGCCTCTGGTGGAGGCTTTGGTGACTCGTGCATTAAGTTCTGGAACACACACACAGGCGCTTGCTTGAACTCAATTAACACCGGCTCACAGGTGTGTTCTCTGATGTGAAACAAGCATGAGCGTGAACTGCTTAGCTCACATGGTCTTCCCAAGAATCAGCTCACCCTTTGGAAGTACCCGTCAATGGTGAAGATCACGGAACTAACTGGTCATACATCCCGAGTCCTTTTTATGGCACAGGCATTAATTTGGAGTTGATCAAGTTGTTTTCATTATCTATGTTTTATCTCGTAAAACATCTAATGAAAGTATGCTGTGTAAAATGAGTTTTAATTCTGACTTTCATCATGCAATTGGTTTTATATGAACATATTTGTAACTGAGATCACATTTTCTAATTGTTAGCAACTTTGCTGCTATATATGTATAGAGCCCAGATGGATGCACAGTGGCATCTGCAGCAGGGGACGAGACTTTGCGATTTTGGAATGTGTTTGGGACCCCCCGAAGTGGCTAAACCTGCACCTAAGGCAAATCCAGAGCCATTTGCTCATGTCAGCCGCATCTGATGAACAGCATCTAAAGAGGCTTGGATTTCTGACCTCATTGTATCTGCCTCGGAAGGGGGAAGGAGGAGCTGGAATTTTCATTTCCGTCGAGCTCCAGAGGATTGGGAGCAGGAAAATGTTTGTTCTTTCATTGAGTTTTTGTATTCCCATATGCTGAGGGGTGAGGGGGATGATACTTTGACTTGGAAGTTGACTAAAGGGGGTGTTTGATGTGCACTCTTACTATAAGTTGTTGTCTGGTCCCTACAGTGAGGTTTTTCCTTGGGAGTGTATTTGGTGTGTAACGGTGCCCAAACAGGTGTTTTCTTTTTTTGGACAGCAACTAGGGATGGGATACTCAACTATTGATAATCTAGTTAAGAGAGGTCAGTCGTTGGTTAACAAGTGTTTGTGTTATTGTGATGGGAAAACTGTGGATCATCTTCTTCTCCACTGTAAGTTTTCTCATGCATTATGGAGTGCAATTTTCGAGGTATTTGGGATCTATTGGGTAATGCCGAAGACAGTTAGCTCTGTCCTCTTTGATTGGAGAAATTGGTTTGAAAAGCATCTGTCAACCATATGGAATACGGTCCCGACATGTTTAATGTGGCTGGTTTGGATGGAACGTAATACACGCATCTTTGAAGACAAAGAGAGAACCTTAGATCTTTTAAAAGCTCTTCTCTTTGGCACTTTGTTTTAGTGGGCGCATGTTTGGAGTTTTACGAATTGTATTTCCATTTTTGATTTCTTACACTCTATTAGATTAAGTCTTTGAACCTGCTGTATTTTTTCTTGATCAAAATGTTCACCATCGTGAACATGATGCTCAGTATTTTTGAATAAAAGTTTTATTATCTATCAAAAAAAAAAAAAAAAAAAAAAGAGTAACCATCCACTGTAACTTGTGGCCCTTCTTAAGGTATTTTTTGCATTACTTAAAAGTGTAATAATATGATTAGTGGGCTTTAGTAGATTGGATAGGCTTCTTCATACTATGTTCTTATGTGTTCTTAAATGAAACAATCTATTTTAGTAATTTGTAGGGAATTTGTTTGTGTTTTGTTCCTCTTTTTTTATCCCCCCCAACAGGGTGTACTGGTTTAATTTTTTAGTTATTCTGACTTGTTAAGCATAGATATGTTTGAGTATGGGGTTTTTTATATCTTACCTATGGGGTATGGTATAAACTGTTATGCATGTTCATCATACAATCATAGAATGATAGCTCTTGCAATTGTAGTCTGATAATTTGAAGAATCTCCTTAACAACCAACTTTCTGTTACCAATGCATAACAAGAAAAAGAAGGAAAAAGAAAAATAGAAGTGATTGCAGTTTTTATGTGTATCCTGTATTTTTAGGCGTTGCCTCATGCTCCTTAAACATTGCTTGAGGCAGTCGCCCAGGCACTAAAGGGTGCCTAGGTATATGTGTATGTATGTGTGTATTTGAAATTTGTTTTAGGCATTGTCTCATGTGCCTTAAATATTGCTTGAGGCACTTGCCCAGGCACTAATGGGCGCCTAGACATTAGGTGAGCATCTCACTAAAGGTGCCTTTCCTAGACTTTGAAGGTGATCACCTCACGAAAGCCTCCTAGATCTAGAGCTTTGGAGGTGACCTTAGTGGAAGCTCATCTCACCCGAGCACGTAGCTTACTTTTGACTACACTAATGTTAGCTATCATATCAAGTTATATTTTCCAACATAATACACCAATTAGAAGACATTTCTTACTCATTTGCTTATCTTGATACAAAGAATCACTTTATAAGCATTTCTTTTTCATCTGCTTATCAGTTGAATGCCTTACTTATCTCCTTTTGTTAACATCTCTTGAGAACATATAATTCAAAGCTTTGCATTTTCGTTTAGTTTCAACTTTTCCAAATTCATGTGAATCCAATGCTTTTTAGCCTCTTTCTTTCCTTGAGTTGTAAAATTTATGTGACCATTTAATGCAATGCATCAATTAGTAATAGAGTAAGGTAAAATATTTCACCTTCACTGGTGTCACTTTTGAGATCCATTCCAGCTTTTACTGATTACTGTCCATGAATATCTTCAGTTGCGGACAACATACGATGTTCCTTTACTCCTTGCAGAAAGGTTCATTTTGATGGGTGTGTCATTTGCCTCATCAAAACCACTTAAAACATAGGTGGTTAAGCCCTCTTTGGGACCATTCACTTGTTGGGTTTTGTGGAGCCTAGTTTATTTTTGGCCCGTTTTGTAACCCATTCTAACCCTGTAAGCAGGATATAAAAGTCGTTTTTATAATTAGGGTTTGTGACTACTGTTGTTGTGTTTTTACAGAGAGAAAAAAAAAAATACTGTAGCCGCACTTTGTATTTTTTCCCTGATAATAGTGAAATCCTTGCAACTCCGTGGACGTAGGCAAATTGCCGAACCACGTAAATACTGTCTTGTGCGTGTGATTATTTTTCTTTGACGTGTGTTTTCTCTATTTTTTTTTGTTTCTCACAGGTTTGAATTTTGTTTGAATTCCCAACAACTGGTATCAGAGCCTAGGGTTAGGTTTGAGTGAGAGCAATGGCAGAGGAAGTAGGAAAGGCATTTGGAATAGAAAAGTTCGATGGCACAGACTTTGGATTTTGGAGGATGCAAATCGAGGATTACCTTTATGGGATGAAGCTGCATTTGCTGCTTCTAGGGGAAAAACCTGAGGCTATGAAGGCTGAGGAATGAGCTCTTCTTGACAGACAGGTACTGGGAGTTATCAGGTAAACTCTGTCTAGGTCTGTTGCACACAATGTTGTAAAGGAGAAGACCACAGTAGATCTGATGAAGGCTTTGTCTGGTATGTATGAAAAGCCGTCAGCAAATAACAAGGTGCATCTAATGAAGAAACTGTTTAATCTGAAAATGACAGAGAACGCATCAGTAGCACAACATCTGAATGAATTTAACACTATCACAAATCAATTGTCGTCTGTAGAAATTGATTTTGATGATGAGATTCGTGCTCTGATCGTTTTGGCTTCTTTGCCAAACAGTTGGGAGGCAATGAGGATGGCAGTAAGTAATTCTACAGGAAAGGAAAAGCTCAAGTACAATGATATTCGAGATTTAATTCTGGCTAAGGAGATTTGCAGAAGAGATGCAGGTGAAATCTCAGGAACTGGTTCTACCCTAAACCTTGAGACAAGAGGCTGAGGTAATAACAGAAATTCTAATCGGAACAGAAATAAATCTAGATCAAGCCAATAAGTACAATGCTGGAATTGTGGAAAAACAGGTCACTTTAGGAACCAATGCAAAAATCCTAAAAAGAAGAATGAAGATGATTCTGCTAATGCTGTAATAGAAGATATACAGGATGCATTACTTCTTGCAGTAAACAGTCTACTTGATGATTGGGTTTTGGACTCAGGAGCTTCGTTTCATACCACTCCACACCGAGAAATCATACAGAATTATGTATGTTGTAGGTGATTTTGGTAAGGTGTATTTGGCTGATGGTTCAACCTTGGATGTTGTAGGTATAGGAGATGTCCGGATATTGTTGCCCAATGGGTCTGTTTGGTTACTGGAGAAGGTTCGACATATTCCTAACCTGAGAAGGAATCTGATTTCTGTTGGACAACTTGATGATGAAAGGCATGCAATATTATTTGTTGGTGGCACTTGGAAGGTTACAAAGGGAGTTAGGGTATTGGCTCGTGGAAAGAAGACCGGTACTCTATATATGACCTCAAGTCCAAGAGACACAATTGCAATTGCTGATGCAAGTACTGATACAAGCCTATGGCACCACAGACTTGGTCACATGAGTGAAAAAGGGATGAAGATGTTGCTATCAAAAGGAAAACTACCAGAATTGAAGTCCATTGATTTTGACATGTGTGAAAGCTGCATCTTAGGAAAGCAGAAAAATGTGAGCTTTTTGAAAACTGGCAGGACACTGAAGGCTAAAAAATTGGAGTTAGTGCACACTGATTTGTGGGGGCTTTCTCCGGTTGCATCCCTTGGAGGTTCAAGGTACTACATCACTTTCATTGATGACTCAAGCAGAAAGGTATGGGTTTATTTTCTGAAAAATAAATCTGATGTATTTGAAACTTTTAAGAAGTGGAAGGCTATGGTTGAGATAGAAACAGGTTTGAAAGTAAAATGTTTGAGGTCAGATAATGGAGGAGAGTACATAGATGGAGAGTTCAATGAGTATTGTGCTGCACAGGGAATTATGATGGAAAAGACCATTCCTGGGACACCACAGCAGAATAGTGTGGCTGAGCGCATGAACAAAACTCTTAATGAGCGTGCTAAGAGTATGAGGTTGCATGCTGGACTACCAAAAACTTTCTGGGCTGATGCTATTAGCACTGCAGCTTACCTGATAAACCGAGAGCCATCAGTTCCCATGGAGTTCAAACTTCCTGAAGAGGTTTGGAGCGGTAAAGAGGTAAAGTTTTCCCATTTAAAAGTTTTTGGTTGTGTTTCTTATGTTCATATTGATTCTGATGCTCGTAGTAAACTTGATGCTAAGTCTAAAATATGTTTTTTCATTGGCTATGGTGATGAGAAATTTGGCTATAAGTTTTGGGATGAACAAAATAGGAAAATCATCAGAAGTAAAAATGTGATATTTAATGAACAGGTTATGTACAAGGACAGGTCAACTGTAGTGTCAGATGTTACAGAGATAGATCAAAAGAAATCTGAGTTTGTCAACTTAGATGGATTGACTAAAAGTACTGTCCAGAAAAGGGGTGAAGAAGATAAGGAGAATGTAGATTCACAGGTAGATCAGAGTACACCTGTAGCTGAAGTCCGCAGATCTTCCAGGAATATTAGTCCTCCATAACGTTACTCACCTGTTTTAAATTATCTCCTGTTGACTGATGGTGGTGAGCCAGAGTGTTATAATGAAGCCTTGCAAGATGAAAATTCAAGCAAGTGGGAGTTAGCCATGAAGGATGAGATGAATTCCTTGTTGGGGAATCAAACATGGGAACTGACTGAATTACCAATAGGAAAGAAGGCTTTGCACAACAAGTGGGTATACAAAATAAAGAATGAGCATGATGGTAGCAAACATTATAAGGCCAAATTAGTTGTTAAAGGGTTCCAGCAGAAAGAAGACATTGACTACACAGAGATATTTTCTCCAGTTGTGAAGATGTCAACAATTAGACTGGTGTTGGGAATGGTGGCTACAAAAAACTTATATCTTGAGCAGTTAGATGTGAAGACGGCATTCCTTTATGGTGATTTGGAGGAAGACCTTTACATGATTCAGCCAGAAGGGTTTATTGTTCAGGAACAAGAGAATCTAGTCTGCAAACTGAGAAAGAGCTTGTATGGCCTAAAACAAACTCCTAGACAGTGGTACAAGAAATTTGATAATTTTATGCACAAAATTGGGTTCAAGAGATGTGAAGCTGATCATTGTTGCTATGTTAAATTCTTTGACAATTCTTATATCATTTTGCTGCTGTATGTGGATGATATGCTCATTGCAAGGTCTAGCATTGAAGAGATTAATAATCTGAAGAAGCAATTGTCAAAACAGTTTGCAATGAAAGATTTGGGAGCTGCAAAGCAAATCCTTGGTATGAGAATCATTAGAGACAAGGCTAATGGTATATTGAAGCTTTCACAATTAGAGTATGTGAAGAAAGTTCTCAGCAGGTTCAACATGAATGAATCTAAACCAGTGAGCACACCCTTGGGTAGTCATTTCCAACTGAGCAAAGAACAGTTACCGAAGACAGAAGAAGAAAGGGACCATATGAGCAAGGTGCCCTATGTCTCAGCTATTGGCAGCTTGATGTATGCTATGGTGTGTACAAGACCAGACATTGCACATGCAATGGGAGTTATGAGCAGATTCATGAGTAGGCCTGGAAAGCAACATTGGGAGGCAGTCAAGTGGATTATGAGATATCTGAAGGGTTCATCAGATACATGTCTTTGCTTCACAGGTGCAAGTTTGAAGCTGCAAGGTTATGTAGATGCTGATTTTGCTGGTGATGGTGATAGTAGAAAGAGTACTACTGGGTTTGTATTTACTCTAGGTGGTACAGCTATATCATGGGCTTCAAATTTGCAAAAGATTGTTACTTTGTCTACTACAGAAGCTGAGTATGTTGCAGCAACTGAAGCTCGAAAGGAGATGATTTGGCTACATGGTTTCTTAGATGAATTGGGTAAGAAGCAGGAGATGGGCATTCTACACAGTGATAATCAGAGTGCAATCTTTCTTGCCAAAAATTCGGCTTTTCATTCAAAGTCGAAACATATACAGACAAAATACCACTTTATCCGGAACCTTGTTGAAGATAAGTTGATAACACTTGAGAAGATATGTGGATCTAAGAACCCAGCAGACATGTTGACTAAGGGTGTCACTATTGAGAAGTTGAAGCTGTGTGCAACTTCAATTGGTCTTCTAGCTTGAGGACAGGAGGATGAGTTGCAGGGATGAGGGATTGCTTTTGGAGGATAGTGACTGATGTTGATGATTGAACTAGTCTCCAAGTGGGAGATTTGTTGGGTTTTGTGGAGCCTAGTTTATTTTTACCCCGTTTTGTATCCCATTCTAACCCTGTAAGCAGGATATAAAAACCGCTTTTATAATTAGGGTTTGTGACTACTGTTGTTGTGTTTTTAGAGAGAGAAAAAAAACACTATAGCCGCACTTTGTATTTTTTCCCTGATAATAGTGAAATCCCTGCAACTCCGTGGACGTAGACAAATTACTGAACCTCGTAAATACTGTCTTGTGCATGTGATTATTTTTTTTTTTATGTGTGTTTTCTCTATTTTTTTTGTATCTCACAGGTTGGAATTTTGTTTGAATTCCCACCACCACTGACCCTAGGCCTTCTCCACTTTACCAAGGTATTGCTATGCTCATAATTTTAACAGCTTGACTTACGTTGTTGTTAATAGTTTTCTCCATCTTTACTCATATATGTCAGGTCCTAGCAGTAATCTCTCAACAATACACAGTCATCATCGTCATCATCAGCATGTGAAACCTCATGCAATTGCTCCATCCCCTTCAGAAAACCAAGGTAATATCCATGATATGTTCAGTGGTAAGTAGGAGAAGTTTAATTTGATCATTTTATATATTGATCAATATTATTAACTTGTGGCATGCATGACTCTTTTGAGTCCAAATGGCTGTAAAGAACACTAATGCAAAAAGCATAAGTATCAAGATATCAAGAAGAACACTTAAAATGTGCATGACTGATATATTTGACAAGTAACCCGTGAATAACTTTGTTTTTAATTTCTTAGCGTCTGCTGTCAAAATTTTTGCTTGTTGATGAGGCAAACATCAATTGAGTTGCCTTGAAATTTGCTAGATTAACTTTGTGAATTGATATTTGATTCACAATATTTTTGTACTTACTAAATTCTATGATGTTGTTGGTTTGGTTTAAAAAATTACAACCCCAAAAAGTTAAGCTGCACTCATGCCTTTTCTATTTTGTTCCAGATGTTATAATAGTTTTTTTTTTAAATAATTATAAATTCAAATAAAGCCAGTGAATATTAGGAAATTCAATAAGTGGCCTTTAGCTTTTAAAAGAGGAGCATGTTTTGGGTGGTATACAGGATCAACAAAATGGTATGGAGAAAAAAGTCTTTCAAAGTTGAAGTCAAAGTGTTCGTATGATAAAATAGAAACTATCACTTAACAAAATTGGTAATTGTAGAATCTCTCTCTCTCTCTCTCTCTCTCTCTCTCTCTCTCTCTCTTTTTTAATGCCTTAAGCATGTGTTTATACTAGGGAAAATGGTTTGATATTTTTTTGCTTGGTAAAGTGACTCACATACCCTATGGGATAGAAATCGCGAGCTCTCACGATCACTAGGGGTGGAGTGCCATTAGGGCTACAGACAGTTGGTAGTTTGAAATTTTGAACATTAGTTGAAAGATCGATCATAATATCTTGTTCATCTCAAAAGCTACAATGAAAGTTAAAGGACTTTTTCTGTTGCTTGTTTTGAGTTTCTTCCACTCATGTACTTGTTAATGGATTTTTTGGTAGCTTGTGATCAAATTTGTATAGATCCACTTACTGCAACTCCCGTTGGTTCACCTTGTGGTTGTGTGTTTCCCATGAAAGTCAGACTTCTTCTCGATGTAGCCACCTTTGCTGTTTTTCCAGTAATGAGGGATCTAGAGATTGAGATCGCAGAAGGCACCTATTTGGAGCAAAGGCAAGTTAAAATTATGGGTGCTATTGCCAATAGTCAAAATCAGGAAAGAATAGTTGTGGATATTAACTTGGTTCCACTGGGAGAGAAGTTTGATAATTCTACTGCAGTACTGACATCTGATAGATTTTGGCATAAGAAAGTGCCTTTAAATACAACTCTTTTCAGTAACTATGAAGTGGTATACATTAGTTATCCAGTTATATGAAGTGGTATACATTAGTTATCCAGTTACCTACCCTGATTACCTTTAATTTCTAGTGAAAGGAAAGAAGAACAAAAGGGAGTCCTTATCCTTCGTTTTTATTTTATTATCATGAGGGATTCCTTCTTCACCACCTAGTGGGAGTTACATTGGCAATGGACCAAACGGAAGTGGTAGAGATCTCCCAATCACACAAATTTTGTCAACGAGAACCACCAGATGAACCTCAAAACCATTGCCATAATTTCTTTTTCTGCATTTGTGCTCCTACCCTGATTACCTTTAAATTTCTAGCGAAAGGAGAAAAGAACAAAAGGAGTCCTTCAAGTATCCTTCCTTTTTTTTTTTTCTTTTTTAATTATTATTTTTTATTATTATCATGTTTTGGTCACTGAAATAGTTTTCATCAGGGATTTCTTCACCACCTTGTGGGAGTTACATTGGCAATGGACCAAACGGAAGTGTTGGAGACCCTCCCAATCACAGCAAATTTTGTCAACAAGAACCAGCAGATAAACCTCAAAACCATTGCCATAATTTCTTTGTCTGCATTTTTGCTCCTATTAGTTTTCATTGGAGCTGTCTGAATCTTTTTGAGGTGGAGGAAGGTTAGATCTGGTAAGTTTGTGAATTTTTATGTAGATACTTTTACTCAAATGCAGTGTCATCAAATGTTTTTAAACTCTTTATGGTAAACAATGCTCCATCATGACTGTATGTGTTAGTCCTCCCTAGCTTGAAATGCTTGGTTCCTTTATAGCCACCATTTATTTTATATGCCTGCCTAGTGCCTGATTCTTATATATAAATAAAATGTCATGAATGTTCTATCATAATTTGTCATTTTTTGTTGAGAAGATTCTAGTCATACCTTGTGAATTATTACTCAAAAGTATGGATGTTGGTCCTGTGGCTTGGGTTCATGATTTAATTCCACATTTGCGTTATGTTTCCTAGATATTCCATGTGTTTTGAGTCATCCTTCTGCTAGACATGTCAATACTAATTGTTTTTATTTAATTGTTAATAACATTGGAGGTTCAACGGTAAGCAGCTGCGGTGGCTGCTGTGATGGCGAAAGCGATGTGAGAGTGGAGTAACATCAAGAGAGACAAGACTGCTAAAAAAGGCCAGAGCAGTGGCTCTGATACCATGTTAGAAATACTAAATGAATGTATTGTATTTTTCAAGTAATAAAATATACATGAGTGCCTTTATATAAAGGGCAGAGTGTGCAGTACAAGTATGTGTGCTATATATACATGAGTACCTTAGGCCCACTTTGTTTACTTGTATAGCACACATATTTGATTTTCCTTTTAAGTCGTTTACTATGGCTGTATCCTGTATGACTTTGATTAGCCAATAGACCAGCATTTATAAGAGACTCCTAGCATTATTCTCAAGTCTCATTTATCATATTAATTGATTCAATTCCTTCTCCAAAAGAAAAATTAATTGATTCAATTCCTAAAACAAGGCAAAGTTTAAGGGGCGTTTCGTGGCCTTCTTGTATGAGATAGGCACACTTTCTTAGAATCTGTGGTTATAGGAAATGCTTCACTACAAAAAAACTGGACCTAAAGCAACGTTTTTAAAGCACTGTAATAGGTCAACCTATTGTAGTAGTTTCTAAAAGTGTTGTATTAGGTCTCTTTAGTGGTGGTTTTTGAATCCGCTGTATTAGGTGTCATTAGTGGTGGTTATGCGACGTGCTCTTATCTTGTAAAAGCACCTTGATTCCTTTTGTTTCTCAAAAAATAAAACCTTGATTTTCCTTTTTGAGTCATTTGTTATGGCTATATCCTGTATGACTTTGATTAGCCAATAGACCGGCATTTATAAGAGACTCCTAGCGTTATTCTCAAGTCTCATTTATAATATTAATTGATTCAATTCCTTCTCGAAAAGAAAAATTAATTGATTCAATTCTAAAAACAAGACAAAGTTTAAGGGGTGTTTCGTGGCCTTCTTGTATGAGCTAGGCACACTTTCTTAGAATTTGCGATTATATGAAATGCTTCACTACAAAAAAACTGGACCTAAAGTAGCATTTTTAAAGCGCCACAATAGGTCAACCTATTGTAGCAGTTTCTAAAAGCGCCGTATTAGGTCTCCTTAGTGGTGGTTTTTGAATCGGCTAGAAAAAAAAAGCCGGTTATAAAACCAGTTTTTTGTAGTGCTTGTTATAATGGGAAGAATGCTTTTCTTTTAGAACTTACTACAATTAAAAAGAGATAATCAAAGTGGTAAACTCACCTTGCATTCTTGCAATTATTTTTCTTCTCGTTTCTTAACAAGGGTAGTTGAAGATTTTTTTTTTTTTTAGGGGGGGGGGGGTGGGGGGTTGGAGAGAGAGACATATAATATTGTACGTAATATTTATTTTATTTGTAAATTTTTTAATTTATAAATTTCAAATCTAGATATAAAAAAGAGAGAGATAACAAAAAAAAAATTTAATTTTCTTTTGAGGGAAGATTGATTGTAAAAATACAGTCACATTACACTTCTATTTGAGGTTTCTTATAAATTAGTCATTCAACTTTCAAAACATGTAATTCTCACCCTCGACTATCACCTATTGTCATTTGCTCATCCAAAAATGTTGTTTTGGACAAAAATTGACATTGTCATAATAATAAAGGAGGTAAGATGCAAGTTTTGGAAATCAAAAGTGTAAATTATAAGTTTTGAAAGTTGATACATCGATGAAGAATCGACCCTAAACTCAACAGATGTAAAGTGTATTTTAGCCAAACTCATAATATCACATCATAATCAAAGTTTTCCTACATAGAAGTAATATACTTAAGTGTATTCTTAGAATATAAAAAAGTGATTGGTTGACTAGTTTTTTTTTATTTATTTTTTATTTAGAGTTTCAACTTATGGCGTCCTCTTCTGATGATTGTGCTTTTTATCATCAAATCAAGACACCAATCAGTTTTTTTGTGTAAGCGATGATTTAACCCTAGATCTCATATTCAACCATCAAAGACTTTACTAGTTGAGCTAATTGGAACCCACGTGGTTGACTAGTTAAGTGATGATATCGGACATTGAACAATGATGACAAAAGTGATTGCAGTTAATATAACAATGTTAAGCATAAACTCATTATTAGGTTATTAAGCTTGTGAGTTAAGTTGTATCTCAACATAGTATAAATTTCTCACAAAGAAGTTCCAATAGTTTTTTCATTTTTTGATAATTCGATAGTTGAGGGATAGAAGATTTGAACCCTAGATTTATAAGTTGAAATACGAAGCTGTGTCAATAAGCTAAAAAGCTCTTGGCCTCCAAATGTTAATATTTAACTCTTAGAAACCCAAAATGTTGTATAAATTCTATTTATTTTGTATACACTCTGTTTTTCTCTTTCTCTTTCTCTCCAATTTATTCCTTTTAGATTCCTAATAGCTAAAAAGAACCATTGTATACCCTTAATGCGATGATCACTCTATAAATACAAGTAATTGTGAGATATGGGGGGCAAGGATCGAGATTCAAGCCTTCAAGAGAGAGTTTCACATACATATACACTTACATTAGATTATAGTAGAATTTCTATCTTCTATAAAAAAAATAAAAATAAAAAAAGCTAAAAAGAGTAAACAGAAAAAATAATAATAAATTTTCAAAGTTTTCTTATAAATTGGGCTATTACGTGGCCGTCAATATAAGACCATTCAAGTCACGTGTATTAAATTATATATATGATCTATTAAATAATTTAAAATTATTAAAAAAATGATTCCCTTCTGTCTGTGATTTTCATAGATGATTTTCTGGAATTTCTAGAATGTCTGCCCTCCCAAACCCGCAATTTCCGCTAATCATTTTGTCCCTAGTTATCAGTTTGGAGACTAATGTGTTGGACCGATCGAGGCTAGTCCAAGAGTATATGTTAAGACCCAATATTACAGAATTGGTCTCCTTTTAATATTCTAATGCTCCTTGTTTCTCACCCCCACCACCCCCCCACCCCCCCATAAAAAAAAAAAAAGTCTTTCATTTTGCTAGTAAAAGTCACGTACACAGGACTGACTTGGCAAAAGATTTATCAATTTGCCCCTTCTACCTAATAATCTATAAATAGCAACCAAACTATAACACTTTTGCACCATTAAGTTCTAGCTTCTACCTTAATTTCAAAATTTCTCAGCAATGTCTTATAAAGTTTTTTCTCTGTTTTCATTCACTCTCCTCCTTCTTCTCCTTCTTCCTCTCCATTCCCATGCAACTTCAAGAAACATCCATGACAAAAAATTATCACCGTTTGAGTTTCTCAAACATCTTCAAGGATGTCACAAGGGAGAAAAGGTCAAAGGCATCCATAACCTCAAAGCTTACCTTGAGAAATTTGGTTATTTGAGCTATAACCATTCTCAAAATCAAACTCATACCAATGATGATGATTTTGATGAACTCTTGGAATCCGCCATTAAAACTTACCAACTTAATTACCATCTCAATGCCACAGGGTCAATGGATGCCAACACAGTATCAACAATGATGATGCCTCGTTGTGGGGTGGCAGACATCACCAATGGTACAAATTGGATGCGCTCAGGCAAGAAGAAACATCACCACCGCCATGGCTCTTTTCATACTGTCTCTCACTATTCCTTTTTCCAAGGAAATCGCAAGTGGCCAACTTCTAAGTACCATCTCACCTATGGATTTCTCCCTGGCACCCCAACCGAAGCAATAAGTCCCGTTGCAAAAGCTTTTGAAACGTGGGCTGCTAACACACACTTCAAGTTCTCAAGGGCTCAAGATCAAACAAATGCAGATCTCAAAATTGGTTTCCATAAGGGGGACCATGGAGATGGGTCCCCTTTCGATGGAGCTGGAGGAACCCTAGCCCATGCTTTTGCACCGACTAATGGGAGATTCCATTATGATGCAGATGAAAAATGGAGTGTGGGGGCAGTCCCAGGTTCATATGACTTGGAGACAGTTGCCTTGCATGAAATTGGGCACCTTCTTGGGTTAGGGCATAGCGAAGTTGAAGGGGCCATCATGTGGCCTGCCATACGTTCAGGGGTGACCCAAGGTTTGCATAGGGACGATATTGACGGCATTAAAGCCTTATATAATTTTTAAGTGTTTAAGGATTTGCAATATGCAATTATTAGCAGGTAGAGAATAAAGCATAGTGCAAATGCATGGGACTAGAACTATTGGACCATATAAGTAGAGAAAAGAAGAGAGAAAATAAATTTTTAACCAATTCACGGTGGAAAGTGATGCTTGATTGTATTTTACTTCATGTTGTAATAATACTATTTCATTTTTTTCAAGAGCTAGCTTTGTAGTTTAACTGAGATTTCTTGATGTTTACAACGAAAATGTCCAATATTCAAATCCTTCCACCCCAATTATAAAACCATTAAAATAAAGTAAAATAATAATGCTTCATTTTGAAACCATCATGGAATTATACAACTTGGAAATTTGTATGATGTGATAAATAAAACTTTTTAATTTCGTTTTAACTATAACTAGTTTGTGACCCTATGCATATGCATAGATACACTTAAAAATATACAATAAGATGCATAATATAATTCCTATATATATAATTTAAATACTATTAATAGTCATTTTTATATTTTGTTAACTCTTTAAAAAAAAATTAAGGATATTATTAGGTATAAAATTTATATTTACCATTTTTTTAAAATTATTGTGAAGCACCCTTTTTTTTATTTTTTATTTTTATAATTCATTTATTCTAGACTCTTTGATTTTTGTACTTAATAACTCACTTGGATTAATAATTATGATATGGTCTCACATTTGATTCTAAAATTAAGAAATAAAACTTTTTAAAATTGACACCTCTCCATGTACAAAGTGCTTGGGGGTTTGGGGGGAAAAGTTTCGAGCTGCAGGGTTAACAGTATGTTGTAATTATCTCTCAATAAATAAAAAATAAATAAAAAAACTCTTTAAAAATAAATAATTTAAGACATATGACGCAAAATTAAAACTTTAATTTAGAATTCTAATTTGAGTTTCTCTTAACTTCACTTATTATTACATATATAGATAACAAAAAATTTTAGGACTTTTATGATTGACTTTCAATACAAATGTCTTATAAAATTTGGCACTTTTGATAAAAGGATTATAGTTAAAGTAGTCATCTTACTCAGGGGCAGAGTTAGAGTTAGCGGGGCACCTGCCCTCCCTAACTCCTAAAATTTCCTTGCATATGTAGTCTACTCTTGTTACTGACTGACATAGAAAGAAAAAAAAAATGAACAAAAGGATTCCCACTTGAAAGTGACTCTTGTTACTCACTAACAAAGACCAAACCATATAACCTTTTCACCAATTTCACTATTCTTATAAACAACTCTTATTGTCTCACGTTTTGCAACTATTGCACTATTTTTTCTTTTTAATTTAATATCATTATTTTTACCATTTTCACTATGATACCTTTCACAGCATTTTATTGTTGAGTGATGCTAGAGATATTACAAATTTTACTACTTACGTCTTACAAATTAGCATGTGACCAATCACAAAAAATAATTTCAAACATATATTCATTATATTGTTTAAGTAACACTAATCACATTTTTATCACATCAGTTTGTAAAATTTGTAGTAGCTATGACTATGAATTGGTTATTTTTGTTTATTTATTTTAATAATATGAAATATATTCATATTTTCTTACAATTGTTTATTTATTTTGTTTTATTATTGATTAATATTTTTTAGATTAATTTTACTTTCAATATTGTCATTTAATTTTTCTCCCTCTAGACTAAAATTCTGGCTCTGCCACTAATCTTACTAATAAATTTTTTAAAATTAACATGGATAAAAATGTATTTATCTAAGATCGCCATCCATTGAATCATTATGAACGAAAAACCTCACGTAGAACTCAATGACTGAAAAAAACAAAGTAGTCAAAACATGAGTTTGTGGGATAGACTACCCCTAATACCAGGGAAGACATCCTGATAGGGAAATGTGATTCTTGAAACATGTTTCCTAAATTTACAAGAGTAACGGTCATAAACCTAGATCTAGGCCACTTATGAAAACAAGCCCTAAAATCTCACCCACTAGTGCGCCACTAGTGTCCTCTATTGATACCTCATTTTGTATGTTCTTGACTAATTATGCCAATAAATTTTAAATTTTTTTTTCCTTCAGATCAAAGGAGTCGAAAAAATTAAGTTAATTTGACCCAATTGAATGTCAAATTAACCAAATTCAAGAATTAAGAGCTAAAATGATCAAAATACCCCTCATTGATCAAACCTTGACCAACAATCAAACAAACAAGAAAAAATCATTTGACCACCAAATTCTATCATATCACACCAAAATACATCTCCCACAACAGGTTTCCTATCATTCACTAAGTTTAACCACAGGAAACCAAAATTTGACCGAAAATTGACAAAAACTTTAATCGTTCAATTAGGATAAATTCATGCTCATATAAAATATTATGTAATTTCCTTTAAAATGATTACTTGCAAGCCCACATAAGACTTGATCATGATTAATCGAGGTTAAATCTCAATTAAATCATGATCAAACAACCTTGGCTTGGTGCAAGGGGTCATTGAAAAGGTCTTGTGACTCAATTTGGAAAGTTGAAATCACAAAAATTCCACTCAAACAAAAAGAATTCGAGAAAATACCAGAGTGGAAATTTTTGGACAAAAACTTAGTTCAATGCTACTTTCCCAAACTTCTAGCTTTTAAAATTTGAAAAGAAAGGCTACAAAGTTGGTATCTTTAGAAAGAAGACATCACAAGCTTTCCAACACAATTTGTTTGAGCTAAATAGAGATCAAATTGGCCTAAAAGCATGTTTAAAAAGATGGGGAAAAAAAATCATGGAAAACCCACAAAATTTGGTCCAAATCAAATTGCGGTGCCCTCTTTGCGCACAAATTTGTGACAACTCTCCCATGGTTGATCCAAAAAGTTGATAATTTCATACACTAGGAGCAATTATCTACATCTTGAAAAAATAAAATGGCATCTCAAGATCATCTCTTTATTTATAGATATTGCTTGTACAAGAACAATAAAAAACCAACTTTGAAGATTTCCCATGTGAACCACCCTACTTCTTGACTGAATTACCTTACCAAATTACCCAAAGTTGATACCTTTATAAAGAATGTTGTACAAGCTTTCTAACTATACCAAAAATGAGCAAAACGGAGTTTAGTAAGGCCTCCAATCAAGTAAGCGAAGTTATTAGCTCAAAACTGTAAAAATGGACAAAAATCAAACTGGGATATTTGAAAAACCAGGGTCCAGGCGCATGCACACACATACCTTGTGCAGGGGACCTGTTTCTTAGGTAAGTGTGAGAAATTTTGTTACTTAATAGCTATAAAAAATTAAAACAATACCACTCCCACTAAAAAATGCAAGCAGAAAACCCATAAAATTACCCAAACTATTCCCATTTTTTTCAGAAAATTCATAAAGAAATGTCCTATGATCAAAATTATGATCTACGAGGGTATAGTCTCTAAATATATCTTTATTTTCAATGTTTTTGTGCTCCATGTTTGTGTGATTAATGTATTGAGCATGTTTCAGATATTTATGAATGAATATTGCCATGCATGATTGGGCTAGAATTTAATTGCAAACTTATGATTAGTTTGTTAATTCTAATATTTAGATGAACGTATTCATGCATATTAATTTGGTTGCCATTTGATGTTTTGTTTTACATAATATTTAGATTATGTGTCTCACCCATTTCATGCAAACACACAATGACGCATGTCGACACTATTTTTTATCTGGCTTTGATTTACATCTCAGGCCCTAGAAATTCTTTAAAAAAAAAAATTTATCCATGGACTGTGGGATTCAAACATCAGATCACTTAAATTTCCAGTTTATGAGTTGAAATGACTAAAATGCTCCTAGTCGGCCAAACTTTGTCCGAGTTGGCCAGTGGCCTGATAAGTGCAATGTTTCACCAAAATACTAATTTCTACCGTTTTACATCAAAAATAATATTTCCAAATGATTTTACCAACTTGGACCAAGTTTGACTACTACCAACCTAGGCTTGACTGCAGTTTGACCAATATCCTACCACTCCTTCGAAATAAATTCGAGCTCAGATTGAAGAAAATAATTTTTTTAAAATGATGTAGTACTTTTTTTTTTTTTCAATTCTTCTTTTGGGTAGCAAATTTCTTGGTTTTAACCGTATTTTCACTGCATCTCATTGTTAGGTTGTCTAAAGCTAATGAAGAGAAATTAGTGCTCAGTCATTGTATAAAGTTGGATTACAATATAGCAGCTCAGTTTTCGAATTTTTTTTTAATTTTATGTAGCAATTTCCTGTCAATATAACCAAAATTTTGTAAAGAAGAAAAAATATATAATAAAAAAAAAACAATGGAATTTTAAGAAAGTATTCCTTTAGTCAACTGCGCTGCATATTTTTCACACTCCCAATCCGCAGTTTACGCTAATAATTTTTTGTCCCAATTAATTTGGAGACCATATAATGTATGGCACTCAAGTCCAGTCCAAGGGTATTCTTTAGGACCCAAATATTAGAGAATTGGTCTCCTTGCGTGGGGACTTGGCCTATAATTATTCTAAGATCAACTTATACTATGACCGAAGAATTGGAAGTCTTTCAATCTTAAAATTTAGCAAGTACGAATCATTCTAATTCATATACGACTGACTTATTCCCAAAGATTAATCAACCTGCTTCACGTGATCGCATAAAGTTATATAGATTCTACTTGATAATCAATAAACAGCAACCAAACTAAACACTTATCGAATTTTGTTATGTTGTACAATTGTTCTAAAACATTTGAAATAATAGAAGAAATATCTACCTAATCTTTGAAGTTTGCTAATTTCACATGTTTATTTTATTTATTTTAATATTAAATTAATAATTGCGTCATCGTGGTTCGACCTCAATTCGACCTTAAAAACCTTAAACCTTTTTCTTTTTATGGTTCATTGAACAGTCTGGTTTCAAAAAAATTTAAATCTATATCTATATCAATATATTTATATCTATATAATATAAAACAAAAACATTTGACTTTTTGTTAACCGCTCCTTATTACGCCACATGGCTACATAAATTATTGCCATGTGTATATTTAAAAACACCGAATAGTTGTGACTTTTCATTTTCAATAGGTACATTTTCATTTAATAGACAACTTTTCATTCAATAGGGACATTTTCATTCAATAAGCACCTTTTTGGCCAATAGACATTTTTTCGGTCAATAGGCACATTTTCATTTAATAGGCACTTTTTTTGGCTAATAAACATCTTTTTGGTCAATAGGTACCTTTTGGTATATCCAATATGAAGGGTTATGACCTTTCAATAGACACCTTTTGGTAGACACATTTTCATTCAATAGACACATTTTCAACCAATAGGCACATTTTCGGTCAACAGACACATTTTAGTATATCCAATATGAAAGGTTATGACATTTCAATAGACATCTTTTGGTAGACACACTTTCATTTAATAGACATTTTTTTGGTCAATTGGCACATTTTCAGCCAATAGGCACTTTTTGAGATATATATTACAACTTATCTTATATATACCTATATATACAGCTAAAACTAAACTAGAGACACAACATTCTGTCTCTTATTCCTTCCCACAAAAAACTAATAAATAAAAACAACATTGTTTTATTCTACCTAATTAACAAAACTTTGTGCTATTTCTTTCAATATCTTTTTTTTTTTTTTTTAATTTCATGCATTTTTGCTTACTACTCTAACTCAAAAATAATGGTTTTTGTTTTTTCCTAAACCTCATTCAGTAGTTATTCCCGTGCATTACACGGGTTAGTAACTAATATAATATAAAAGCGTACAATTTGACTTTTTGTTTACCACTCCTCGTTGCACCACGTGGCTACACAAATTAATGCCACATATACATTTAAAAATACCAAAACATTGTGCCTTTACGTTTGATTGAAGTTTTAGTGATATTTTCACTTTTCAAAACTATTGTGTTCAGACATTTATAGTAAATTAGAGACACAATGTTCTGTCTCCTGGACAGTACTTACAAAATATTTTGACTCTTTTTGACCTTATATACACGCCCCTTAAAAACCCAATTGCCTATGCTAAACTATAGAGACAACGTAGATAGTAGTTATAAAATAAACATCACTTCTTCCTTATATCTCTCTCTTTGTACGCTCTTCTTTCCCTCTCTCTCCCTTTCTCCGAAATTTATTTCATGTGGACAACTTTGAAACAAATTTCTCCATAAAAGTATTCTCCTATTACCAAGGACTTCTCTTTTCAGTAACACTGGCCATCAAAGAGTCAAAGCAAATTTAAAGGTTAGATACCTTTTTTGAAATGTATGGTAAAGAAAAATGTCACTCTCTATCTTTTTTTCTTCTCCACCTAGGCCGTTGCCATTGAGATCAGCCGTCACTGTGGAGTTTGGTCTTGCCATGGAGTTCAGCCTCACCGATGAGGCCATCGTCATGGAGATCTCTGATTCTGATCTCCCTTTGTTGTTTTTGTTGTTGTTGTTTTTTTTTTTTTTTGGGGAGGGGGGGGGATAGTTTTGTGTTGATTTTGGGAATCTGTTTTAAAGTAGTATTGGGTGGTGGTGGTGGCTAGTGGATTTTTGTTGGTGGTGGCAGGCTGTGCTTGGGTATGGTGGTGGGCAAGCTGTGCTGTGTATGGTGGGGTTTTGTTGAAGGTTTTGAGTTTTTTTTTTTTTTTTTTTTTGAGGTTTTTGGATTTGGAATTTGTTGGAGGATCCAGTGATTGTGGTTGTAGTTTGTGGCGGTGGTTGTTGTTGTGGCGGTGGTTGTAGCAGTGGTTCTTGGTTCTTGGTTGGTGGTGACTGCCACTGGGCTGTGTGTTTGCATATTGTTGGGTTTTGAGTAAATTTTTTTTTTTAATGTGTTGTATATATTATTTTAATGTTTAGAATGAAAGAATAGAACGTGTGATGTGTGGTGTATCGTAAAATGATGTGGTAAAATAATAAAGTAGGCTTTTTGCATGTCAAAATGGCATTTTTTATAAGAGGGCTATTGAGAATGCTCTTATCACTATTGTTGAAGCCTCAACCACCATGAGATGAATACTTCTGCAAAATCTTTTGTAAAAAACTAAAAATTAAAAAAAAATAAAAGAAAAGAAAAATGTGAATGAGAACAATTCAAAATAAGAGTAACAAAACATAACAAAGAGATAAAGATGAGAGAATTTTTANTATATCAATATATTTATATCTATATAATATAAAACAAAAACATTTGACTTTTTGTTAACCGCTCCTTATTACGCCACATGGCTACATAAATTATTGCCATGTGTATATTTAAAAACACCGAATAGTTGTGACTTTTCATTTTCAATAGGTACATTTTCATTTAATAGACAACTTTTCATTCAATAGGGACATTTTCATTCAATAAGCACCTTTTTGGCCAATAGACATTTTTTCGGTCAATAGGCACATTTTCATTTAATAGGCACTTTTTTTGGCTAATAAACATCTTTTTGGTCAATAGGTACCTTTTGGTATATCCAATATGAAGGGTTATGACCTTTCAATAGACACCTTTTGGTAGACACATTTTCATTCAATAGACACATTTTCAACCAATAGGCACATTTTCGGTCAACAGACACATTTTAGTATATCCAATATGAAAGGTTATGACATTTCAATAGACATCTTTTGGTAGACACACTTTCATTTAATAGACATTTTTTTGGTCAATTGGCACATTTTCAGCCAATAGGCACTTTTTGAGATATATATTACAACTTATCTTATATATACCTATATATACAGCTAAAACTAAACTAGAGACACAACATTCTGTCTCTTATTCCTTCCCACAAAAAACTAATAAATAAAAACAACATTGTTTTATTCTACCTAATTAACAAAACTTTGTGCTATTTCTTTCAATATCTTTTTTTTTTTTTTTTAATTTCATGCATTTTTGCTTACTACTCTAACTCAAAAATAATGGTTTTTGTTTTTTCCTAAACCTCATTCAGTAGTTATTCCCGTGCATTACACGGGTTAGTAACTAATATAATATAAAAGCGTACAATTTGACTTTTTGTTTACCACTCCTCGTTGCACCACGTGGCTACACAAATTAATGCCACATATACATTTAAAAATACCAAAACATTGTGCCTTTACGTTTGATTGAAGTTTTAGTGATATTTTCACTTTTCAAAACTATTGTGTTCAGACATTTATAGTAAATTAGAGACACAATGTTCTGTCTCCTGGACAGTACTTACAAAATATTTTGACTCTTTTTGACCTTATATACACGCCCCTTAAAAACCCAATTGCCTATGCTAAACTATAGAGACAACGTAGATAGTAGTTATAAAATAAACATCACTTCTTCCTTATATCTCTCTCTTTGTACGCTCTTCTTTCCCTCTCTCTCCCTTTCTCCGAAATTTATTTCATGTGGACAACTTTGAAACAAATTTCTCCATAAAAGTATTCTCCTATTACCAAGGACTTCTCTTTTCAGTAACACTGGCCATCAAAGAGTCAAAGCAAATTTAAAGGTTAGATACCTTTTTTGAAATGTATGGTAAAGAAAAATGAAAAATGCTAACGAATACCCTTAGGGCATTGGTTAACAATCCATTTAAAAAAATGTTTTATGGAAAAAATTTTATTAAAAAAAAAAAAAAAAAACAATTAATGTTTTGACAGCTTTTTTCATCTATATCTATATCTATATATATTAAAAACTGAAGCGTAGCATTTATTGTTGCTACTCTCCAATTGAGCCATATCAGCGTTTACGTCATTATCATTTTTCTTTTCAATTTTCCTTTAATTGTTTTTAACATTTATTTTTTTAATATTTACACTTCTTCGACCTTTCTCCTTACCTTTTCATCTCTTCACTACCTCTTCAACCTTTCTCCCTCCTTTATCTTTTCATCTCCCACTACTTCTCCAACCTTTCTCTCTCTCTTACCTTTTCATCTCTTCACTACCCTCTACATTAATATCATTCTTCCTCTTTTCTTTCATCTTCCTTTATTTTTGTCTCTTCTTATTCACACCCTCTTATTATAAATTTGTCATTATCTCTTCCATTTTATGCATAGTTTTCCCTCACACAAAAAATGTTCTCTCTCTCTCTCCTCTCTCTCTCTCTCCCTCTCTCTCTCTCTCTCTCAATTTTTGGTGGATTTTTTATTTTTCTTGTATCTCTGC
The DNA here is from genome assembly GCF_002906115.3 of Quercus suber. Lineage (NCBI taxonomy): Eukaryota > Viridiplantae > Streptophyta > Magnoliopsida > Fagales > Fagaceae > Quercus > Quercus suber. The sequence continues at coordinate 141,872 of NW_027069615.1, forward strand.
TTTAGGTTGATAATTTTTTAATATTCTTTAACACTATACTTTAGGTTAATGCGATTTAATTTTTTTTTTAATTTTTTTTTTTTGGATTGTTAAATTTTATCCTATTACGTTATAAAAAATTAAATATAGCATATAAAAATATAATATTATTCTATTACATAGCATGATTTGGATAATTTGTTATTTATTTATTTATTTATTTTAAATTGTTTCTTTTTTGTTCTCTTTGATTGTTAAATTTTATCCTATTGTGTTATAAAGAATTAAATATAGCATATAAAAAATATAATATTATTCCATTACATAGCATGATTTGGATAATTTGGTATATATTCTATTACACATCATGATTTTTTATGGTGCTTAATCTAGATGTTAAACTATGAGACTTTACTAATTTTTGTTTATTTTAATTTTTTTGAGGTTTTTGGATTTGGAATTTGTTGGAGGATCCAGTGATTGTGGTTGTAGTTTGTGGCAGTGGTTGTTGTTGTGGCGATGGTTGTAGCAGTGGTTCTTGGTTCTTGGTTGGTGGTGACTGCCACTGGGCTGTGTGTTTGCATATTGTTGGGTTTTGAGTAAATTTTTTTTTTTTAATGTGTTGTATATATTATTTTAATGTTTAGAATGAAAGAATAGAACGTGTGATGTGTGGTGTATCGTAAAATGATGTGGTAAAATAATAAAGTAGGCTTTTTGCATGTCAAAATGGCATTTTTTATAAGAGGGCTATTGAGAATGCTCTTATCACTATTGTTGAAGCCTCAACCACCATGAGATGAATACTTCTGCAAAATCTTTTGTAAAAAACTAAAAATTAAAAAAAAATAAAAGAAAAGAAAAATGTGAATGAGAACAATTCAAAATAAGAGTAACAAAACATAACAAAGAGATAAAGATGAGAGAATTTTTAAAAAAAAAAAAATACGAAGTTTAACTACAAAATTAGTTGTAGCCTAAGATTACAACCTTACTTAATATCTTTTTACTGAAGGTGAATTTTGACAAATCCACTATTGGATTACTTTGACACATTTGACAGAAAACTAGTGTAAACCACAAATTAGACTCTGAACATCTTCAAAAACATTTCCAAGTAGAGATAAATTAGGAGTTAGGGAACAAATTTCCTTCGTGACATTGACATTATCCCCTCAACTACTAGCTCAAATAACCCAGCATCAACAACAAATTCCACAGCTCTCCTGTAAGCTAAGATCTCTGCTTCTTCACTATCAATCACTGGTGAACCTTTGACGGACATGGCAACCATTACCTCACCCCTTTCATTATGAATAATTGCACCAAAAATGGCAGCATCAAAGTTTAGGAGTTGAAGTGTACAAATAGCTGCTCTTGGGCTTGTCGATACTCCTCCAACAAATTAGTAGCCCTTTTATTTAGCCAACCAAGTTCTTTAAGATTTCCCCCATGTATAATTGCATTCCTTCGATTCCAAATAATCCAAGCTTGGACCAAGAACACCTCAAACTCCTCAACCAAGAACCTACCTATAGCAGGTATTCAAAAAGCTGAAGTATATCCACTTGTCCATGAGAGCATTTTTACAGCCTGATGCAACAATCAACCCACACGTACTTAGCCACATCACAGTCCCATAAAACATGTGCACCCAAAATATAATATTATAAATCATATAGTAAATAATATCTAATTAACACAAAATTTAACATGTATATTAAGAGTATAAACAACATGCAATTCAACGGTTAGATTTTCAAAATATGTAGTCATGTTTATTTTATTGAGTAAGATTATAGTCTAAGGCTACAACCAATTTCATAGCTAAACTTTGTCCTTAAAAAAATAGTGGAGAAAGGGAAAAAAAAAGTGGAAAAAACGAATTGGACTTCAACGATAATCATTGATTGATTTTTTTTAATTATAAAATAAGTTGAGTTATATTAGATTATCTACATTATTCCCTTTACATTTTAATATCTTATAAAAATTATTGTTGAGGCCCTACTTTCAACTTTAGACAAGGAGCTGCAAACTTAATTATTGCTACTCCATGTTTGTTAACAATTTCTTTAATCTTTTTAAAAAAACATTGTTCCTATTGCGTATGATTTCTAGGTATTGGGAATAATTATTAATCAATGTCATCTTTAGCATAAATTTTAGATACAACCAATTATTACTGATAGTAAAGAAATACCAAATTATTATTGGTTTTGGAATTATCATTGGTGTTAGAATTTTTTTTTCCCCTCTTAAATTGTAACTTTTATTTTCAAGTAATGTAGATACCGCATTTTGTACACCTTACGGCTCGGACCCCCGTTCCCCGATGATGCTAAAATTCTAAGGTCCAAGGTTGGTTTAAGGTCTGATCAGATTACAAATTGACTTGAGAGGTGTTGAAATGAAAAATATCACTTTTTATGAATAAATAAATCTATTTTTGGAAAATAAAAGGTCAAGAAAACCCTCGACCTGCGTACGTAGGCCAAAACTTGCATACGCAGGTATGATGCATGCGTATGCAAGCATGGACTTATGCACACAGCTAGGGTTTCAAAAACCTATGAAAGGCGAGTTTTCTACATTAATATTAAGGTTTGGAATAGATCCTACATCGTCTAGGAGCCATTCCAAACCCTTTATTTGCTCACTATATAAAGCCATACATGACACCTTTTCAAAACACACAGAAAATCTTAAGAGAAAACCTAAGATTCACTAGAAATAGTAAATCAAAAAGGGAGTTTTTCACAAAACATCCTCAAGTCAATTTTATTTTGATTGGGACCTTTTCTGGTCTTGATCCTTGAATTTTGAAGTTTACTAATCATTTTTGTTTAGTTGTGAATAGATTTGACTGAGGGGAATAGTCAAAATCAAGATTAAAAAGCTTCTTGTTTGAAGTATTGAGTTCTAAAAATTTTCTTTCCATTTCTTTATTTTAATAGTGTTTTGATCTTTTTTATTGCTTTATTTTTATGTTAACATGTTTGCTTAGTTTAGGTTTTAGTTGTTTTTATCTTTTAAAGCATGCTAGGTTGCTAGATTTGTTGTTCTTTAGTTTATGTTCTTGCTTTCTGGGTTAGGGCTCTTCAGGGTGTGTTTGCGTGCGCATGGCTCTACATGCATATGCAGGCTCAAAGTATGCGCACGCATATAACTGGCCTGCGTACGTGGGCCTATGTATGTGAATGCGTACTCAAGCCTAGAAACCCTAATTCGAGTTTTCTGCTCTTGTTTCCTTGTTCCTTTCATATGATGTACCTTTGTTTGATTTCTTTTTATGCTGTCTAGATCTCTACTTCTTTTTTTGTATGTTCATTTGCTTTATAATGCTAGATTAGGGTTTTTTCCTTTCATTGCTTTAATACCATGAACATGCATTCATATATCCATTCATTGATGCATAGGTGCTAAGATGCAGTAGGTAAGTGAGGTAACATGCATTATGTTTGATGATAAATATGACCATGTTTGTTTGAATAATTTACTTTGGATACAATCTTATGTTTATTTGAATATTGCAATGCCTACATTTCTATCATGATTTGTTTTGCTGCCTTGGATGATGTGATATGAGATGCCATGATAAATGAATGCCAAGGTTGGTTGATGAGCATGATAGATAAATGTTAAGTTTAGGATGAAATGCCATGTTGTATGCTTAGATGTATGCTAATGTGTGTATGTGTGTTAAGATGCAATGTTGAATGTGCCTTTAATAGGATTAAAACGTAGGACACAATGAATGGAAGTCAACCCATGGGTCAGGCAGTTTTGGGTGCCTAACACCTTCCCAAGATTGTACCTAAACTTTAAACTCATACTCTAGTAGCAAGACTAGTCCTTCCACATAAGGGCTTTATATTCATGGTTCCTAGACTATAAAACTAGGTGGCGAATCCTTGTGTTTTCTCCACCCAATCCACTTGGCCGAGGCGTACCCTTCCCCCCCAAAAAGGCTCAACCGCGCGTTGCACCCACAAGTAATCATAACTTTAAGTAAAGTAAAATTTTAAAATTTTTGCTCAACTCTTTCGTGCATCGCATCAGTTAACTACTAGTATCACATATGGCCAAAATTTTAAGAAAAATAGCATTATTCACAAAATATGTAGTAGAATGCCACCATTTTGGAACTCGATTTTATGAAAATCAGTTCTACATAGAACTTGATTTAACAAATATTGAGTTCCATTAGTAAATTGCCACGGTAGCACTTGATGATGTGGCTTTTTTCAATTAAAAAAATACCATGTAAAACTCAATATATTGAAAATTGAGGTCTTTGCAATTTTTTTTTTTTAAAAATAAAGTGAAACTCAATATCCTAATCATTGAGTTCTGCAGCAACTAAATGACTAAAACCTAGAAACATAATATGGTCTCTCTCTCTCTCTCTCTCCAAAATCCTAATACCCTGTTTCACTCTTCCCAACCTAAAAATCAAATTCGTCTCTCTCTACCTATCCTCTCACCGTAAAAGTCAAAAAGCCCCAAATTTTCCACTCTCGTTCAATCCGTTAAGAACTTAATGTTGACTATATCAAGTAATCTTCAACGAACGACATCTCTATTTAGAGGTACAAAACCCATCTCTGAGAATGTGTATGCACATTGATCTTCAATAAACTAACTTTGCTATTTATATCTAAAGCAGAGAGAAGTGGGAAAACACTAACCAATAACTAACTAATCTACTATCCAATACAAAGATGCCACCTGTCTTCTAACTCTAACTAACTTCACTATACAAAAACTACTTGTAGCTTAGCATCACTATACACATAAACGACTTACAGTTTAAGCATTATATACAGAACTAACAGATTTGCTACTCTACTCTATTGAACTACAATACATCACAATGTGAATGTGAGAGATGTGTCCCTCAAAAAAAGAGATTTATGTACCTTTTTAGGGCACTTCTCTTTTTGGGTATATGGTATGGAGTTACCACTTATTTTTCTTTATACAAAAAAAAAAAAAAAAAAAAAAATTACAAAATACGTGACTGAATATTTCCATTCATTGATTAGTATTTTGTAATTAGTATTTTTTTGTAATAAGTATTTTGTAAAAGTTACACATCTGAAAGAAAATTAAAAAGTTACATAGCTTTGGGTCCTAGTTACAGTCTACCAAATATTTACATGGCTTGTTGTCCTAGTTACATTCTACCCAAAACAAATGAAGATAAGGCTAGATCTACTAAACCAAAAACCTAAATCCAAAGACTAAGTTACGGAATAGGAAGGTGTTAGGAATCCATTCCGCCTAAACAAATTTTGCCCAGACAAAGTCTGGTCTTCTAGACTCTTGTGACTAATGTACTATACTATGTATGTCATGCATGATATGTTGAACATGTGAATGAAAAATTAAATCACACAAATTTATGTATGGATGAAATCTCTTCTTTTTGTTAAAAAAAATTAGATCTGTTTTTATTGTTAAAAAATGATTTTGATTTGTCAAAATATCATATCTGCTTTGTGGGATGTAAAAAAAAAAAAAAAAAAAAGGTTTTTGATGATAAAAATTCAGATTTGTTTTGCTATATATTTTTAAAAAGATTTTCTAAGAAGAAAACTTCACTCATAAAATAAATTTAAGTAATCATGAATTAAATAAACACAAACACAGTAATACATAATCTCTTTCTTTATTTCAACAATTTGCATGTATTAAGAAAATCAGATTTGAGAAATATTTAGATCTGCATCTCATAAAGATACCGATCTCTTTTTTTTCGAGAAAACTTAGATCTACATCTAAGGAAGATGTAGATCTATTTTTATATTGAGAAAAAAAAATTCAGATCTACATCTTATAAAGATGCAGGTCTGTTTTGTTTTAAGAAAAAATTCAAATCTACATCTTATAAAAATGCAGATCTGTTTTGTTTTAAGAAAAATAATTTTTCACATGCAAATTTATTGACATTCAAGAAAAAGATTATAAAAATAATATAGAAAATATCATGCTTTAAATAAAAGGACAATTAACAATTCATAGATATTTGAAAAAGAAAGAGATATAATATGCATCATCACATCACAAGAGAAGGGTGAAGAAACAACCTCTTGCATGAGCACACTTTGTTCTTGAGAGGATGTTTTAGAGTTCAAAGAAATTGTTCAATTCTCTTTGAAACATAAAAACCCTAATTTTGTAGTAACACTCAAAGAGATGGTCAGAAAATTTGTGTGGTTTGAGAGTAAAAAATGTATGCCTCTCAGAGCGTAAAAAAAAGTGCTAAATTATGAGGTTTAGTCTCTATTTATAGAGGTCAGAAGACTCTAAAAAATAGGTACGAACGATTAGAGTTTGAATCCGGACGCATCCTTTTGCGAAAAGGTCGAAAATGGTATGCCTTATCGTCACCCGAAGGTCATTGGGCAAAGCCCACATGATGGCAATTTGGCACTTTTAGAGTGCCGTTTGGCACTCCAAATGTGCTGAGTTGGCTCTTGGAGGCCGAACACACTTTCGTGTTCAGGTGCCATTTGGTCTCTCCTTCTAGGGTTTTTTGGCCAGTCCTTGTACCTAGACGTGTTTTCAACCTCCATTTATGATTTTTTTTTTATCTCTTTTCAAGATAATTTATGCTTTTTTAAGAACAATTATCTTGTAAATAAATCCCTTAAAATAAATCTTGATAATGTTCAGATTATTCCCAATTTTGTTGTTATCCAATCATCACTTTTATTCCTATGCATGCATCCCTATTTTAAACACTAATTATCAACTAATCACAAAATTATCTAATTAATTTTAATTGCTTAACCAATTAGAATTAATTTAAATTAATCATGTGCAGTCAATTCTACCTAGACACAATGCATGCTAACCATGCAAACTTGATCATACAATATCTTTCGATCAGATGGTTCGATTCGGAAACCGGAAACACCATTGCGACCGTTAGAATCTTAAGATCATTTTTATAATATGCAATGAATGAATTGATGCATACAATGCAAGAACAAATTGATGCATGTGATGCAAGAACAAAATGATGCATGTAATGCAAAACTTTTTTTTTTTTTTTTTGGTACATGGATGGTCACTCTAGTCATCTTCCTTGATTAAATTATGGGTGCAAAATTGAGTGTCTACAGTGGAATTACAATACATCATCAAGCACTCCCCCTCAAGAGGAATTGTCTATATTAATTAAGTTCATCTTGGATGAGATACAAGAATTGTTTGGCTTGGTAAATAGTCTGCCAATTAATGTCTTGTAGGCACATGAAAGGTTTTGATCACTCCATCTTGAATTTTCTCCCTAATGAAGTGACAATCAATCTCTATATGTTTGGTTCTCTTATGAAATACTGGATTGGCAGCAATATATAAGGCAGCCTTGCTATCACAGTAAAGAAAGACTAGCTCTTTGTGTATGTGACCAAAAGTGCTAAGTAAAGCAATCAACCACACTATTTCACTAGTCACAGTGGCCATGGCTCTATATTTTGACTCAGCAAATTATCTAGAGACTACTTGCTGCTTCTTGCACTTCCATGATATCAAGGATTCACCTAGGAACACACAAGCCAAAAATTGACCTTCTGGTATCCACACAAGCTACCCAATCTACATCACAATAACATTTTAGCTGCAAGGAAGATTCTGCAAACAGAAAAAGACCCTGACCTAAAGTCTTCTTCAAGTATTTGAGAATCTTATAAGCTGCTTGAAGATAAGGCACTTTAGGAGTACTCATAAATTGACTCAGCTTGTGAATAGAAAAGCTTTTGTCAGGCCTTGTAAGAGTCAAACACAAAAGCTTTCCTACCAATCTTCTATATAAAGAAGGGTCTGGCACTCCATCTCCACTACTGCTACTCAATTTGACTGACTTTTCCATAGGTACATTTTAAGGTTTGCAAGCTAATAAGCTTTTTTCTGACAGCAATTCAAGGGTAAACTTTCTTTTACAGAGAGATATCCCTTTAGCAATCCTTGCCACTTCAAGTCCCAAAAAGAATTTCAAAGTACCAAGGTCCTTGAGTTTGAACTTGTTGTCTACAAACTGCTTGAAAGCATTCACAACATCAACATTATTGCTTGCTATCAGTATATCATCAACATAAACTAAAAGAATGATGATAGAACCCTTTTTAACTTGAGTAAACACTAAATAGTCTGATTTGGATTGAATAAAACCATGATCAATGATTTTGGATGAGAGCTTAGCTAACCATTGCCTACTAGCTTGTTTAAGTCTATATAAGGACTTTGTAAGCGTGCACACCTCCCCTTTGCTACCAAATTCTGGTAGTGGAACCATGTAGACTTCCTCATCCAAGTCACCATAGAGAAATGCATTATTGACATCTAACTAAGTTAGATGCCAACCTTGAATGGTAGCCACTGCAAGAAGAGTCCTAACAGTGGTAAACTTGATAGAGTCTTGCCAGGTGGAAGAGTAGTCATAACCCATGTGTGATTAGCCTACAATGCCTTAATTCAACTTGCATAGCATCCTGCCATCTTGGATCCAAAATGGCTTGAGCTTAGATAGCAGGTTCTTTGCGAATAGTCAAGGATATGGAGAAGGCTTTGTGAGAAAAAGAAAGCTAATCATAAGAAAGAGTGGAAGAGAAAGGATACAATATACCTAGGCTATGAGCAAAGGAGTCATTTAATGAGGTGAGTGAAGCTAAGGCCAGCACTGGAGCAGCAACAAGATTACAGTGATAATCTCTCAAATAAGTGGGATGTTTGTGAACTCTAGAAGACTGTCTAATAGGGACAACATCAGGAGCAATAGGCTCAGGAACAATAGACTCATTATCATGACACAAAGTGGAATTAACAGGAGGATTGGAGTGTGAAAATTCATCATGAGAATGCACTGAATCAAGAAACTCATCAGGTGGCACAACAATATCAGAAAGTGTAGGAGTTGGGGAAAACTCAGCAAAACAGATGGAAGAAAAGATGACTGATCTGGGGTGCATTGTTGAGATGGAAAAACAAAATGGTTAACAGGAGTAGAAGAAGTTGACTTGGAAGTCCAAGATTTAAAAGGAAAAATAGATTCCTTGAAAACAACATTTCTTGATAAGAAGCAAGTTTTGGTTTCCAAGTCATACAACTTATATCCTTTAACACCATGTGGATAACCAAGAAAAATGCAAGCTTTAGCTCTAGTATCAAACTTGGTTCTATTTCTACTTAAGGTAGAAGCATAACAAAGACAACCAAACACTCTAATATGTGAGTAAGAAGGTGATGGCCTAAAAGCTTTTCATAGGGTGTAAAATTTCCTAACAAAGGACTAGGAATTCTATCGATGAGATATGTGGAAGTGAGAATACAATCCCCCCAGAATTTTAATGGTAAATTGGCTTGAAACCTTAAAGCCCTAGCCACACTTAAGAGGTGTTGATGTTTTTTCTCAACAATAGAGTTCTGCTAAGGAGTTTCAACACAAGATAGCTGATGAATAATGCCTTTAGTGGCATAAAAGGAATGTAAAGCAAATTTTGGACCATTATCAAATCTAATCACTTTGATAGTGGTGTGAAATTGATTAACAACCATATGATAAATGGACTTAATTAAACCAAAAGCATCTGATTTGTGTGGCATCAAGAAAACCCAAGTACATCTGCTAAAATCATCCACAATAGAAAGGAAATATTTTGAACCATTTAAGGAAGGAGTAGAGTAAAGTCCCAAAATGTCAACATGCACCAAATCAAAGCATGAAATAGAACTATGTGTAGAAGATGGAAAAGGCAGTCTCTTTTGTTTTGCAAGTGGACAGATAGGGCAATCAAAAGACTTATTATTATTGCAAGTGTTGATTTTAGGAACAACAGATTGTAATAAAACCAATCTTTGAAAAGAGGGATGACCTAACTTGCTATGCCAAAGATTAGTGTCATCCATTACAAAGTTTAAATTACAAGAAGTAACAAAATTCATAAAACTAAGTGAAGAAAATTTGGACAGCATATCAGAAATTGGTTGAGGAAGAACTGAATCTGCTAGCTGTAATGTGTATAGGCTTCCTTTCTTCTTACCCCACCCAATCATCCTCCAAGGCTGCAATTCCTGGATAAAACAATAATGTGACAAAAAAAATACAGCAATAAGAAGAAGACTAAGTTAATTTGCTAATGGATGTAAGATTGAAGGAGAAGGTTGTAATGCAAAGGACATTCTCAAGTGTTAAAGTGGAGGTTAATTTGACTATGCCTATGTCAGTGACCTTGGCCATATCTCCATTAGGGAGTTTAATAGAGATGTGGACAATGAAAGTGATAGAAGTGAAGAATTGAAGAGAATGGACCATATGATCAGTGGCACCACTGTCTAGGATCCAATCAGAGGAACAAAGGTGTGAAGTATCCACTTGAGAAGAGAAAACAGAATATTGCAAAGAATAGTAAGGCAATTTAGGAAGGTGAGTAGAAAACCCAATACCTGACATCTCATGCCCTTGAAAATCCAAAGAAGGCTGTGTGATTATGGTAGCAACTTGAGGTGCATTTGAGGCAAGCTCTTATGGAGTTTAAGTACCAAAATGATTCTAAGAATTGAGCAGCCCAAGGAGTTGTTGGTATTCTACTCTAGTGAGATTGACAGTCTCTTCAAAGCAATTATCAGTGGCAATTACATTGCTAGCAAAAGATGCACTTCCACCTTGCTGAGTCTTGTTCTTGGACTTATAACCAAGTGGATAACCATGTAACTTGTAGCACTTGTTAACCACATGACCTAAGGCTTCACAGTGTGTACACTGAGGCCTACCAAACTTGCCTTTTTTGGAACCTTTAGCAAAAGAACCACTGTTCTTGACTGCTGAGGCTGAAGACTCAGTGTTGACCCTCTTTCCTACCTTTGCTCAAGGAAGGAATGGGATCCATGAGTAAGATCTGACCCCTTATCACTAAATAGGTATCATTCAAACCCATCAAGAAAGACATGGTGCATTCTTCTACTTGATGACCACAAGAACAGGTCCTATAGTCCAAGAGCTCATCCCACAGTCCCTTGAACTTTGTATAGTAACCATTAATGGTCAGATCTTCTTGAGATAGAGCAAATTTCCTTTTTCAATTTAAAGATACAAGGGGCATTACCCTATGAGAATCGATGTTGCAGATCAAGCTAGACCTCTCTTGCTGTCTTGAAATAAACCACACTAGGCTACAAATCTTTGGAAACTTAATTGAATAACCAAGCTAGACAGTGTTATTGCATTTACACCAAGCAGTGTAATAAGGATGATCACTAGATTGGGGCTTTGGTATAGAACCATCAATAAAGTCTATTTTGGACTTGGCATCCAAAGCAATAAGAACTACCCTACTCCAAGTACCATAATTCTCTTCAGCAGGTGTTGAACAACAAGAGACACGCCAGGATTATCACTGTTAGACAAGAAATAAGGACTAGAAGAGTTCTCCCATGGCTGAACAGTTGGAATAGTTGGGATAGAAGTACTTTATGTACTATCACCCATATTTCCTACTCACACTTTGGTAATACAATAGCTAGCACACCTTAAACAAGGTACTCAAAAGAACCCAAACCAAAAATCCACAGAAGGACAACAAGAATTGGATTATCATAAATCATAACAAGAATTGAACTATCACAAATCAGAATTTTGAATCATAGAGAATCAAATCAGAATTCTAATGCTCAAGAAATCAATTGCAAACCCACAACTGATACAAACCCTAAAATCAATTGCTAAACCACAACTGATAGAGTACAAACCCTAAATCAAGAATTTTGATTTGCTAGTTCTTTGCAAAGAAATCAAGATTTAGAGAAGAAAATATAGTGCAAAGATCAAGAGAAAAATAAAGGAACAATTTATGCTTGAATTGAAAGAATACACTAGAAGAAACAGAGAAGAATCGAACTAGAAATTTCAATGAACACCAAATTGAAGACCTTGATCCAGTTCAAGCTTTGATACCATGTTAGAATTCATACACACATCAAGGTTCATCAGTGGAGTGAGCTAAAGAGAGAGAAAATATCTGAGAATGTGTATGTACATTGATCTTCAATAAACTAACTCCGCTATTTATATCTGAAGCAGAGAGAAGGGGGAAAACACTAACCAATAACTAACTAATCTACTGTCCAATACAGAGATGCCACCTGTCTTCTAACTCTAACTAACTTCACTATACAAAAACTACTTGCAACTTAGCAACACTATACACATAAACGACTTACAATTTAAGCATTATATACAGAACTAACATATTTGCTACTCTACTCTACTAAACTACAATACATCACAATGTGGAATTACAATAAATCATCTAACATTAAGCAATGCATACTTCAGGAAATATCATAATTTATTTTAAAAAAGCCGTTTATTTTGGATATGAATTGTTAAAAATAGGCTTAAGCATTCATAATTTATGCTAATTTCATTGATACTTTGGCTTCACTCTTTTCGCACTTATGAATGTTTTTCATATATATCTATAATTTTAAATATATGTTTTTAACTCTACTGTAACTAGATTATCTTAGCATGTACTTTGTTATTTGATATTTAAAAATTTTTACTCATTACAGAATACCCCAACCATTCATCTTTCAATTTATTTGCATACAGTTATGTAAATGTCTTAATTGTTTCCTTAAAGCTCACAACAAATTATTAAACCAATATTGTCTTAATTTTATTATTTTTTACTAAATAAAAAAATTTTTAAAATGGTTCAAGTCTTGGGTAGACTACAAAAAAAAAAAAAAAAAGGTCGGGTCATGAGTTAACTTGTTTTTGCTTCGGGTCAAGAAAATTTGAGTTTGGATAGGTATGTTCGGGTCGGATCAATAAATTTTGACCCATTTTTCCATGTTTAGTGAGGTCCATGAGGAGATTCTAAGGAGCACTCTTGAGTCATTTTAGTCTGCTCATAGGAACTTCCTAACCAAGAGAGGATGTTGGATACAAAATGGAGGGTAATGTTGATATGTTGTTTTCACACATTTAGCACTTTATATGGTAGAACGTTTGACTCCAAATATGTTTGGAGATATCTTTTTCCAACTCGCTAATTGGTCATTGAAGATACCATTCATATATAATTTTAGTAATATGACTTTATTAACAAGTCTTATTTAAATAATACACGTGAATACAAAAACAAAGCCAAGGGTCCAAAAGGGCTTGGGCCTGACCCAAAAAAAAGTAGTAAATAAATGTAGTGTTGTGCAAGTGTAGCTTTGGTGGTGCAACGTCGACCATTGCTTTAAAACACACAACAGATTAGCCCCTCTCTCTCTCTCTCTCTCTCTCTCTCTCTCAATATTCTCTTCCACTTTACCAGTGTGTTCACTTCAAATAATTAGCTGAGGAAGTCCAATAAGATCCAACTAAAAAAGGGTCCAGTGGGGAAGAGGGATCATGAGCTATATTGGGCTTTTGTACAATTACAGGCCCGGATTTGATTGAATTGTTTCACTACAGCCCCAGCTTGAACCTAACTAATGGGCCAAGGGAAACTTTTTTTGACCCATTATAGAGTGAAGTGAAAAGCTGATGCAGCTAGATAGTTGTTATTGCTAGTCATGTTCAGTCTTATTTCTCTTAAAAAAAAAAAAAAAGAGTACAAAGTCTTCTTCTTTATATTACTAATAACAAGATTCTTTGTTTGAGTTTCATCATTTTACTTATTAAAATATTCTCACACAAATTCTAATTCTCTAAAATACCACTATATTTTATTTAAATAATTTTAAATTTAAAAACACAGGCTAGTTCAAAAAGTAATTTAATATTTTTTTTAAAAAAAAACCTAAGTTTTAGGTCTTTTCCTTTCTCTTCTCCAATTTGATTTACAACTTTTTATTTTAAATTCAAATTTTCAAACTTTTATCAACTCTCATGTAGATTAAAATCCTAAAAATTACGAAACTATCTCAATCCCTCTTTTAAACATTATAACACTAAACCCAAAATGAAAAATAAAAAAGTATATCATCGCATGCACAAAACGCATGTAATGAGGTTAGTATTATAGATGTGGACCATGTGGTTTAGATTTGTCAATTTTTGAAATCACTTGAAATACCAAAGCCCAGCTTAAATTTTTTGACAATTGTGCAACACGATATCATATCCTTTTTTTTTTTTTTTTTCTATACTCTTCATGAATAGTTTATAAATTGTTACAGTTGGAATATATAGCTCTAAACATATTTGGAGCCAAATTATATTTGTTTCTATGGTAGCTACATTGCATACTTTACACACCCTCTCCCAACCGGCAATTTCCTCTAATTATTTTGTCCTAAATTTGGAAACTGATTTTTTTTTTTTTTTTTTTTTTTTTTTTTTTTGAGATGCAAATTTGGAAACTATCATGTAAATAAGAAACGAGGTAAGACTAAGAGTAGTACATTAAGATCAAAGTAAAGAATTGGTCTCCCGATCTCCATTTTTTAAATTTTTTGCTAAACTGCTGGTTTCCTTTAAATATTCTCATGCTCATAACTTATTTTCGCGTGGAGAATCGGTCTATAATCTAATGCTGAATAACGTACACTCTCATATGGTAAAACTTAAAAGTCATGTATGTAATGCTCGTTAACTTATATTCGCGTGGAGAATCGGTCTATAATCTAATGCTGAATAACGTGTACTCTCAATTAATTTTCAGAAAGAAAAAAAAAAAAAATATATATATATATATAGTCATATACAATGTATGAACGTACGCACATACAACTGACTTAATTGGCTCAAGAACCTTCTCAAAAAGCTTAAAGACTTGGCAGAAGAATTGTCAGCTAGCTTTACAGATGAGTTACGTAACGTAAGTTATAGACTTTACCTCATAATCTATAAATAGTAACCAAATTATAACACTTGCATTAAGTTCTACCCTAACTTTTTTTCTCCCAAAAAAAAAAAGGGAAGAAGAAAAGTTCTAGCCTAACTTCATACTTTCTCAGTTATGGCTTATAAAGCCTTTTCTCTATTTTCATTCACTCTCCTCCTCCTTCCTCTCCATTCTTATGCAACTTCACAAAATTCCCATGAAAAGAAATTGTCACTCTTTGAGTTTCTCAAACATCTTCAGGGATGTCATAAGGGAGACAAGGTCAAAGGTATCCATAACCTCAAAGCCTACCTTGAAAATTTTGGTTACTTAAGCTATAGCCAATCCAAAAATCAAACTCATACCAATGGTGATGATTTCGATGAACTCTTGGAATCTGCCATTAAAACTTACCAACTAAACTACCATCTCAACGCCACTGGGACTATGGATGCCAAAACAATATCATCAATGATGATGCCTCGTTGTGGGCCGGGTAGCAGATATCACCAATGGGACGAATTGGATGCACTCAAGCAAGAGGAAACATCACCACCACCATGGTTCTTTTCGTACCGTCTCTCACTACTCTTTCTTCCAAGGAAATCCCAAGTGGCCAGCTTCTAAGTACCGCCTCACCTATGGATTTCTCCCTAGCACCCCTGTTGAAGCCATGAACCCCGTGCACAAGCTTTCCAAACATGGGCTGCCAACACACACTTCACATTCTCGCGAACTCAAGATTACACAAATGCAGATCTCAAAATTAGTTTCCATAAAGGGGATCACGGAGACGGCAATCCTTTCAATGGAGCTGGTGGGAGCATCGCCCATGCTTTCTCACCAACTGATGGGAGATTCCATTATGATGCAGATGAACAATGGAGTGTCGAAGCAACCCCAGGTGTTGTTAGCTACGAGACGGTTGCCTTGCATGAAATTGGGCACCTTCTTGGGCTTGAGCATAGCTCAGTTGAAGGGGCCATCATGTGGCCTAGAGTACGTTCAGGAGTGATCCAAGGTTTGCATAGGGATGATATTGACGGCATTAAAGCCTCATATAATTTTTGAATGTGCAAGGATTTGAAATCTTCAATTTTTAGTGGTTGGAGAGAATAAGCATGCACGACACTAGGATTATTGGGCCATATATTATGAAAAAGGGACTGTGATTGGTGCAAGAGACGAAATAAAGTTTTTACTTACTCACAGGAGAAATTGACGGTTGATTATATTTTTCTTCATGTTGTAATAGTAATTATATTCTTCATTTTTTTTAATGATAACTACGCATTTCTTAGAACACTAAAGCTAGTGACATAACACATTTTGAAGCAATTTACAACGAGGTCTACCTGGTACTGCTGCCACCTCACACACGTCCCACCACTTTACTTAGAAAACAAAAAAGCATAAATATCTTTTTTGTTCTTATATTTTGGGGTACTTTCAAATTGATTTCGTGTTTTCCTACGNGCATTAAGTTCTACCCTAACTTTTTTTCTCCAAAAAAAAAAAGGGAAGAAGAAAAGTTCTAGCCTAACTTCATACTTTCTCAGTTATGGCTTATAAAGCCTTTTCTCTATTTTCATTCACTCTCCTCCTCCTTCCTCTCCATTCTTATGCAACTTCACAAAATTCCCATGAAAAGAAATTGTCACTCTTTGAGTTTCTCAAACATCTTCAGGGATGTCATAAGGGAGACAAGGTCAAAGGTATCCATAACCTCAAAGCCTACCTTGAAAATTTTGGTTACTTAAGCTATAGCCAATCCAAAAATCAAACTCATACCAATGGTGATGATTTCGATGAACTCTTGGAATCTGCCATTAAAACTTACCAACTAAACTACCATCTCAACGCCACTGGGACTATGGATGCCAAAACAATATCATCAATGATGATGCCTCGTTGTGGGCCGGGTAGCAGATATCACCAATGGGACGAATTGGATGCACTCAAGCAAGAGGAAACATCACCACCACCATGGTTCTTTTCGTACCGTCTCTCACTACTCTTTCTTCCAAGGAAATCCCAAGTGGCCAGCTTCTAAGTACCGCCTCACCTATGGATTTCTCCCTAGCACCCCTGTTGAAGCCATGAACCCCGTAGCACAAGCTTTCCAAACATGGGCTGCCAACACACACTTCACATTCTCGCGAACTCAAGATTACACAAATGCAGATCTCAAAATTAGTTTCCATAAAGGGGATCACGGAGACGGCAATCCTTTCAATGGAGCTGGTGGGAGCATCGCCCATGCTTTCTCACCAACTGATGGGAGATTCCATTATGATGCAGATGAACAATGGAGTGTCGAAGCAACCCCAGGTGTTGTTAGCTACGAGACGGTTGCCTTGCATGAAATTGGGCACCTTCTTGGGCTTGAGCATAGCTCAGTTGAAGGGGCCATCATGTGGCCTAGAGTACGTTCAGGAGTGATCCAAGGTTTGCATAGGGATGATATTGACGGCATTAAAGCCTCATATAATTTTTGAATGTGCAAGGATTTGAAATCTTCAATTTTTAGTGGTTGGAGAGAATAAGCATGCACGACACTAGGATTATTGGGCCATATATTATGAAAAAGGGACTGTGATTGGTGCAAGAGACG
Organism: Quercus suber; assembly: GCF_002906115.3. Lineage (NCBI taxonomy): Eukaryota > Viridiplantae > Streptophyta > Magnoliopsida > Fagales > Fagaceae > Quercus > Quercus suber. The sequence continues at coordinate 159,296 of NW_027069615.1, forward strand.
AAATAAAGTTTTTACTTACTCACAGGAGAAATTGACGGTTGATTATATTTTTCTTCATGTTGTAATAGTAATTATATTCTTCATTTTTTTTAATGATAACTACGCATTTCTTAGAACACTAAAGCTAGTGACATAACACATTTTGAAGCAATTTACAACGAGGTCTACCTGGTACTGCTGCCACCTCACACACGTCCCACCACTTTACTTAGAAAACAAAAAAGCATAAATATCTTTTTTGTTCTTATATTTTGGGGTACTTTCAAATTGATTTCGTGTTTTCTCACGGTTTAGTGCCCTCCTATTCTTTAACTTGCAGTCACTTTAGTTCATGCCATCATTTCAATAACAAAAAAATGCCAGCTTGACTGCAAAAGTTTAAAAATGTGAGGACCAACTTGACCACTAAGGAAACATAGGGAACAATTTGAAAGTATTCTAATATATAGGTGGAAGTGGCAATTCGTGTTCGAATGTTGTGTCGACTCATAAGTTTTTGACCGTGGGGGGCTGGGTCGAGGTGGCCATGTCAGCCCACTTGAATAAAGCCCAACACGAAGCTCGAGGCCCATCAAGCGATTTACGCTTGATACACACGGGGGAGCTAGCCTTGGGCCTTATCACAGTGGGCCCAACCCTGAGATAGGGACCATGGTTTAAAGGATAGCACTCGAGAGGTTCCTAGGGGGTCGGTCAAACGTTGACCGATAACAAAGGTAGTCGAGGTGAGACGTGACCATCAGTGAGATCGGTAGCCGAGGACTAATAGTTCTAGTGGGGATCCACTTCCTAACACTATTCGGCGTCTAGAACAAGTTCCAAGGGAATCCTCTAAATTTGTAGGATCCCTTGGGATTCTAATGAACATAGGAATATGTGTATAAGTGGGGAGATAATAATACAACCCTACTAAGAGGAGATTTTAAGGAGCAAAGGCAGAGGAATGGGGGTTGGAAAAAATCTTTAGGGGGGGGGGGTTAAGAATGTTGAAGTGTGAGAGAGGGAAAACACTGGGAAACACTGGGGGAAACACAGAGGAATCAAGGCATGTTTTGGGCCTAAGTTGTAGGATTAAGAGTGATCCCACCAATAAATAAATTGTGACCCCATTACTTTAGTGAAGATCGGTTTGGGTGCACACAATTGGCGTTGTTTGTGGGGATCCTACTACACCTAAGACTTTCAATGTGCTTAGTGTCTCCCAATCATGGAAGGTCCACGTGAGGACGAGAGATCTACAGGTGGAAATCAATCAAGGGCTACCTCAAGGAGTCATAGGAGGCAGGAGAGACCAGTTGAGAAACCGATCACATGAGACTGTGGGGCATTATCATGAATCCCCTCCTCGCAAAAGGCACGGGCATCATAACGCCACTTTGGACGCAATGAGTCAAGCATTAAGAAGGGCCGCCCAATCACCATTCACTGATGAGATCGAACGTATAGAGATGTCAAGCCAGTTCGCATGACTGTCGTTCACCATCTATGATGGGAAAACAAACCCAGTGGAGCATGTGAGTCACTATATACAAATGATGTTCCTTTATTCTCATAATGATGGGTTGATGTGCAAGGTGTTCCCGTCTAGTCTTGGGCCGACAATGATGAGGTGGTTTAGCAGTCTAACGAAGGGGTCCATTCATAATTTTAGGGAATTAATACAAGCGTTTAGAGCACGATTCATAACGTGTAGCAAAGTTTCTCATCTGATAGGTTCTTTGTTGTCTATGAGGATGAGAAGCGGTGAGACCCCTCGCTTCTATACGAACAGATATTGAGAACTGTACAATGAGATAGGAAGGGGGAATAAGCAAGTGGCTGCTAACACTTTCCGAATGGGCCTTCCCGAAGAGTCAACGTTGAGGGACTCGCTAACCATGCGGCCCCCGAAGACATGCACCAGCTGATGAGAATAATCAAGGAGTATAAGAGATTAGAAGACAACCATCTATAGGGTAAAGGTAAAGCCCCGGCCTCATCGTAGTATTGTAAAGATTATCTCCCTAAAAAATTCTAGTAGAGAAACAAGAGAGAATTGAGGGCCCTTGGGGAGAGCTCGAAATAACATGCCAAGGAAGTCAATGCTACATTCAAGGAACCGGTCTATAAGATCTTGGAGTGCATCAAGAATGAGCCATATTTCTGGTGGATGAGGAAGATGGGTGGAGACCTGACGAGGAGAAATTAGAGTTTATACTGCATGTTCCACCGAGAGAAAGGGCACACTATCGAGTATGAGCTTGAATAGCCGGAAAGGAGTACTTAGCATTGTATCTTCATCTGAAGCAGAGGCCTCGAACCAACCTGATAAAAGGCCCCAGAAGACCTTCGTACCGATCACCTTTAGTAAAGTAGATTTGGAAGGAACGTCTTATGATACCACACTAGAGGGGTTTAACGGAAAAATTGTGACCCCCGAGGGGTTGATAAAACTGTCAGTAGTAACAAAAGGAAAGGAAGTGGAAGTTAATTTCATCATGGTTAATGCCTTCTCACCCTACACAGCGATCCTGGGGCGGCCTTAGATCCATGCCATGGGAGCAATACCATCGACCCTGCACCAAAAAATTAAATTTCTCACGAGGACAGTGTCGCGGTGGTTTCGGCCGATCAGGGGATGGCCAGGTAGTGCCTTGTGGCAGCACTTAACCATGAAATTAAACAGAAAGAACAAGTTGATCGTACTGGAGCCCAAAAGCTTAGCAGGGGTTGACAGCGTCGGGGAATTGGTCCAAATACCGATCTTGTCGTATGCTAATAGATGGTTCCGAATCGGGGAATGCCTATCCACAGAGGAGCGTGTGGAAATCTTGTTAACGCTAGTACAGAACTTGGATGTGTTTGCTTGGAGCCCATACAACGTACCTGGGGTAGACCTGAGTTTTATTATGCATAAGTTGAATGTAGATCCCAAAGTTATGCTAAAGAAACAAAGACTGAGGAGATCCGCAAAACCGCATGTGGAAGCGATAAAAGAGGAAGTTGAAAAGTTAAAATGGTCAGGGGCCAAACGGGAGGTGATCTTTCTCGAGTGGCTAGCTAATATGGTGGTAGTTAAGAAAAAGAGTGGAAAGTAGAGGGTTTATGTCGATTTCACTGATTTAAACTGAACGTGTCCAAAAAACCCATTCCTAGTGCCAAAGATAGACCAATTGGTGGACACTACAGTCAGGCACCGACAAATGAGCTTTTTGGATGCATTTCAAGGCTATCATCAAATAACTCTGGCCCCCGAGGATCAAGAAAAGACTGTCTTTATAATGCCCGAGGGGAATTATCATTACACGGTGATGCCTTTTGGGTTGAAGAATGCAGGGGCTACGTATCAGCAGATGGTCACATGTATGTTCAAGGAATTGATAGACAAGATAGTGGAGGTTTATATTGATGACATAGTAGTCAAGATGAGGGAGGAAGGGGAGCATGCCCATGACCTACAGGGTGTTTTTGATATTTTGAAGCAACATAAGTTACGCCTTAATGCAGAGAAGTGTGCCTTTAGGGTGGGATCAGGCAAGTTCTTAGGGTTTATGATCACTACTCAGGGCATAGAAGTGAACCCCAATTAGATAATAGCCATCCAATGGCTATGCCCACCCAATAATCCAAAAGAGGTCCAAAAACTTACGAGTATGATCGTTGCACTAAATAGATTTGTGTTGAAATTGGCGGACAGGTGCCGACCGTTCTATCAGCTATTAAAGAAGTGGAAAGGATTCAACTAGATGGAAGAGTGCGACTCGACATTTAAAGATCTGAAATCCTATCTTGCCAGCCTGCCTATTTTATCTCGACCTAACCCAGGAGAGGATTTGTACATATACCTGGCGGTTTTCGACCACGCCGTCAGTTCGATGCTAATTAAGCAGCATAAGGGGATCCAAAGTCCCGTGTACTACCTTAGCAAGACTCTGGTGGATGCAGAAACTCGGTATTTGCCATTAGAAAAAATGGCTTTGGCCTTGGTACATGCCACAAGGAAGCTACCCCATTACTTCCAAGCTCACACAGTATGGGTGGGTGCTAACCGGGTACCCTTTGAAGTCATTATTGAGAAGATCAGACTTCATGGGAAGGATAGCAAGGTGGCGAACGAGGCTGCGGGTGTTTGACATACGCTATAAACCAAGGAATTCCATTAAAGGGCAGGTGCATGCAGACTTTGTGGCTGAGTTTACCCCTCATCTTCTAGGTTTGGTGGGAATATGTCATATCAAAAAGGGTCAATGGAAGGTATTCGTGGACAGAGCCTCTAATGCAAAGGGGTCAGGGGTTAGGATAGTGTTGGTATCGCCCGAAGGAGTTAAGTTGGAAAGGTCGCTCAGGCTAGGTTTTCGAGCCTCGAACAATGAAGTAGAATATGAAGCCCCATCATGGGGCTCTGGGTAGCGAAGAGTCTTAGAGCGCAGGAGGTGGAGATGTTCTTAGACTCAATGGTAAGTCAAATTGAGGGGAGTTTTAAGGCAAGGGATCGCCGCATGTCGCAGTATTTATGGATGTTCGAGAGTTTGCAGGCAAATCTCCAGAGAGTTAGTGTGATTAGAGTACCAAGAAGCCAGAATAGTCATTCCAATTCTTTGGCCACACTGGCATCTTCCTTAAACAACTGCATACCTTGAATGATTACCATGGAGATGTTAGAGCGAACAAGCATAGAACCGCAGGTAGTGGTAGCCATTTCATCGGAACTAAAGCCAAGTTGGTTGGATCCATACATAGCTTTTCTGTCCAATGGGTCCTTCCCGAATGATACAAAAGAAGTTGAGAAGGTGTGGAGGACAGCAGCTCCTTTTTGGTTGTCCAAAAATGGGTGGCTATACCAGCATTCATTTGGAAGACCATACCTGTTGTGTCTTCATCCTAGCAAAAGTGCCGAGTTGTTGGCCGAGCTTTATGAGGGAGTATGTGGTGGCCATTCGGGGGGTAAATCACTCACACACCAAGCCATAACTCAAGGATTTTGGTGGTCGAATATGCAACGAGAAGCAGTTGAATACGTTAAGAGATTTGATCGATGCCAAAGACATGCACTTATGTTGCACTTGCTAGAGGGAAATCTCAACCCGATTGTTAGTCCTTGGCCCTTCGCCAAATGGAGGCTTGATATAATCAAACCATTCCCTCAGGCTACGGGGAATAGAAGATATGTGGTGGTAGCCATGAACTATTTTACCAAATGGGTGGAAGTTGAAGCTTTGGCAAACATTCAGGATATGGATGTGAAGAAATTCATTTGGAAGAACATCATGACAAGTTTGGGGTTCCCTGGGCACTAGTGTCCGATAAGGGATTATAGTTTGATAGCAAGGTTTTCCGAGAGTATTGTACTAGCCTAAGGATAACTAATAGATATTCATTGCCTGCATACCTCTAGAGCAATGGACATGCTGATGCGATGAATAAGACGATTGTCAATGGTTTGAAGAAGAGACTGGAAGGCACAAATAAAAACTGGGTTAAAAAGTTGCCGAACATACTGTGGGCATACCGAACAACCCTAGGAGGTCAATAGGTTAGACACCCTTTTCCATGACCTACGGCACCTAAGTAGTTATACCGGTTAAAGTTAGTTTGTCAAGCTTGAGGGTTGTAGGCTTTATGTAGGGTCATAACGATGAGTGCATGGTCAGGAATCTGGATGCCTTGGAAGAGCAGAAAGACATGGTAGCCATGCGACTTGCTAATTATCAACAAAGATTGGCTCAGAGGTAGAACAAAAGGGTTAGGCAATTTTTTCGACTGTGTTCTTTGACTGTTTTATGCACATGTTCTAGATGGCCAAGTAACTTAATCCCGATTCATCATAAGACGGATATCAGGTTACCCTAGATGGGGTCACCTATATCTAGAAAGAATTGGCTCCTTGGTGGTAATAACAAAACTTGATATGTGTTGATCCTCCTATAGCTAGATGAATTCTGAGAATAGGCTTCCTCATGCTAGGTGATGAGGATTGAACCTAGGATAGGTTTTTGTTTTTAGGAGAATTCAAGGTTTCTTCCTGCTCGACAATAAACCTGCCGAGAGTAGGTTCCTGCCCTTAGAGAATTTTTAGCGTTAGGTTTCCACCTGCTCAGTGATAATGATGAAACTGAGAAGCAGGCTTCTGTCCTTAGAAAATTTTTAGCGTAAGGTTTCCACCTACTCGGTGATAATGATCGAACTGCGGAGTAGGCTTCTGACCTTAGAAAACTTTTAGTGTAAGGTTTCCACCTGCTCGGTGATAATGATTGAACCAAGGAACAGGCTTCTGACCTTAGAAAACTTTTAGTGTAAGGTTTCCACCTGCTCGATGATAATGATTGAATCGAGAAGCAGGCTTCTGACCTTAACATGAAATACATTGCCTTGGTCTTCATGTCCCCCCCCCCCTCTTTTTTTTGTATTCGTTGACCGATGCTAACAAATCAATAATGGAATTAAATGCACCTACATAAGTAAATACCACCATATTCATTAGTAAAACATGTATACACGATTGCATTCAATTTACACCCTAGTGTACTACCCACCAGTGATAAAACTTCTTAAGATTATGGACATTCCATGGTCAAGGCAGTGGTCTCTCATCTAGGTCCTCCAAATAGTACGCTTCTGCGCCTGCAATGGCAGTAAATCTGTAAGACCCTTCCCAAGTTTGGGCTAACTTCTTGGCATTTGTATCTCGCATATTCCCCACAACTTTCCTTAGTACTAAATCTCCAGCACCAAATTCCCTCGTCCTTACATCTCGGTTATAGCATCGGGCAAGTTTTTGCTAATACTCAACCAGCCGTATAGTTGCCACTTCTCAGCACTCTTCCAACTAATTCAAACGTTCCACCATCGGCTCATTGTTTTGGGTAGGGTCAAATCCTACAACTCATGCACTGCACAGGTTCACCTCGGCTGGTATCACGGCTTCTGCCCCGTACGTCAAGGAAAACGAAGTCTCCCCCGTGGACCTCCTGGCGGTTGTTTGGTATGCCCATAAAACATAGGTAGCTCCTCAACCCACCTACCTTTTGCACCGTCCAATCTTTTCTTCAACCTGTTCAGGATTGCCTTGTTGGTGGCTTCAGCTTAACCATTGCTCTGTGGATACGCTAAAGTGGAATACCTGTTTTTGACGCCAAGATCACTACAAAACACACAAAAAGCCTTACTATCAAATTGCAACCCATTATCAGATATCAGATAGTCTAGCACCCTAAATCTTGTAACTATGTTTTTCCACACAAACTTCTTAATGTCCACGTCCCAGATATTAGCTAAAGCCTCGACCTCCGCCCATTTGGTGAAATAATCAACAACCACTAACACGAACCTGCGATTGCTTATTGCCCGGGGGAAAGGGGCCGAGAATATCTAGCCCTCATTGTGCGAAAGGCCATAGGCTGTTGATGGGATTCAGATGACCTGCTGGCTGATGGATCAAGGGGGCATGCTTTTGGCATTGTTCATACTTACGCACATATTCGGTAGCATCCTTCTGCATCTGTGGCCACCAAAATCCCTGAGTCATTGTTTGGTGTGCTAACAAGCGTCCCCTACATGACTGAGACACACTCCATCATGCAACTCAACCAAAAGCTCACTCACTTTCTTGGGGTGCAAGCACAAAAGGTACGGCCCCTCAAAATATCTACGATATAACTTACGATCAGCCAACACCTAATACTGAGCAACCACCCAGCGAATCCTGTTAGCCTCCTTTTCATCACTCGAAACTCGATCCTCAACTAAGAAGTCAATGATCGGGTCCATCCAACATGGCCCGATCGTTGAAATCACGACAACACCAACCCCAGCAATACCGACACTATCTGCCACACTAATGCTCGGCTCTGCTATAAGCTCCACTTTGATTAACTGAGGCACCTCTTCGATCATTGATGACGCTAACATAGCTAAGGAGTCAGCATGTCTGTTCTACGCCTGACCCATTTAGGCCACCTTCGCCGTACCAAACTTGTTCATGATTTGCCGTACCGCTTGCAAGTATGCTTTCATCCAGGAATCCCAGGCTTCAAAGTTGCCCTGGACTTGGTTAACAACCAGCCAAGAATTTGAGTATCTCTCCACATCTCGAGCTCTCATTCCCAAAACAGCTCTCAATCCAACAAGCAAGGCCTCGTACTTGGCTTTGTTATTAGAGGCCCTAAACCTCAGCCTAAAAGAATGCTCCAACTGTATTCCTTCAGGGGTAATAATAATAATTCCGGCACCAGCCCCCAGGGCACTTGACGCTCCGTCCACAAACACCTTCCATGGGCGACACTCCACCTGACAAACCATCCCCCCTTTGTTCTTAGGAGAAAAATTCGCAACAAAATCAGCAAGAATTTAACCCTTCACTGAATTCCTTGGCCTGTACCTTATATCAAAAGACCTTAGCCGGGTCGCCCACTTGGCTATCCGGGCCGTAAAGTCAGTTTTCTTCAATAATGACTGTAAAGGATACTTGGTCAGAACATAAATAGTATGGGCTTGAAAGTAGTGAGGCAGTTTCCTCGTAGCATGCACTAGTGCCAACACCAGCTTCTCCAGGGGTAAGTACCTTGTCTCAGAGTCGACCATGGTCTTGCTAACATAGTAGACAGGCCACTGCATCCCCTGATCCCTTAAAAGCACGACGCTCACAGCATGATCAAACACCGAGAGGTACATAAAGAAGTCCTCCCTAGGCTCTGGGGCTACTAACATGGACGCCCACTTCAGATATTCTTTCAAATCCTGGAAAGCCCTTTCACACTCCTCATCCCATTGAAACCCCCCTACATTTCTTTAAAAGCCGGTAGAATGGACGGCAGCGATCTGTAAACTTAGAAATGAACCGGTTAAGGGCAGCTAGCATTCCGGTCAAGATCTGTACCTCCTTTGGATTGCTCGGCGGCTTAAGGCACTGCATGGTGTCAATCTAACCGGGGTTGACCTCTATCCCACGGCTAGTGATCAGATAGCCTATGAACTTGCCAACCCCCACCCCAAAGGCACACTTGTCCACGTTTAGGCGCAGCTTGTGTTGCTGAAGCACCTCAAACACCCCCCAAAGATCCTCTATTTGCCGTGCCTCTTGTTTACTTTTCACCACCATGTCGTCGATGTACACCTCAACCGTTCGCCCGATCTTGTCCTGAAACATTCTAATCATCATTCATTGATATGTTGCCCTAACTTTCTTCAACCCAAAGGGCATCATAGTGTAAAGATAATTTGCATCCGGTGAGATGAATGTTTTCTTCTCGATCTGATAATAACCCTGAAAGGCATCCAAAAAACTCATCCTCGGGTGCCCATAGGTAGCGTCTACCAATTGATCTATCTTTGGCATAGGGAATGGGTCCTTTGCGCATGCTCGGTTCAAATTCGTGAAATTTACACAAACTCTCCATTTTCCACTCTTCTTTTTAACCAACACGATACATCATGTCAGCCCTGCTCCCCTAATCTATCATCACACTTTTTACCAAGAAGCTACTTACCCAGGCCGTCACTGCTAATGCATCGTCGTGCGGTTGAATTGTTCCTTCTAAGTCATCTTCATCGAAAGCAAGAGTCTCCCGAGCAAGCTTCATTCTCTTTTCTGGGGGTTGATTGCCCGAGGGATCTTCTACGGGCACAACAGTCAATACCCCCCTTTTGGTCACAGTCGTACCCCTTAGGGCGATGTGGATCACTTCAATTACTCCCAATGGTGGTGGGAGAGGGTTTCTTCTCTGCTAAGCACCTTGCCCAGTGCCCCGGTCCCGGGATCCACCACAAACTCTTTCAAATGTCTTGCTTTCACCAACTGCCCTAGATGGTCTTTCAACACCTGACACTGCTCGGTGGTATACCCCTTATCTTTGTGATAGGTGCAATACAAATCCTGGTTTCTCCGAGAGGGATCACCCCCCATCTTGTTCGGCCACCTGAAGTACGGTTCGTTCTTGATTCGGACTATAATCCTGTGCACTGGTTCCTTAAATGTCACATTCACCTCCCCCAACTGTCATTCCGACTCCTGCATCCTTAAATCCTTTCGAGGCCTCGGCTAAAAATCGCTCTGCCGAGGACGATTCACCAACGGGGCCTTACCCTTACTCTGTAACCTATCATCCTCCAGGCGCTTGTACTCTTCAATACATCTCATGAGCTACCTCATATCCTCGGAAGGCTTCTTCGTTAATGACTCATGCAGTTCAGAGTTCTCGAGCAACCCCATCTTAAAAGTGCTTGCTGCAATCTTCTCGTTGCCCCCACCGATCTCATTATAAAGTTCCCAATACCTACTGGCATAACTGCGAAGAGTTTCCCCAACCCCCCTTCTTCATAGATAGTAAAGCATCCACTGGCTGTGGCACCCGGCTACAAGTCATAAACCGAACACCGAATTCTTGGATTAACTCTACGAAATTGTGAATGGAACCCTTTCGCAACCCATTAAACCATCTCAAAGCAGTGGGGCTGAGGCTTGAGGGAAATACCTTACACATCAGTGCATCATTGTGAGAGTGCAGATACATCATATGGATATAATGACTGACATGCTCTACCGGGTCCATTTTCCCATCATAGGTATTGAATGGTGGGCATGTAAATCTGCTTGACATTAGGGCTTATTCAATGTCTTCTGAGAATGGTGACCGAGCAGCCCTGCGTAAGGCGCGACTCATTGCATCCATGGCGACATTATGGGGCCGTCGCTCCTCTGGGGAATCCGAACCCCGGTCTGTATATTTCCATGAACGTGAATGATCCCAGCATTGATGGGATCCCCATAAATGTGGATAGTCTCGATGTCGATGGGACTCCCATGAATGTGAGCGGTCTCAGCGTCGATGGGACTCCCGTGAATGTGAGCGTTCTTGGCATCGACGAGAACCTAATTGGTTGGACACTGTCCCAAATCGATCTCCCCTAGTATTAGATCTCCTTTCTCGGTCATCTTGGTCCCTTCTCTAGTGCCTACCCCTTACCTCCAACTCCAAATCTCCCACTAGTTTGCGTAACCGCTCCAATTCCTCATCTTTCTCACCAAATTTCCTATGCCCCAAGGCACCTGATATTGTCCATTGTGTTTGGTACGACCCTTCCCTGAGGCCGGAACGCTTTTCCTCTTATTCATGGTCCCTATCTTCACGCTTCTTTTGCCTCCGTTCTCGCCAAGTGGATCCCCAAGAAGATCCCACCGAGCCACTCTCGGTGTAACTCCTGGAAGTCTTTCAGACATTTTCTCATGTGAGTCCCGCTGAACCACAGCTTTGTAGGAGATTCCCACAGACGGCGCCAATTGTGCTCACCCAGAACGAGATTGACAAACTGACTTACTCTTGGGCTCACAATCTATTTGTAATGTGGGCTTTGGATTTCTTACTTTGGGCGATTCTAGCTTAAAAACCTAACACTATTTCTTCAAACTTTGTATTCTTGCTCCCAACTCTAAGCTTCCTTTAGAATCCTTCAACAACCTTCTCCCTTCCTTTGTTTCTTATATTTATAGCCCAAAAGTTGGTGGGGGGTTATGATTACTTTCATTGTTAGTGGCAGAGAGGGTCCAATGTCGTTAACCTTAAGTGGGAGTTTAGTTGGGAGTGGGGTGTGGTAGGAGTGGTATTGGAATTGGTTCCCACTTCAGTATAGATGCTCAGCAGCGATATTTTCCAAGGCACTACCAGGCACCCGAAAATCAACACCCAGAGCAACTGTCTTCTTACCCGAGAAGTGGTTTACCGAGTAAGGCCCAGGTGGCGAAGCTAGGTGTGTGCCAACTAAGGTTATTTACTCATTGAGCTTTGAGGCAGCGTGAGACTTGAGCTTGTAGCTATTTTGGGCTCGGGCTTGGACCTTAGCTAGAAAGGGTTTGATGTCATGGGCCACACTGTAGAGTCAAATCCCAAGTCCCAAGTGGGTCTGGGTATCTCAGTGCTGTACAGTTAGAATGAAACACAAGTCAGTCAAACTTTTATAAAACGATTGCAATATTTTTTTTTCCCATATATGTGTGTGTGTGTGTGTGTGTGTGTGTGTGTGTGCGAGCGCGATAAATAAGGGCATTCAAACCTTTTCAAGTATCTGATTATTTCCTTTAGCATGTATAGTCCCCCCATCCCACACACACAAGAATAATATAGGGAGGAACCTCGTAGGGGTGGCCCAAGATGCTAGCAAGAAGTTTTGAACCTAAAATCTTATGAATATCATCAGGTTTTAAGAACTACTAAGCCAACCCCTTCGGGTTATAAATAAATATATTTTTGAAAACTCTAACATACCAAATAATTATTTCAAGCTTGAAAGCTTCCTAAATCGATTAGAGGGATTTAGTTTACAATACAACCACTCCAAAGTTATAGCGAAGGCTACTCCTAACCTGACTCCATTTCAACTACTCCCAAAGAACAGAAAAGGTTGTTAATTGTTATTTTTCAATTGTTTGCAACTTTGCATAGATTTTTCATGCTCTCTTTAATTAGATTTAAATTTAAAATGGTCTTTCAGGTTCCAAAACTCTTTTTCTTTATATTGGTACAATGAATTCCTTCTGTCTGTGATCTTCACATATGATTTGAAACAATACTAAGAAAAGAATAAGAAAGAAGCTAGAAAATGCTATGCAGTTGACGCTATTTATGTTTTTCGAAAAACAATGCAATTGATTTAAAGTTTGATTACAATATTGCGGCTCTTGTTTTCGCTATTGGAATATCTAGAAAGTCTGCCCATAGTCAAGTGCACTGCAAACGTAATTTACACAATCTCTTCCATCCCGCAGTTTCCGCCAATTAATTTGGAGACTATAATGTATGGCACCGAGTATAGACCATAGGTATATACTAAGAAGTAGGCCAAAATGGCAAAATACCCATTTTGCCAAAACGAATAACAAAATGTCTCTGTTTTGAAACTATTTAGAGATATGTCCCTGTTTTAAACTCGATTTTCTAAAATAAATGAAGAGTTCCATGTAAGTTTTGCAACTTGTTTGCCTATAACTCAATTTTGGGCGAATCAAGTTTTTCATTGAAACTCGATTTTTAAAAAAACTAGTTTCAAAACTGGGGCATATCTCTAAATAGTTTTAAAACATGGGCATTTTGCTAAAACGTTTGAGCGAAAGAGGTATTTTGCCATTTTGGCCCTAAGAAGTAAGACCTAAGTAGAGAATTGTTGAAAGCACATCCTTTTGACTCACTTTTTGTACTCTACATTATGTTCCACCAATTATGGTATACAATTTAAAAAAATCACAATTATACAGTTCAAATTATACATTTTTATATTTATATATTAAAAATGTTAAAATTATACATGGTATTAACTTACATATTTTTTAAACCATAGATTTCTAAAATATGTAATGATTTATCATTATATATATATATATATATATAATTTAATTAGACTTAGACTCTTCGGTTTTTGCACCCAAATGAAATTCAATTTAGAATCTAATTGGATTTGAACTCCAAATGAAATCCAATTTAGAATATAATTGAATTTGATTTTTTGATTTTTACACTCAATAATTCACTTGACACATAAATTAAAAATTAGATGGGGCACATGGTGCACAATTGGACTCCAATTAAAATTCAATTTGGATTCTAATTTGATTTTCCTTGAGCTTTGGCTTTTAATATATATAGATGATAGTATGCGTTTGAATTTTTTTTTTCTATTTTAAAATTTAGTTATTATATTGGTAGAACATAACACAGAACACAAAAAGTGGTATCAAGAATTTGTATTGGAATATAAAATCTAAGCTTAACTTGTACTCCAAGTGAAGAATTGATCTATTGCCCAACCTCTAGGAAGTTTGTCAATCTTAAATTATGGGCTAAAATATACTTTACACTCTTTTAAGTTTTGGTTACTTATAAATCTATCCTTCAACTTTTAAAACATACAATTTACACCCTTGACTATTACTTCTTGCTATTTGCTGAAGAAAAAACATCATTCTGTATAGAAAATTGACATCTTGTAATAATAGAGGATGTAAATTGCAAGTTTGAAAGTCAATGTTGTAAATTACAAGTTTTGAAAATAGATGCGCCGATTTAGAAGTGACCCTAGACTTAGAGGGTGTAAAGTGATGGTATTGCACATCAAGCAATGATGAAAAAAATGATTGGTTAATTTAATAAAATTAAGCTTAAACTCATTAGGTTAAGCTTGTATTTTAAGGGGTGTCCCAACATGGTGAATAAATCTCCCACAAAGAAACTCCTCCAATTGTTAATATTTAAACTCTCCCAATCCCAAAATATAATACAAATTCTATCTGTGCACTTCCAGTTATATATCTCAAATTTATTCCTTTTAGATCCTAAAAGGGCAGAGGTTTTAGTAGCAAAAGGAGAAAAAAGAAGAAAGAAAAAATAATAATAGATGGACAAAACTTTCTTGTAAATTAGTTTGGAGATAAATATAAGTCATGTGAATATAACATAGATATGTGATTAAAAGTACACGTAGGCAGTCTTTTAACACTCCTTTTGCAGTGCAGTAAAATGTTTTTTGAAAAATGTTCAACATTTTTCGGTGTTTGTTTGCTTGTAAAATGTTGTCAATAAACTTGCAAAATGTTTTTCGTTGACTGAAAGTCTGTGTAAAAACTTGTAAACTGTTTTACTAAATTTTATGGTTGTAAAACGTTTTCCATTTGTTTCTAATTGAAGTTTTTTTTTTTTTTTTTTTTTTTTTTTTACAACGAAACAAACACCAAAGAGTGATTTCCAAAGCATTTTTAGGTATCCAACCAAACACTAGAAAATTAATAATATAACGCTGATCAACGTATACTTGCTTGGAGACTTGGCCTGTAATTAATATATGTAAGATCAACTTATACTTTGACCGAAGAATTGGGTCTTTCAATCTTAAATTTAATTAGCAAGTACAAGTCGTACTGGTTAATACACGACTGACTTTCTATCAAAAAAAAAAAAAAAATACACGACTGACCTAGCAAAAGATTTATCAACCTGCATTCACACGATTACATACCGTCTTAGATTCTACTTGATAATCTATAAATAGCAACCAAACTATAACACTTTTGCAACATCAAGTTCTAGCTTAACATTTGCTCAAAAAAAAAGTTCTAGCTTAACTTCAAACTTTCTTAGCTATGGCTTATAATAAAGCTTTTTCTCTGTTTTCATTCACTCTCCTCCTCCTTCTCCTTCCTCTCCACTCGCATGCAACTTCACGAAACATCCATGACAAAAAATCATCACCCTTTGAGTTTCTCAAACATCTTCAGGGATGTCACAAGGGAGAACAGGTCAAAGGCATCCATAACCTCAAAGCCTACCTCAAAAATTTTGGTTATTTGAGCTATAACCATTCCAAAAATCACAATCATACTAATGATGATGATTTCGATGAACTCTTGGAATCTGCCATTAAAACATACCAACTAAACTACCATCTCAATGCCACTGGAACTTCGGATGCCAAAACAGTATCAACAATGATGATGCCTCGTTGTGGGGTGGCAGATATCTCCAATGGTACGAATTGGATGTGCTCAGGCAAGAAGAAACATCATCACCGCCATGGCTCTTTACATACCGTCTCTCACTATACTTTCTTCCAAGGAAATCCCAAGTGGCCATCTTCTAAGTACCATCTTACCTATGGATTTCTTCCTGGCACTCCAACTGAAGCAATGAGTCCCGTCGCAAAAGCTTTCGAAACATGGGCTGCCAACACACACTTCAAGTTCTCAAGAGCTCAGGAACACACAAATGCAAATATCAGAGTTAGTTTCCACAGGAGGGATCATGGAGATGGGCACGCTTTTGATGGAGCTGGTGGAATCTTAGCACATGCTTGGGCGCCTACTGATGGGAGATTCCATTATGATGCAGTTGAGCAGTGCAGTGTTGGAGCTGCCCCAAATGCGTTTGACTTGGAGACTCTTGCATTGCATGAAATTGGGCATCTTCTTGGACTCGATCATAGCTCGGTTGAAGGGGCCATCATGTGGCCTAGCATACGTCCAGGAGTGACCCAAGGTTTGCATAGGGACGATATTGATGGAATTAAAGCCTTATATAATTTTTGAGTGTGTAAGCCTAAATATTAGCGGGTAGAGAATAAAGCATTTGCTATCTACTAGTTAAATTAAGTGCCAATGCATGGCCTTAGGGGTACTAGGGTATACATACTTCGAAAAAGGGCAAGAGATTATTGCAAGGCGCATAATAAAGGTTTCACCGACTCACACGAGAAAGTGATGTTTGATTGTAATTTTCTTCATGCGGTAATAATAATGATTTGTTTGTTGTGATGTGGTAAATAAAGCTTTTAAAAAAAAATTCTAACTATAATAAAAATAATAATAATGATTTCTTTAGGATTTTTTATGATGGTGTTTCAACACGAAAACTGATGATGCTAAAAATCATCAGTTGAGTCACTCGTCCAATTCAGAATTTTTGAATATTTCGTAGGATATGCAAAATAAAAAGAATTGATCAAAGAAGCCACCAGATTGTGCTCGGTGGGAGAGCCTCCAATGCTTGAGTCAATATCAACTCATATTTTCCATATATAAATAGTAGTTTTGTGGTAGTTTTTGACATACCTTAGCAAGTGAGACAGCTTGTCTCTTTTATAGGTGACTTAGGTAGCTGTTGGACATAATTATAGGTGATTATTACCTTGAGTATAACAATTATTTTCTTTATGGGAGTTTAATACCTTGAGTAATGGTCGTCAATGAATATATTGAATGTTATTGAGCGGTTATCTTTCTTTGATGGCTTGCTAATGACTTAACGTCGTCCATTGTGGTTGACAACCAATTGATTTTCTTAGACTCATAAAAAACTATTAAAAAATTTGGATCTTTTAAAAGTAGGATATTATGTAGAGCAAGTTATCAATTCATACTAATGAAATATAAAATAAAATGATATGGATAAGATGTATTTGTCTAGGATCCTCGTCCGGTGAGCCATTGTCGAGAAACGACCTCAATTAGAACTCTACAAACAAAAAAAAAAA